>NC_041387.1:20664709-20754687 GCF_002162155.2 Triticum dicoccoides
TATATCGCTAAAGTGGCTCATCTAGTTCAGATGCCACTTTATACGGAAATATTGAAATGTTATACTGGATTACATATGATCTGAGTGGTAGTGTGAGATCGGAACATAGGCCATTTAATCTCCAAAATATACAAATAGAATGGATATACAATTTATTTTCTGAAACCTTCAATAACATGGATGTATGTCCATTTTATGCTAGATATATATAGGAACAAAATGCATACCATTCATTCTCCAGAAAAATATATATTAACATTTTATTTTATAAATAAATGCCATAACAATTATTATTGATGAATGTATGGAAATGGAATGTAGATGAAAAACATAAACTTGAAAGGACCTAAAAAAATTGTTTTTACTTTGATGCATATTTCGCTATTAGTTTTTATTATGACCTATTTTTGGTCCCTAATAAAATAATTTCTACTTACTTTTAGCCACAAAATCCATCGCAATAGCACACACACAAACCAAATGGCCACCACGTACAGTAGTATGCTTAAGTGACAACGTACAAAGTGCCACATTAGGCTATCTTCATAAGGATTTTGTAGTTTTGAGAAACCTCGTATGTGTAGAGCGACCAACTTTTGAGATGCTTTTCCTAAAATCTAAAGGTGTCATATGTAAATATATCAGAGAAAGGCCGCCCATAACAGTTTCATCATAACTCACTGCTATACTAAAATACTCTCCAAATAGATAGAAACTTTAGAAAGATCTGAAAACTACAATTTTTGTACTAATACGACATAAAAGAATGCATATATAGCTGAATATTCAATGAACATATCCAGAAAATGATAGTTTGTTTGCATTGTACCTCCTCGTATTTCAAGAAAATATAAATTAGTACATATACAGATGAACACTGAAACTGAATATTCAGTTAACATATTCAGAAAAAATATTGTTTGTTGGTAGTTCAGTGTAATGCTTGTTGCGGACCTAGAATGCAAAGCTAGCTATAATGAACGGGGTCCTTAGATCTTTAGAGGAGTTGTGGATGCTTGCAGGAACGTCCAAACTGTTTAGATCAAACTACTGTAATTAACTTCCAGTTGCCTAAATGTTATATGATCTAGTCAAATACAGATCAAGCGCAACTAATAGCAACAAAATATCATGTAATCGAACAGTTAGCAATCAATCAATAATTTTGAGACCTCCCAATCTCATGATATATCCAGTATCTATGAAATCATAAAAGGACATGTAATAAGAATGGGAGAAAACACATTACATAAGGTATACATGAAAAGTAACTACCTGATACAATCACCCAGGTTTGACACTGCTTTGAAGGACAAACTGCAAAATTTATGGTTGCATAACTACATATGAGATAAATATTGAGTAAGTCAACCTAAGTAAAAAAAATTGCAACTACATATTAGGCCTTCTTTTTTTTGCTCCACTAATATATATGTTTGGGCGACTTCTTATCCTAGCTAGAAAATATTTGTATTGTCAATATCGTCTACATCTCTTTTTGCTCCTTTAATATATGAGACTGTACACATTTTTTCTGAATACATATCTCCGAAACCTGAACAAAAATGGAAAATATCATCTACTATATCCCATAGAAGGAGAGAAAAAGAAATGGAAATTCTGACTTCATTTATAATTCTCCTTCCATCTCTTTCTATTGCTTTACAGCCACTGAGATCGACGATGAAAATATTGATCAACAACAGGCTCCAGGTTCCTATCAAAGTGACGCCCCCATTTGGTGTCCTGAAGAAACGCAACTTCTCTATGCTAATGTCGTTTTTGCATTGTTTGGCCTGTGAAGTTTACTAAGAGTCAAATTATATAAACAGTTGTAATAAGTAAATTGGATATAATGCATTCTCAGTATAGTTCAGAAATCCAAAATACCTCAATGAAGTTATAGGCTGACCAAAGAGAGTTGGCAGGAATACAAATAAAACATCATGAGAAGAAAAATAAGTAGCAGCATGATATAGGTGGCAGGACTGGCAGCTTAGAGATCTCCTCGGTTTGTTCATCCTCTTCAGTGTCTCATACTGGAAGGATATTGCTGCACTGCTGCCAACAGAACGTCTTGCCTATGTTGGACTTGGACTCAGCATCATCTTTCAAGCGTGAGCATATAGTGAATAAATAAATCCGGAGCGAGAAATACAATGGATGATGTCTAAGGGAAGATCGTAGTCCGAGATATGGTTTACAGTTGCGTGTAGCTGCTGTTACCTGATCGTCGCCGAGGCGCAGGGTGCAGCCAGTCAGCACGTAGTGCAGGGGAGTGTCATCGGGGACGTGCCAAAACCACAACTTGAATGTGGAACAACCCAGGCAGACCGCCGGACCATCGGTGCCAAACTGCTCGCTTGTGCACGGCACTCTAGCTTTTCTCCTCCTTCAGCGACCTGTCCACGTACTTTAGGCGAATAAAAATGAGTGAGGCATCGTGCCCCTCATGGAGGCAGTGCAATCCTCCCCACCTCTATGTTTGAGTTGATGACAATCACTGAGAACGAAATTGATCTTCTTGCTCCATCTCCAGGCTTTCTGAATTCCGCTTGCCCATGATTTCCACAAAGAATTTCAGAACCCTAATTAACTTCAACCTGCACACCCATAATTGCGTAAGTATTATTGGCCTAAATCATTCAGCTTCAGAAGAGGACACTGCATAGGAAGAGGAGACTGTGCATAGGAAGTGATAACACATCACCTGAATACACAAAAAAAATACAAAGAAAAAAGACTGGCATGGGTAGGTATACTGCAAGTTATATGCAGCTTACGTTATTCCTAGTAAACATCAATATCTCTAACTACCGAGCAGTCTGCGGCCAACACACATGGGCGGGCAAACTTCATAGACCTAATTAATTTCAAGTTATAAGACTATTGCAAGATGCCATGGAAGAACAGAGAGGGGGTTGACAGAGCAAGGAGGAGAAACGAAAGCCCAGCGTAAAAATCCCATGCCGGTGTAGATCCAGGGGAGGAGGGGCTCCAGGGTTCACCGCCAGTATCCCATGGCGATGCAGCCATGGAGTGGAGGAACGAATCCAGCTAGCTGCGGGCGGATGTCATGGTGGTGCATCTATGCAGGGGAGGAGAGGCTCTAGCTAGATCAAGCAGAAGGATCTAGGGCATCGACGTGGTGGCGGCGTGAGGATGGGGAGGGTCTGTTGATGACCTGGTAGCGGCATGGGGATGGGGAGACCCGGTTGATCGATAGAGAACGTGAGCACGGGGAGGGTCTATTGATGTCCTGGTGGCGGCGTGAGGATGGGGAGGCTAGGTTTATTTTTGAGATCGATAGAGAAGTTCCAGGGAATATTTTCGGACGGGATAGGTGAAGTTTATTTTTTGTTAAACCAAGGCCAATTTCCATGTAAGTAATGGCAATGGTGGGTAATTTTAAAGTCTTAATTCCAATGGCTATTAATCGTTAATCCACCAAATAGATGGTTAGATATTTCTAATTATTGTGGGAATTTTAATCTATTTCTCTTGTTTGTGGTTAACCTGTCAATTACTTTTTATATATAAATAGATACTGAATGAAATAGGCAAAGAAAACAGCAATATGGGTTAGGCCTCCGGTTAGTAGGTTAGTCCCAAAAGTGATATAAATATGTAAAATAAATCCCACAAACATCCGAAAGGGGTAATATAATAGCATGGAACAATCAAAAATTATAGATACGTTGGAGACGTGTCAAGCATCCCCAAGCTTAATTCCTGCTCGTCCTCGAGTAGGTAAATGATAAAAACTGAATTTTTGATGTGGAATGCTACCTAGCATAATTCTCAATGTAATTTTCTTTATTGTGGCATGAATGTTCAGATCCAAATGATTCAAAATAAAAGTTCATATTGACACAAAAATAGTAACACTTCAACCATACTAATCAAAGCAATCATGTCTTCTCAAAATAACATGGCTAAAGAAAGTTCATCCCTACAAAATCATATAGTTAGGCTATGTTTCATTTTCGTCACACAAAAATGTTCTCAAATTCTACACCCCCAATGACAAGCCAAGCAATTGTTTCGTACTTAAATAATCTCAAACTTTTTCAACTTTCACGCAATACATGAGCATGAGCCATGGATATAGCAGTATGGGTGGAATAGAATATGATGATGGGGATTGTGTGGAGAAGACAAAAAAGAAGAAAGTCTCACATTGACGAGGATAATCAACGGGCTATGGAGATGTCCATCAATTGATGTCAACATGAGGAGTAGGGATTGCCATGCAACGGATGCACTATAGCTATAAATGAATGAAAGCTCAACAAAAGAAAACTAGTGGGTGTGCATCCAACTTTCTTGCTCACGAAGACCTAGGGCATTTGAGCAAGCCCATCGTAGGAATATACAAGCCAAGTTCTATAATGAAAAATTCCCACTAGTATATGAAAGTGACAACATATGAGACTCACAATATGAAGAACATGGTGCTACTTTGAAGCACAATATCTGAGACTCACTATATGAAGAACATGGTGCTACTTTGAAGCACAAGTGTGGAATAAGAGATAGTAACATTTCCCCTTTTTATTTATTTTCTCTTTTTTCTTTTTTTTTTCTTTTTCTTTTCTTTTCTTTGGCCTTTCTTTTTTCTTCTTTTGGCCTTTCTTTTTTTTCTTTGGTACAATGCTCTAATAATGATGATCATCACACTTTTATTGATTACAACACATGAACTACAACTCGAAACTAGAACAAGATATGACTCTATATGAATGCCTCTGGCGGTGTACCGGGATGGTGCAATGAATCAAGAGTGACATGTATGAAAAATTATGCATGGTGGCTTTGCCACAAATATGATGTCAACTACATGATCATGCAATGGCAATATGACAAAAGTAATGTATGTCATGATGATAAATGGAACGGTGGAAAGTTGCATGGCAATATATCTCGGAATGGCTATGGAAATGCCATAATAGGTAGGTATGGTGGCTGTTTTGAGGAAGATATAAGGAGGTTTATGTGTGATAGAGCGTATCGTATCACGGGGTTTGGATGCACTGGCGAAGTTTGCACCAACTCTCGAGGTGAGAAAGGGCAATGCACGGTACCGAAGAGGCTAGCAATGGTGGAAAGGTAAAAGTGCGTATAATCAATGGACTCAACATTAGTCAAAAGAACTCATATATACTTATTGCAAAAATTTAGAAGTCATCAAAAACCAAGCACTACATGCATGCTCCTAGAGGGATAGATTGGTAGTAAAAGACCATCGCTCGTCCCCGACCGCCACTCATAAGGATGCACAATCCAAGTACACTTCATGTTTCAAATTTGTTACACAACTTTAACCATGCGTGCATGCTACGAGACTTGCTAACTTCAACACAAGCATTCTTTAAATTCATAATCACCCAACTAGCATGACTTTAATATCACTACCTCCATATCTCAAAACAATTATCAAGTATCAAATTGATCATAGCATCCAATTCACTTCCTATGATAGTTTTTATTATACCCAACTTGGATGCCTACCATTCTAGGACCAATTTTATAACCATAGAAAATACCATGTTGTTCTAAAAGACTCTCAAAATAATATAAGTGAAGCATGAGAGACTAGCAATTTCTACAAAATTAAGCCACCGCCGTGCTCTAAAAGATATAAGTGAAGCACTAGAGCAAAAACTATCTAGCTCAAAAGATATAAGTGAAGCACATAGAGTATTCTAATAAATTTCAATCAAGTAGGATTATCCCAAAAGGTGTGTACAGCAAGGATGATTGTGGAAAACTAAAAATTAAATACTAATATCATACACGACGCTCCAAGCAAAACATATATCATGTGGCGAATAAAAATATAGCTCCAAGTAAAGTTACCAATGAACGAAGACGAAAGAGGGGATGCCTTCCCGGGGAATCCCCAAGCTTAGGATTTTGGCTACTATTGAATATCTTGGGGTGCCATGGGCATCCCCAATCTTAGGCTTTTGCCACTCCTTATTCCATAGTCCATCAAATCTTTACCCAAAACTTGAAAACTTCCCAACACAAAACTCAACTGGAAATCTCATAAGCTCTGTTAGTGAAAGAAAACAAAACCACCACATCAGGCACTTTAATGAACTCATTCTTTATTTATTTTGGTGTTAAACCTACTGTATTCCAACTTATCTACGGTTTATAAGCTATTTTAGTAGCCATAGATGCATCAAAATAAGCAAACAACACACGAAAGGCAGAATCTGTCAAAAACAGAACAGTCTGTAGCAATCTATAACTAACACAAACTTCTGGAATTCTAAAAATCCTACCAAAATAGGAAGCCCTGGAAAATTTGTCTATTGATCAGCAGCAAAAGGAATCAATGCAAAAGCACGTTTCTGTGATTTAACAAAACTAAATTTGTGCGCGCAAAGTTTCTGTTTTTCAGCAGAATCAAATCAACTATCATCATAGGTTATCCTATAGGTTCGACTTGGCACAAACACTAATTAAAACATAAAAACACATCTAAACAGAAGGTAGATGCAAAATTTATTACTAAACAGAAACAAAAACAAAAAGCACAAATAAAATTGGGTTGCCTCCCAACTAGCGCTATTGTTTAACGCCCCTAGCTAGGCACAAAAGCGAAGATAGATCTAAGTAGCGCCATCTTTAATTTTCAGTTTTATAGCGGAGTCATGCTCGAATCCGGGAGGTTCTTTACGTTTCCCTTCATACTCGGAAATTTTTAGATCTAAATAATCCAACCTCTTATTGCAAAGAGTAATCAAGATATTCATGCGGTGAAGATTTCCGCTAACACTTTTAAGAGGCTCAAGAGACTTTTGTAATATTTTTGTTACTTCGCAAATCTTTCCAAACACTTGTGTCTCTTCTTGGGTAGGATGTGGTCCTCCCTTTTGAGGTAGTGTTCCCACTATTCCCTCTATAATTTCATGCGCAATACTAGGATCAATTTCAATAAAATTTCCCTTGGCAATGCAATCCAAGAGTTGTCTATGCGTCATATTTAACCCAACATAAAAATTGCGAAGAAGAATTCTAAAGTTCACCTCTAGGGTGCACTTGCGATAAGATTCCATCATCCTATACCAAGCATCTTTTAAGTTTTCTCCCTGCCTTTGCTTGAAGTGAAGAACTTCAAACTCGGGAGACATAGGAGCGGATAAGGAACTAGCCATAACGACAAGGCAAACGATCTAACACACGAGCAAACAGAAAAGGCAAGCGAAAAAGAGAGGAGAAGGTTGGGAAAGAGAGGGCGAATAAAACGGCAAGTGTGAGGTGGGGGAGGGGAAAACGGGAGGCAAATGGAAAATAATGTAAATGCGAGGGAGATGAGTTTGTGATGGGTACTTGGTATGTCTTGACTTGAGCGAAGACTTACCCGGCAATGGCAACATCCACGCCGGTTGGTTTTCCTTCTTGCTACGTCCTGAGCTTGCGTTGGTTTTCCTTGAAGAGGAAAGAGTGATGCAGCAATAGTAGCATAAGTATTTCCCTCAGTTTTTGAGAACCAAGGTATCAATCCAGTAGGAGGCTCCTCAAAAGTCCCATGCACCTACACAAACAAACAAAGAACTCGCAACCAACGCAATAAAGGGGTTGTCAATCCTTTCACGACCACTTGCGAAAGTGAGATCTGATAGAGATAATATGATAAGATAAATATATTTTTGGTATTTTATAATATAGATGCAAAAAGTAAAGATGCAAATAACAGTAGATTGAAAGCTTATATGATAAAAGATAGACAGGGGCCATAGGTTTCACTAGTGGCTTCTCTCAAGATAGCATAAGTATTACGGTGGGTGAACAAATTACTGTCGAGCAATTGATAGAAAAGCGAATAATTATGAGAGTATCTAGGCATCATCATGTATATAGGCATCATGTCCGCGACAAGTAGACCGACTCCTGCCTGCATCTACTACTATTACTCCACACATCGACCGCTATCCAGCATGCATCTAGAGTATTAAGTTCATAAGAACAGAGTAACGCATTAGGAAAGATGACATGATGTAAAGGGATAAACTCAAGCAATATGATATAAACCCCATCTTTTTATCCTCGATGGCAACAATACAATACGTGCCTTGCAACCCTTTCTGTCACTGGGTAAGGGCACGCAAGATTGAACCCAAAGCTAAGCACTTCTCCCATGGCAAGAAAGATCAATCTAGCAGGCCAAACCATACTGATAATTCGAAGAGACTTGCAAAGATAACTCAATCATACATAAAAGAATTCAGAGGAGATTCAAATATTTCTCATAGATAAACTTGATCACAAACCCACAATTCATCGGATCTCTACAAACACACCGCAAAAAGAGTTAGATCGAATAGATCTCCACAAGAGAGGGGGAGAACATGGTATTGAGATCCAAAAAGAGAGAAGAAGCCATCTAGCTAATAACTATGGACCCGAAGGTCTGTGGGAAACTACTCACAACTCATCGGAGGGGATATGGTGTTGATGTAGAAGCCCTCTGTGGTTGATTCCCCCTCGGGCGAAGCACCGGCTAAGGCTCCAAGATGGGATCTCGCGGATACAGAAGGTTACGGCGGTGGAAATTGTTTTTCGTTGGCTCCCTGGGTGTTTTCGGGGTACGTGGGTATATATAGGAGGAAGAAGTACGTCGGTGGCCACCTCAGGGGCCCAGGAGACAGGGGCGCGCCCAGGAGGGGTGGGCGCACCCTCCTATTTCCTGGACGCCTCGATTGCTTCTTGACTAGCACTCCAACTCCTCTGGATCACGTTCGTTCCAAAAATCACGCTCCCGAAGGTTTCATTCCGTTTGGACTCCATTTGATATTCCTTTTCTTCGAAATACTGAAATAGGCAAAAAACAGCAATACGGGCTGGGTCTCCGGTTAGTAGGTTAGTCCCAAAAATGATATAAATATGTAAAATAAAGCCCATAAACATCCAAAAGGGGTAATATAATAGCATGGAACAATCAAAAATTATAGATACGTTGGAGACGTATCAGCTTACATGGCGGTCATCAACACTCACATTTTTGGCCGATTCTCGCTCGTTTCGTCGACTATTACTCACTGTTTTGGGGTCCAAGAGTGATTTCCACGATTAGCGAACCCTGGGGTGTGTTTATGTTCGGTCATCAACACTCGTGATTTTTGTCGATTCTGACCCGTGTCGTGGACTATTACTCACCGTTTTGTGGTCCCAAAGTGATTTCCATGGTCGTCGAACCCCAAGGTGTGCTTACGTGTTGGTCATCAAGAAACGCAGTTTGGGCTGATTCTGGCCTATTTCTTGGACTATTACTCACTGTTTGGGGGTCCCATAGTGATTTCCAGGATTGACGATCCCGGGGTGCATTTACGTGTTGGTCATCAACACTCGCTTTTTTTGTCTATTCTGGCCCGTTTCATGGACTATTACTCAGCGTTTTGGAGTCTCGAAGCATTTTCAATGGTTGTTAAACCCCAAGGTGCACTTACATGTCGGTCATCAACAATCGCAGTTTGGGCCGAGTCTGGCCTGTTTTTTGGACTATTACTCACTGTTTTGGGGCCCCGAAGTCATTTCTACGATTGACGAACCCTAGTGTGCGTTTACGTGTCGGTCATCAACACTCGTGATTATTATCGATTCTGACCCATTTTGTGGACTATTACTCACCATTTTGGGGTCCCGAAGCGATATCCATAGTTGTTAAACAAGAAGGTGCGCTTACGTGTTGGTCATCAACACTCACAGTTTTGGCCGATTCTGGCCCATTTCATGGACTATTACTCACTGTTTTGGGGTCCCAGAGTGATTTCCACGACTGATGAACTTTGGGGTGCGTTTACGTGTCGGTCATCAGCACTCGCGGTTTTGATCGATTCTGGCCCGTTTATTGGACTATTACTCACCGTTTTGTGGTCCCAAAGCAATTTCCACAATTGACGAACCCCGGGGTGCATTTATGTGTCGGTCATCAACACTCACGGTTTTGGCTGATTCTGGCCCGTTTCGTGGACTGTTACTGACTGTTTTGGGGTCTCGGAGTGATTTCCACGATTAATGAACCCAGGGTGGGTTTACGTGTCGGTCATCAACACTCACGGTTTTTGTCGATTCTGGCTCGTTTCATGGACTATTACTAACTTTTTTGTGGTCCCAAAGCGATTTCCAGGGTTGTTAAGCCCCAAAGTGTGGTTACATGTTGGTTGTTAAGACTCGGAGTTTGTGCTGATTCTGGCCCGTTTCTAGGACTATTACTCGATTTTGAGGTCCCGAAGTGATTTCCATGATTGACTTACCCCGGTGTGCGTTTACGTGTCAGTCATCAACACTCACAATTTTGGCCGATTCTTGTCCATTTCATGCACTATTACTCAGTGTTTTGGAGTCCTAGAGCGATTTCCACGATTCTCGATCCCCGGGGTGTGTTTACATGTCCGTCGTCAACACTCACAGTTTTGGCCAATGCTGAAATATTTTGTACACTATTACTCACCGTTTTGGGGTCCCGAAGCAATATCTATAGTTGTTGAACCCCAAGGTGCGCTTACGTGTCGGTTATCAACACTCACATTTTTGGCCGATTCTGGCCCGTTTCGTGGACTATTACTCACTCTTTTGGGGTCCCGGAGTCATTTTCACGATTGACGAACCCGGGATGCATTTACGTGTTGGTCATCAACACTCTTGGTTTTTGTCTATTCTGGCCCATTTCATGGACTATTACTCACCGTTTTGGGGACCTGAAGCATTTTCCATGGTTGTCAGACCCCAAGGTGCGCTTACGTGTCCGTCATCAACAATCGCAGTTTGGGCTGATTCTGGCCCGTTTTTGGACTATTACGCACCGTTTTGGGGTCCCGAAGCGATTTCCATAGTTGCTGAACTCAATGTGCGCTTACGTGTCGATAATCAACACTCACAATATTGGCCGATTCTAGCCCGTTTCATGGACTATTACTCACTGTTTTGGGGTCCCAAGTGATTTCCGCGATTAACGAACCCCAGGGTGCGTTTATGTGTCGGTCATCAACCCTCACAGTTTTGGCCGATTCTGGCCCGTTTTGTGAACTACTACTCACTATTTTGGGGCCCCAAGAGATTCGCATGATTAAAGAACCTTGGGGTGCGTTTACGTGTCGGTCATCAACACTCACAGTTTTGGCCGATTCTGGCCCGTTTCATGGACTGTTACTCACTGTTTTGGGGTCTCGGAGTGATTTCCATGATTAACGAACCCAGGTTGCGTTTACGTGTTGGTCATCAACACTCGCGGTTTTTGTCAATTCTGGCCCGTTTCATGGACTATTACTCACCGTTTTATGGTCCCAAAGCAATTTCCACGATTGACGAACCCCGAGGTGTGTTTACGTGTCGGTCATCAACAATCGCAATTTACGGGTCGGTCATCAACACTCGCGATTTTTATCGATTCTAGCCCGTTTCATGGACTATTAAATACCGTTTTGTGGTCCCCAAGCGATTTGCATGGTTGTCAAACCCCAAGATGAGCTTACATGTTGCTCGTCAACACTCGTAGTTTGGGCCGATTCAGGCCCGTTTCCTGGACTATTACTCATTGTTTTGGGGTCTCGGAGTGATTTCCACGATTGATGAACCCGGGGTGCGTTTACGTGTTGGTCATCAACACTCACGGTTTTGTCTATTCTGACCCGTTTCATGGACTATTCCTCAGGAAATTCATCTGGATACTCACTGACCACAGGAATCAATTCCAATTCTTCGGCCATAGCCGTGAAAACCATTTACTTCTTGGGCATGCTCGTGCGGGCATAAAACCTTGTGGTGCGACCTTCCTGACTTGTCATGGTGACTTCTTTGGTCGCACAGTTGATGCATACTTGATATTGGGTTAACCAATTAATTCTCGGAATAACATCCGATTTGACAGACTCGATGATTATCAAGGATGTTGGAAACTTGACTCCCTTGATATCAATTTCCAAATTATGGAAGACCAGGTTGCTTTCGAGCACCGATCCCGGGGATTGTACCATCATGCTTTTTTCCCAAAATCGAGCAAGGAAATTTGTTTTGGGCAATAAAACTCCGCGAGACAAAAGAGAGGGAAGCCCAAGAGTCAAATAAAATTATTGTAGGTATGTTATTAACAGGAAACATACCAATCACGAATTCTGGGTCCTCTTGGGCTTCGTCGGCGGAGAGGTGATGGATTTGTCCTTGGATGGCCCTCGGGATGGAAAATGGCTCCAGGTGGTTGACTTGTGGATGGAGTGGAGCGGTTGGCTTGCCATTCTTGGGGTACTGTCTGGCGTAATGTCCGGTTTGTCCACAGTTAAAGCAGGAATTGTTGCGCTGACATTCTTCACATACCAAACTAGTCACGATATTCTTTACTTCAGTAGTGGTCTTGTCGACATTCTGCTGCCAATGGGGTTTGTACTCAACCTGAGTCGGTTTCCAAGTACGAGCCTTCTACACTGGTCACATATCCTTCTTAGGCTCGAATTTGCGCTTCTGGTCATTATTAGTGGGCCTGTTGTCGTGCATGAGCTTGTGCTCCCTTTCTGTGATGAGGGCCTTGTTCACCAGAGTTTGGAAATCCAGGAAATCAAACATACTGAGAGTGCATCTGAGGTGTTGGTTCAATCCTCCAAGAAATTTGTTGACCTTCCTTTCTTCTGTGGCCACATCTAAAGAGAATAGCGGGCCAAATGGTTGAACTTGTGCAGGTACTCACTTACTGACAGGCATCCTTGAGTGAGAGTGAGGAATTCGCGCTGCTTGATTTTCATAATCCCGGCAGGAATATGATACTTCGGAAATGATCCTTGAATTTGGTCCAAGTAATCTCTTCGTCCGCGAGCCACCTAGCCTTAGCATTATCCCACCATATAGTGGTAGCTCCTTCAAGATAATGTGTTGCGAACAGAACCTTGTCTCCTTCTTCAGTACAAGCAATTTCCAGTTTCTTCTCAATAGTCCTTAACCAATCATCGGCTCCAAAGGATCGATAACTTGACTAAAACTGGGAGGCTTGGTCCTCTGAAAATATGACAACTTGGAGTAATGACCATTCTGATTTCCATTCTGTCCAACCATAGCTTGCACACTTCTCAATAGCTCCATCAAATCGTTGTTCCTTCTTTCTGCAAACATACGCATGATTTGCTCTGTGGAGGGCGAATGTGGCGGTGGAGGCGGTGGTGGCTGGTACGGCTCGGGGGAATGTCCTGCCTGTCTTGTGGAGCGACGAACAGGGACATCCTCACAAGCTTGGCTACTGCTGCCTTCCCACGTCATCCTATTATTTATTTTCCCAATACAAAGCAACCGCGATGAGAAATATACAAGGATGGGAGGAAAAGCCAGCGACAATCCCAGAAGAAAACAACGAAAAGAAACCAAAGCAAATAAAAAGGTTCCGGCATAAATATACATAGACTCAAAATGAAAGATAAACATCGTGATGGGTTGACTACCCTCATACATGAAACTAAGCATCATCACACGTATGACTACATCCATACATCATCCTCATGACGAAGGTGATACTCTAGCGATCTACTGCTTGGCTGGCGCTGCTGCGGGCTCCTCTCCTGAGCCGGGCTCAGATCCTGAACTGATAGTGGATACCTCCGGATTAAAAGTGACAGGACGAAGCTCCCTCGAGGACTCTCCCTCGGGGGTAGGTGCGGGATGAGATCTAAGCATAGGAGCTGCAGGAGTAGAGATAAGGGAAGCCCACGCAGCAGGGGCACTGCGAGGGGTCACTGCCAAAGGGTTAGTACCCTGAGTGGTCATAGGGGTAACAGAGGCTGGAGGAATGTATGGAGCGAAACCAACAGCAGGTGGAGGGTTCCTATTCCGAGCGGCCGCAAGGGCTATCCGGGCTCGGGTTAGCTCTTGGGCTAACTCATAGATCAGGAGATAACTGGCAGTGATATAGTGAGAAAGGTGGCTAGAAGGACGATCGCACGCCGGATCAATAAGAGGGAAGCGAATACTCCCATTCTCGTGCAGAGATGGGTAGTAATAGAAACCTGGGTGGCTGTGCATGTGAACCTCGTTGTAGTGCAAGTCTACAAGAGCCTCGATTGCAGCAAACTAGACCACCTGAGACGACGTAGAAGCGAAACCACCCTTAGAGGAACGAGTGTAAGCGCCGGAAGGGGAACTGTGGTGTAGAATGACCTCCGCATAGTACTCATATAACGAACCGGCCAGATGCTCCTGATACACCTGGGTAGATTCGTCGGCACACGTTCGGAAGCAGGTGCGGCGATGTGTACGGAGCTGGCTCAGGATGGTACATGATCGGAACTGGAGCCATCTACACTCACAACCATCAGATGGTTAGTAATAACAACAAATAAAATGCATGCAATGCAACAATCAATTTCTATGACTAACGACACTCAGATGAAACTATCTACCGTTCAGCTAACACACCAACGGTCTAGCATGTCCTACAGTAAGCGCGGCTCTGATACCAAGCATTGTGGCACCCCGGCTCAGAGTAACCCGTTTACCTTGCATTGCCAGCCCAGAGATCAAGTCTTCTGGCAACACACTACGACATGGTACAGAAACAACCGCTTTATAGATCCTAGCGGAAACATAATTCTGGTATTACATCAAGTTGAGAGGCCAAGCGGCACACATGGTGTGGCTGAATAGTATGTACATTATTTAATGAACATGAAGGGCCTCGGTCACATAAACTACACGGCAGCGGAACGACGATGAAGTGGAACTCCGTAGCACAGGGACACCAACGTTGACACGATTTAGACGCGGGAAGCTCTCCGATCCGATACGACTCGCCTGAAATCTGGCATGACACGCTAGGTCAGTATATTGAATGTACTTGCAAGCTCACAACAGACATAAGCATAATGGCAAACAATATCATGACAATTATTCAGGTTAATGCAATGCAAGTAATGCTACTGATGCGGTGAAACCAACTTGTGCATCGAGTCCCTCAGACTCGCTTACCAGACGGGTTACCTTGTAAACGAACGGCGAGCATACCCGAATCACAACTGAAGCCAATCACTCACAATCATCTCATGATCCCACAATTTATCACAAAACCAGTGCCAACAATAAATCTTTAGGGTGCAAGATTACTTATAAATGTTGATCCATGGTGTGACTTACTCACGAGTTGTGTCCATAACCGAGGACGCGGCTATCGATAGATTGAATACACTCTGCAGAGGTAGCGCACTTTACCCACACCACGAAATCCTTGGCCTCGGCATCCCATTCGGGTGGACCAACGGTATTCCGACGAAACCCTTCCCTTGCCATGACACTCCCCCGGCCACTCCGACCAACTCCCACTCAGGGCTAAATCATGGGTGGCCCCATTGTCGGTGTCAAAACCGGCGGTTCTCGGGTAGGGGGTCCCGAACTGTGCGTCTAAGGCTAATGGTAACAGGAGGCGGGGACACAATGTTTACCCAGGTTCGGGCCCTCTCTATGGAGGTAATACCCTACTTCCTGCTTGATTGATCTTGATGATATGAGTATTACAAGAGTTGATCTACCACGAGATCGTAGAGGCTAACCCTAGAAACTAGTCTATGATTCTGATTGTTGTTGTCCTACGGACTAAACCCTCCAGTTTATATAGACACCTTAGGGAGCTAGGGTTACACAGAGTCGGTTACAGGGAAGGAAATCTACATATCCGAATTGCCAAGCTTGCCTTCCACGCAAAGGAGAGTCCCACCTGGACACGGGACGAAGTCTTCAATCTTGTATCTTCATAGTCCAACAGTCCGGCATAAGTATGTAGTCCGGCTATCCGAGGACCCCCTAATCCAGGACTCCCTCAGTAGCCCCTGAACCAGGCTTCAATGACGATGAGTCTGGCATGCAGATTGTCTTCGGCATTGCAAGGCGGGTTCCTTCTCCGAATACTCCAAAGAAGATCTTGAACACAAGAATGGTGTCCGGCTCTGCAAAACAAATTCCACATACCACTGTAGAGAGCACAATATTCCACAAGTCTGATATGCTGACAATTTTTTCATCGTGTGACATCACGCCGTGGACCGGTCATGATTCGAACCGTTTTCTCAACCTGCTACCGCACATCTTGCAAGGCGGCTTTATTGGCACGTCTTGTAAAAGTAGAGATCGTGTCCCCTTATCACGGGATTCTCATCAATACGGGTGTGGGTAACCCAACCGTGCCATCAACACGGCACTTGGGGAACAAGTGAGGTTACAGGGCAAGTGAGGAGGCGCATAGTTTCTACCGCCTTTATAAAGAGATAAGGATTCCCCTTTTTCACCCACGCCTTCTTCTTCCTCTGCTCATCCATTCTCGAGCTCTAACGCCCAAGCTTTCACCTTCTCCGCAAAGTCATTCCGAGCATGTCCAGAGCGAGAGGCAAGTGGACATCACGAAGCTTCGGGAGGCTGGATACCTATCCGCAAACATCGCGCATCGGCTTCCGGCCGAAGGGCGGATCATCCCTACCCCGAAACCCCATGAAAGGTTAGTTTTCCTCTCTCACTTCGTCCGCGGACTAGGATTCCCCCTCCACCCATTCGTCCACGGACTTATGTTCTACTACGGGCTGGACTTCCATGATCTGGCCCCCAACTTCATCCTCAACATCTCGGCGTTTATCGTCGTGTGCGAGGCCTTCCTCCGCATCATGCCCCACTTCGGCCTATGGCTGAAGACCTTCAACGTGAAGCCAAAGGTGGTGGGCGTCCAACAAGCGGAGTGCGGGGGCGCTATGGTGGGCAAGATGCCCAATGTCACCTGGCCCGAAGGCTCCTTTGTGGAGACTGTGAAGGGGTGGCAATCGGGGTGGTTCTACATCACTGAGCCGCGCGGCGCCAATTGGGCGGCGACCCCCAAATTTTGATCCGGCATCCCCATGCGGCTCACCTCCTGGAAAGAGAAGGGCCTAGCCTGGGGCTCATCAGAAGAGGTGATCGGACTTCAGACCTGCATCCAGAATATGCCAAGTAAGAAAATCAAGCTTGTCAATGTAGTCCAGGTCATGCTCCTCCACCGGATCCTTCCGTGTCAGAGACGAGTTTGAAATCTATGGGAGTTCGACCCGGCCAAACACCAGATGCTGCAAGAGCTCTTCGGCACGATGCACGAAGACGTCTGGAAGGTGCTCTTTAAGTCCACCGAGGTACCACTGCCCATAACCAAAGATCGCGGACTCAGCGCAAAGCGCCCAGCCAATCCTGTAAGTTTTCATACTTTGCAAGATATGCCCTTTACCAGCACATCCGCGGGAGATATCTAAACCTCCATGCCAATTTTACAGGCCTGGATAGTGATAGTGGAGCAGATTGACTATCCAGCTCCGCTACCTGAAGATCCAGAATCGCCTCTTCTGACGAAGATGCTCTTTTTGGCGCCCTATAAGGTGCCGGAGAAGATGGCCAAGAATTAGGCCGCGGGGACCAAAGAAGGTCTCCGGCGCAAGGTTGCGTCGGACGTGATGTCCGGCAACACCGATACACCCTCCTCCTCCGAAGATGAGGAGGAGGAGGAGGAAATCCCCTCCCCCCCCCCCCACCGGGGGGAGAAATAAGAGGAAGGCCGCCCCACCTGGGGAGGCCGAGGTGTCCAAGAAGGGAAAAACCTTCCTTCTGGACCTTTCCACCACAGCCACCTACAGCGGCGAGGAGTGGGACCCCAGGGACAAGCCCCTGGCTAAATTGTAAGTATCCGGACACAATAGCATATCTGGTATGTTTGTTTTACCGCTTCTTATCATGTCAGACGTGTACTTGCAATCCGGCCAAATCCAGCATCGATGTATCCTCCTCTTCGGAGGGGTCTCTAGGCCCGTCGACGATGAACAGTGATTCACTCTCGACAGCCTCCTCCCCCAGGCCCGCGGATGACACCAAGGTGTTGTCTCAAAGGATACCAGGCCAAGGGGAGACAGTTCCGGAGACGCCCCCAGGAAAAATCCCAGTCGCCGGGCACATGGGGGGGAGGACCCCCATGGACTCTAACAATGGGGGCCATAGCAAGTTTGGCCCCCAGCCAAATACGGCTCCGGAAACCCAAGTGGTTCCAAATTCAGGCAGGCAGCCCTCTCTAAGAGGGGCGAGATGCCTGTACCGATGACCTCTGTCCATCCAGAGGCATCGGACAACTTGCTGGAAGCACTTCGCGATGCTTCCATTGATGAAAAACACCGTACTCTTATGAGTAAGGTGATTGAGAAGGTCCGTCCCGCCAAAAGTGGATTGACAGAAGCTTGCGCTAGCCTCCTAACAGGCTTTGAGGTAAGTAATAAAATTGTAAGAGAATATCACAGTATAGACAGTAGCCCCTGATGCTTTGTTTGGTGTTCGGAAAGAAAAGCCAAACAGAGGATCAAATAATGTTCGCAGGAGTCTAACAGAAGATGTCTATGTGAATAAGCAGACGTCACTGATGGCTGCTGCCACTCGTACTGCAGAGGTCTCCGGACTTAAGCGGGGCCTAGAGCGGACCGAGGGAGAGCTCGGCCTCATGAAGAGGCAGCTCGAGGAAAGTCAAGGTACGCAATACCTCGTCTGTATATTTATAAAGGAAAAAATGGTTTTTGCTGATAGAAGCGTCATGAACTTTGATAGGGGCCACGACCGAAGTGGCGTCCCTGAAGAAGGCGTTGACCGAGGCCAAAGACAAAGCGGCCAAGGAACGCGCCGAGCGCAAGAAGCAAGAGGCCCGAGTCGACGAGGTCCGGTAAGAGCTCCAGGATTTCGTCCAGAAATACGATTCCTTGGAGCGTGACTCTAAGATACAAGAGTTCGAGCTTGCTAAGGCCCTCCAGAGCGCGCAAGACGCTAGAGCCAAAGCCCAGAAGGCCCTCCAGGAGATTCAGGCAGCCAAGAAGATTGCGGCTGGTAAAGCATTCATTATGCAAAGCAAGCATGTGAAGGAGACTTTCCTTTTACTTACCCAAATTTGGAGCTCTCCAGGAGTGTTCGCAGATCTTCTGCACAGCATATCTGATGCCGCAGAGTTCTACCGAGCCGAAGAAGGGGGCTCGACGGAGAAGTTGTTCTGGTCTCAGTATCTTTTGACAGAACATCTGATGCCCTTGAGCGACCAGCTGAAGCAACTGGTCGAACTGCACAAGGCAGCCGAACTGGCCATGAAGGACCTCATAGTCCGGCTGTGGCCTGCCGAGCCTATACCCAGCAGCTACTTTGGTCTCGTGAAGCGGCTTGTGAGTGCCTGGCCATGGCTTGAAGTCATAAAGCGGTTAGTTTGCATTGAATTTGCGCGCATGGCCTTCGCCCGCGCAAAAGTGCACTGGGCGAAGATGGATGCCGAAAAGCTGATGACCGAAGGGCCACCAAAGGGCAAGGAACACCGCCGGCCCGAAAATTACTATGACAGTGTCCTGAACGGCTCCCACCTTGTGGCGGAGCAATGTGCGAAGGATGTAATCTTTGAGTGAATGCACTCTTTTTATCCTGTAATATGAAACAAGTTCATTTACGCAATATAACACTTGTTGATTTAAAATTTTACCTCATGTGCGGCCGCTTACAAAATATGAGGGTTGGCCAGTCGTCATCTTCTGCCCCCATGTACCTAGTACCGGGGTGTTCAGGATAAATCTAAACACTCTTTATCCAAATTTCTGGTCCTTTAAGGAGGTGTTTAGCGCAACAAACAAGGCAATCAGACTATACAGCTTTATCACCCTCACTTAGCCATAGAAGTTCTATAATTTTAAATTTTGGCGTAGCCCCTGGTATTCGGAAGACCGAACTTGGGGCGCTATACACGCCTAAATCGGACAAAGACCGATTCCTCGCCTGAAGGGGAAAAATCTTTAAGGATTTGAAACCTCTCGAACAGCGACCAGCTCTCGCCGCATCAGGACAGTTAGTTTTTGGCTTTCTCTACTGAGGTGCTCGTTCGGAAGAACCGGGACACAATCGCAGTAGTTCTCCCTTTACTACCCTAGACGATATAGCGGAACGTAGGGTAGCAAGCACAGGAGCCAGGCAACCCAACTATTGACCTAAGACATGATTCGGAGCTGATGCATATAATGCTATAAGTTCGGGGTGCCGCACTGTCAAAAGTGTTCGGACTTTCTTGCCATGTAATGGGGTACACTGAAGCCCCTGGCGAACTGAACGTACCAAAATGTACGGGTGCGATTTGTAATAAATAAACAGTCAAAGGAAAAAGAGAGAAATGTAATAATAAGCTGACGTTGTACATTATTTTCCAATGTTATGATACGTCAAGGCGTATATATACACGTAGTGCGATAAGCAAATAGGACTATTTGACATGCCCTAACCAAGAGCGAGCTGCGTGTGGGTATGTAAAACAGGTATAGCGATCGTTATCAGAGACCACCTGGGGATTCCCTTGTACGTCAAAGCTCCTTGCCTCCTTGGTATTTCTGCCCCGTGATGGGTCTGATAATCAGGTTATCGGAAGAGCCTCAAGAAGATAGGGACCTGGAAGAAAGAAAAAGGTGAAAGTATGCCGATTCTGGGGTGGTTGAGCCGCATTGTGGACCGTAGTTTTAGATGTGCCTCCGTCTATGCCCATGGTATTTTGAGTGCGTAATTATGCATGCGCGGCACAAATTTCACTGCTTGACTGGGACTAGGACGGAGGCCGAATTGCTAGGCGAGCTCTGGACGGGCCGGACAGTCCTGTTGCAGAGTACTCCGGACTCGCTTGACGGTGTCCAGGGGCTTAATTGCTGAATTGAAGGTCTGCCTAAGTAGGCTGCTCTGTACTCATGCTGCAAGGGCCGCCGAATGCTCCTCTGTACGGAGGGAGCGCTCTGTATTTCTATTGAATGTTATAACAACGCGAGGTCCGGGCATCTTGAGCTTGAGATAGGCATAGTGTGGCACCGCATTGAATCGTGCAAATGTGGTTCGTCCTAGCAGTGCATGATAGCCACTGCGAAAGGGGATGACATCGAAGATTAACTCCTCGCTTCGGAAGTTGTCCGGGGATCCGAAGACCACTTCCAGTGTGATTGAGACTGTACAACAGGCCTCTACACCTGGTATGACACCTTTGAAGGTGGTTTTGGTGGGTTTGATCCTTGAGGGATCGATACCCATTTTGCACACTGTATCCTGATAGAGCAGGTTCAGGCTGCTGCCACCGTCCATGAGGACTCGTGTGAGGTGGAGTCCATCAATTATAGGTTCAAGGACCAGTGGGGCTGAGCCGCCATGATAGATACTAGTCGAATGGTCCCTGCGATCAAAGGTGATCGGACAGGAAGACCATGGGTTGAACTTTGGGGCGACTGGCTCCATCGCGTAGACGTCCCTTAGTGCACGCTTCCGCTCCCGCTTGGGAATATGGCTGGCGTATATCATATTTACCATTTTCACTTGGGGGGGAAATTTCTTCTGTCCTCCTGTGTTCGGCGGCCGGGGCTCCTCGTCATCACTATGCGGCCCCTTTTCCTTGTTTTCGGCATTCAACTTGCCGGCCTATTTAAATACCCAACATTCTTTGTTGGTGTGGTTGGCTGGTTTATCAGGGGTGCCGTGGATTTGACATGAGCGGTCGAGTATGCGGTCCAGACTGGACGGGCCCGGATTGTTCCTTTTAAATGGCTTTTTCCGTTGACCGGATTTAGAGCCACTGAATCCGGCATTGACGGTCGTGTCTTCGGCATTATCGTTATTACTGCGACGCTTGTGTCTGTTGTGCCAGGGCTTGCCGTTGCTCTCTGGCGTCTGAACTGCCAGGGTTTCTTGAAGTGCTATTGCTACGAGCCAACCAGCTGACCTTGGCCACACAAAAGCGGGTAATAAGTGTCGTAAGGGCTGCCATGGATTTCGGCTTCTCTTGGCCGAGGTGTCGGGCAAGCCACTTGTCGCGGATGTTATGCTGAAAAGGCCGCTAGGGCTTCGGCATCTGGACAGTCGACGATTTGGTTCTTTTTAGTTAAGAACCGAGTCCAGAATTTCCTGGCTGACTCTCCGGGCTGTTGGGTTAGGTGACTTAAGTCATCAGCATCTGATGGTCGCACATAAGTGCCCTGGAAGTTGTCAAGGAATGCGTCTTCCAGGTTCTCCCAACTGCCAATGGAGTTTGCCGGCAGGCTATTTAGCCGATGCTGAGCGGGTCCCTTGAGTTTTAGTGGGAGGTACTTGATGGCATGCAGATCATCGCCACAGGCCATGTGAATCAGGAGAAGGAAATCTTCGATCCATACCGCGGGGTCTGTTGTCCCATCATATGGTTCGATGTTCACGGGCTTAAACCCTTCTGGGAATTCATGCTCCATTAGTTCGTCAGTGAAGCATAGGGGGTGTGAGGTGCCTCTATGCCGGGCTACATCGCTACGCAGTTCCAATGAGTCTGGTCTGCTGTATTCGGCCCGGGCGGATTTGTATTTAGTATATCCGGCGTGGCGGCCATCGTCATGTGTTGGGGGGTGCCCCCGCGATCCGTAGATCAATCTTGATTGTCCTGCTTTGTTTTCCAATTCGTCTCGCAGGTATGCGTGTAGCCCCGGGCCTTCGTGTTTGTGTTTGTTTGGCGACGGGATGCGGTCTGGTGTTCGGGTTGATACACCACTTTATCTCGGCCACGAGGTGGTCGGTCAGCCGCATCATGTGCTAGTAGTATAGGCTCTAGTGCCTCATCCTCGAATTGAGGTAATAACATGCGCCTCGGGTAGCTTTTGGTTGGGAACTCAAGTATGTATTCCTCGGCTGCCAGGACCTCAGTCCATCTATCAGTTAGCAGATCTTGATCAGCTTTAAGCTCCTATTGTTTTTTCTTTAGGCTCTTTGTAGTGGCTATAAGCCGGCGCTTGAAGCGCTCCTGCTCGATGATACGTCCATTTTGCATCATGCTTTTATATCAATATTTATTGCATTATGGGCTGTTATTACACATTATATCTCCATACTTATGGCTATTCTCTCTTATTTTGCAAGGTTTACCATGAAGAGGGGAAATGCCGGTAGCTGGAATTCTGGCTAGAAAAGGAGCAAACATTGGAAACCTATTCTGCACTGCTCCAAAAATCCAGAAACTCCACGAAACCTATTTTTGAAATTAATAAGAATTATTGAGCGGAAGAAATACATCAGGGGGCCCACACCCTGTCCAGGAGGGTGGGGGCGCGCCCCTGTCTCCTGGGCCCCCTGGTGGCCCCCCGGTGTCCATCTTCTGCTATATGAGGGATTTTACCCTGGAAAAAATCGTGGGCAAGCTTACGGGATGAAACTCCGCCGCCACGAGGCGGAACCTTGGTGGAACCAATCTAGGGCTCTGACGGAGCTGTTCTGCCGGGGGACACTTCCCTCCGGGAGGGGGAAATCATCACCAACGTCATCACCAACTATCCTCTCATCGGGAGGGGGTCAATCTCCATCAACATCTTCACCAGCACCATCTCCTCTCAAAACCCTAGTTCATCTCTTGTATCCAACCTTGTATCAAAACCACAAATTGGTACTTGTGGGTTGCTAGTAGTGTTGATTACTTCCTATAGTTGATGCTAATTGGTTTACTTGGTGGAAGATCATATGTTCAGATCCTTAATGCATATTATTACTCCTCTGATTATGAACATGAATATGCTTTGTGAGTAGTTACGTTTGTTCCTGAGGACATGAGTGAAGTCTTCCTATTACTAGTCATGTGAATTTGGTATTCGCTTGATATTTTGATGAGATGTATGTTGTCTTTTCCTCTAGTGGTGTTATGTGAACGTCGACTACATGACACTTCACCATTATTTGGGCCTAGAGGAAGGCATTGGGAAGTAATAAGTAGATGATGGGTTGCTAGAGTGACAAAAGCTTAAACCCTAGTTTATGCGTTGCTTCGTTAGGGGCTGATTTGGATCCATACGCTTAATGTTGTGGTTAGGTTTACCTTAATACTTCTTTTGTAGTTGTGGATGCTTGCAATAGGGGTTAATCATAAGTGCGATGCTTGTCCAAGTAAGGGCAGTACCCAAGCACCGGTCCACCCACATATCAAATTATCAAAGTACCGAACGCGAATCATATGAACGTGATCAAAACTAGCTTGACGATAATTCCCATGTGTCCTCGGTAGCTCCTTTCTCATCATTAGAAATTGTCCAGGCTTATCCTTTGCTACATAAAGGATTGGGCCACCTTGCTTCAATTTATTTACTATATTTACTTGTTACTCGTTAATATTTATCTTATCACAAAACTATCTATTACCTACAATTTCAGTGCTTGCAGAGAAAACCTTACTGAAAACCACTTATCATTTCCTTCTTACTTATCGAAAGTACTACGATAGATCCCCTACACTTGTGGGTCATCAAGACTCTTTTCTGGCGCTGTTGCCGGGGAGTGTAGCGCTTTTGGTGCGTGGAACTTGGTAAGGAAACATTTATATAGTGTACTAAAATTTTCTGTTACTTGTCACTATGGAAACTAATCCTTTGAGGGGCTTGTTTGGGGTATCTTTGTCGGTGTCAAAACCGGCGGATCTCGGGTAGGGGGTCTTGATCTATGCGTCTTAGGCTGATGGTAACAAGAAGCGAGGGACACAATGTTTACCCAGGTTCGGGCCCTCTCGATGGAGGTAAAACCCTACTTCCTGCTTGATTAATATTGAAGATATGAGTAGTACAAGAGTAGATCTACCATGAGATCGTAGAGGCTAAACCCTAGAAGCTAGCCTATGATGGTATGATTGTAATTGTGATCGGCCTTCTAAGGACCAACCGCTCCGGTTAATATAGACACCGGGGAGGGCTAGGGTTTACATGGAGTCGGTTACAAGGAAGGAAATATAATATCCGGATCGCCAAGCTTGTCTTCCATGCAAAGGAGAGTCCCATCTGGTCACGGAACGGAGTCTTGAGTCTTGTATCTTCACGCTTCAATAGTCCGGATGATGTATATAGTCCGGCTATCCGGATACCCCCTAATCCAGGACTCCCTCAGTAGCCCCTGAACCATGCTTCAATGATGATGAGTCTGGCACGCAGTCTTGTCTTCGGCATTGCAAGGCGGGTTCCTTCTCCGAATACTCCAAAGTAATTATCGAACACTTGAATCGCGTCCGGATCCACAAAATGATCTTTACATGCCACCGTAGAGAGAATGATATTTCACAAATGCAATCTGCTGACAACCTTTTAGGCAACACGACGCATCATTATGGTCGGGCCATTATTCGAACCGTTTTACCACAACCAGCCACAACGCATATTGCGAGGCGGTTTCTTTGACACGTCTTGTCAAAGCAGAGATCATGTCCCCTTATCACGGGATTCTCATCAATATGGGTATGGGTAATCCAACCATGCCATCAATCATGGCGCTTGGGAGGTGAGCGATTCCCAACGGGCAAGTGGGGAGGCGCACCGCTTTCTTTGCCTCTATAAAGGGATAAGATTTACCCATTTTTCACCCACGCCTTCTTCCTCCTTTGCCCACTCTTGCCCCCTCGAGCTCCAGCGCCCAAGCCCAAGTCTTCTCCGCACAGCTAAGCATGTCCGGAGCAGGAGGCAACTGGGTGGCTTCCACCGTCAAGGAAAAGCATATCGCAAATCTTCGGGCGACCGGATACTTGGCCGCAGACATAGCGCACCGGCTACCGGACGTCGGGCAGGTCATTCCGACCCCAGGACCCCACGAGAGGGTCGTGTTTGTCGCCCACTTCATCCATGGACTGGGATTTCCACTTCATCCCTTCGTCCGCGGGCTCATGTTCTACTATGGGCTAGATTTCCATGATCTAGCCCCGAATTTCGTCCTCAACATCTCGGCGTTTATCGTCGTGTGTGAGGCCTTCCTCCGCATCAAGCCTCACTTCCGCTTGTGGCTGCAAATCTTCTGCGTGAAGCCAAAGATCGTGAGCGGCCAACAAGCGGAGTGCGGAGGGGCCATGGTGGGCAAGATGCCTAACGTCACCTGGCTTGACGGCTCCTTCGCGGAAACCGTGAAGGGGTGGCAATCAGGGTGGTTCTACATCACCGAGCCGCGCGGCGCCAACTGGGCAGCGGCCCCCGAGTTCCGATCCGGAACCCCCATGCAGCTCACCTCCTGGAAAAGGAAGGGCCTGCCCTGGGTCGAATCTACAGAGCTAACCGGACTCCAGACCTGCATCAAGAGCATGAAGGACAAGAACATCAAGCTTTTCAACGTGATCTAGGTCATGCTCGTTCGCCGGATTCTCCCGTGCCAAAGGCGGGCATTTAACCTGTGGGAGTTCGTCCTAGCCGAACACCAGATTCTTCGGAGGCTCTACGACATGACGCATAAAGACGCATGGAAGGTGTTGTTCAAGGCCTCCGAAGTACCTCCTCCCACATCCGAGGACCGCGGGCTTCACACCGCGCGGCCTCCTAGTCAGGTGAGTTCTCAGACTACCACCGGATTCGGTTCTCCCCAATATATTCATGGGGGAGTCTTAAGTAACTCTGCATATTTGCTCAGGATTACGTGGAGACAGCGGAGCAGATTGATTGTCTGGCTCCACTGCCAGAAGGCCCTGCTGATGCTCTCCTGACGGAGATGCTAGTCCCGGCGCCCTACAAGGTGCTAGAGAAGAAGGCCGAAAAGAAGGCCCCGGGGATCCGAAAGGGTCTCCGGCGTAAGGTTGTGCCAGAAGCCTCGTTCGAAGACAACGAGGCACACTCCTCCCATGAAGGGGAGGAAGAACAAGAAGAAGATGCCCCATCCGGAAAGGATGAGGGGCCTGGGAAGGCAGACCAGGGGACCAGAAAAGGCCCTCGGCGCAAGGCCGTCATACCCACGTCGTCCGATGACAACGAGACAAATTCCTCCCGTGGAGGCGGGAGGAAGCAAGAAGAAACTCTACCTCCCCGCACTGGGGAGGAGAAAAAGAGGAAAGCCGCCCCGGAGGGGGAGGTTGGGGCGTCCAAGAAGGGAAAGGTGTCCCTTCCAGACTACTCCGCCACGGCCACTCTCAGCGAGGAGGGGTGGCTGCCCAGGGGGAAGCCCCTAGCGTGATCGTAAGTGTCCGCACTATATCATGACTTCACTCCATAGCTTTTTTTATAACGCCAAATATATATGCAGTCCGGCCAGGGTTTACCCCGAGGTATCTTCTTCTGGGTCCCTGAGTGATTCGGAGATGAATTCTCTCCCGACGGCCACTACTCCTCAACCCACGGATGACACGGAGGTGTTGTCCCGAAGGCTCCCAGAGCAGGGGGAGGTGACTCTGGAGACGCCCCAAGGAGGAATTCCAGATGTCGAACACGCAGGGTTCAAGATCCCAGCGGATCGTGTCGATGAGAGCCATAGTAGACCGGGCTCTCAGCCGAACACTGTTCTGGAACCTTCAATGGTTCTGGACTCAGGCGGGCAGCCCCTCATTAGGGAGGGCGAGCCGTCTGCGTCGAGGACTTCCGTTGCACCCGAGGCGCCGGATTGTCTGTTGGAAGCGCTTCACGGTGCTCCCATGGATGAAGAGCACCGTACTCTTATGAGTGCGGTGATTCAGAATGTTTCGTCCGCCAAGAGTGGACTAACCGAAGCTTGCACCAGCCTCCTGACAGGCTTTGAGGTAAGTAATAAAAATGTGTGAAATTACCACCCGTAGGTAGTAGCCCCTGATACTCTGTTTGGTGTTCGAAAAGAAAAACCAAACGGAGGGTCAATTATAATCCGCAGGAGTCTAATAATATGTGTGAATGTGAATAAGCAGGTTATGCTGCTTGCCGCTGCTGCCCGCACAGCCGAGGTTGCCGAACTAAAGCGGGACCTAGAGCAGGCGCAGGGAGAGCTCGACCTCACGAAGAGGCAACTCGAAGAGAACAAAGGTAAGTAATTCCCCGCTGAGGGAGTCCTGGACTAGGGGGTGTCCGGACAGCCGGACTATCATCGTCCGCCGGACTCCAAGACTACGAAGATACAAGATTGAAGACTCCGTCCCGTGTCCGGATGGGACTTTCCTTGGCGTGGAAGGCAAGCTTGGCGATACGGATATGTAGATCTCCTACCATTGTAACCGACTCTGTGTAACCCTAGCCTCCTCCGATGTCTATATAAACCGGAGGGCTTTAGTCCATAGGACAACATACATTACAACAATCATACCATAGGCTAGCTTTAGGGTTTAGCCTCCTTGATCTCGTGGTAGATCCACTCTTGTACTACCCATATCATCAATATTAATCAAGCAGGACGTAGGGTTTTACCTCCATCGAGAGGGCCCGAACCTGGGTAAAACATCGTGTCCCTCGTCTCCTGTAACCATCCGCCTAGACGCACAGTTCAGGACCCCCTACCCGAGATCCGCCATTTTTGACACCGACATTGGTGCTTTCATTGAGAGTTCCTCTGTGTCGTCACCGATAGGGAGGATGCCTCCACCCGTCTTCAAAGACGGTGTTTTCGCCGAAGGGGCCTTGGCCGCCGGCCAAACTATCCGGCTAGGTGGTTTTCTTATGACCGCCTGTCCGGCCACCGCTTCGACAATGACCTCTCAAGTCGTCAGAAGCAATCTTTGCGTCAGCTCGAAAGCTACCGAAAAGTTGGATCCAATAGAGCTCTCTTCTGTTAACGAGCTCTTGGATCGCATCGCCGCCCTGGGAGTCGCTACGGACTACAACCAGATTGGGCTTAAAACCGATCTGAGAGAGATTAACTCTCCCCAGGCCACCCACCACATCGCAGTGGTAGAGGAGCAATACGGAAACTCTCCGCCTATATTGAAAACTATTCATGTCCGGATTCCCGAACCCTCCATGCCGGATTCCCGCGAAGGGACGGACTTCGATCAAGCATTGAACTTAAAACCATGCATCGCTCCGGACTCGCTGGATCGTGCCCAGCAACCCAAGCTTCCAAATTCGGAAACTCCTCGGCCTTTGAGCCCCAAGATGGGCAGGGATCCGTACTTTAGTCCACCCACCCGCCCAGACATATGCGATCTATCTCTAATACGGCAAGAGCCCGCTGAAACTGTACATCACTACTGGGCCAGATTCCTCCTGGTTATGGACAGGATAAAGGACTGCCGAGAGGAAAACGCAATCTCAATCTTCTGCAATAATTGCACGGACAAGGGAATATTAAACGCCATTGATCGTCGCCAAATTATACGTTTCGCCGATCTGGCGTCCATAGTACGAAAGTACTGTGCGATGGAGAGTTTTCGGAAAACCGAAAACCAATTTTGGGATAATCCGGCCCCAACCCCAGTCCGCAACAAAAGGGTGCCTCACACTCAGGCCCCAGATGCAAAAAAGAAAAAGCAAAAACCCAATAAGGGGCACGGAACCGTACTGGAGGGATGGCTTAATGGACCCTGTAAGCTTCATAGTATAGGAGGAGCCGTCCCAACACATAGCCTTCGAGCATGTTGGGTATTACGGCAGGTGGCCAAAAGTGGCGAGGAGCTTCTAGCCCCGGAAAACCACCCCGACAACACCAGTACGGTATCAACAGTCTTCGAGACCTTCGCATCAAACAATACGCGAAAGAGATCAATCCGCGGACTCGCCGAAGTCTACCAAGTAGCAGCAGCAAATCCATGGAGCGACACAGCTATTACCTTTAACGCCAGCGACGAGCCTAAAGTCCGAACAGCCAGAGCACCAGCCGCACTGGTGCTTAGTCCGATAGTGGATGGCTTTCGACTGACAAAAGTCCTCATGGATGGCGGCAGCGGACTGAACCTCATTCACGAGGAAACTCTGCGAAAAATGGAAATCGATTGGAGCCGTATCGAGCGAAGCAGCACAACCTTCAGAGGAATAATCCCTAGCCGAGAAGCATGCCGCACCGGGAAAATCACACTCGATGTGGTGTTCGGCTCGCCGGAAAATTATAGATCCGAAGAAGTCACGTTCCAAGTGGCCCCATTCAGCAGCGGATATCACGCTATATTAGGATGAGAGGCATTCACAATTTTTCAAGCAGTACCTCATTACGGGTACATGAAGCTCAAAATGCCTGGGCCCAGCGGAATAATCACTCTCGTTAGTGATCCGGACATAGCACTCCGCGCCGAAAACAAGATAGCCGCACTAGCCCTCGAGGCACTATCCGAAGCCTTAGCGGCAGAAGAACTCACCGCGCTGCGCTCTACGGTGAATAGGGACGATGTGATACTCGATAAAAGATCCAAGTCCACCTCCTTCAAACCAGCAGATGAAATAACAAAATTCCAGGTCCATCCAATGGACCCAACAAAGACGGCCTCCATTGGGGCACAATTGAACCCCGAAGTAGACGCCGCACTGCGCGAATTCCTTCGGGAAAATTGGGACATTTTTGCCTGGCATCCTTCGGATATGCCCGGAATCCCACGCAGATTGGCAGAACACAGCCTAAACATCCTAAAAGGATTCAAGCCAGTCAAACAGGCTCTTCGACGATTTTCCGAACCCAAAAGACGGGCAATGGGAGAAGAGCTAGCCAAACTATTGGAAGCCGGATTCATTAGAGATATCAAACATCCGGATTGGCTAGCAAATCTGGTAATGGTACCAAAGAAGGACAAATCCTGGCGCCTTTGTGTCGATTTTAAAGACCTCAATAAGGCTTGCCCAAAGGATCCCTTCCCTCTCCCCCGCATCGACCAAATTATCGATGCTACCGCAGGACACGATTCATTGTGTTTCCTCGACGCATACTCTGGCTATCATCAAATCAAGATGGCGGAAGCAGACCAAGCCGCCACGGCATTCATCACCCCTTACGGACCATTCTGCTTCAACACGATGCCCTTCAGACTTAAAAACACCGGCGCAACATATCAGCGCATGATTCAAACATGTCTGGCTACCCAGATCGGCAAAACAGTCGAGGCATACGTACACGACGTAGTCGTCAAAACAAAACACGTCGAAACTCTAGTAGACGATTTAAGGCTCACGTTCGACAACCTCAGAGCATATGACATCAAGTTGAATCCGGAAAAATGTGTTTTCGGCGTACCAGCCGGAAAGCTGCTGGGCTTCATCGTGTCCGGTAGAGGAATCGAAGCAAACCCGGCTAAAATCCGAGCTTTGTCACAGTTGGACAATCCAAAAGACCTCAAACAAATACAAAAATTAATAGGATGCGTGGCAGCTCTAAGCCGCTTTATCACCCGTCTAGGAGAAAAGGTGTTGCCCCTCTATCGCCTCCTCAGGCGCACCGAACACTTCGAGTGGACGGATGCTGCCACTGCCGGACTCGAAGAAATAAAGGCCATATTGGCAACAAATCCGGTCCTAGCTGCGCCCAATCTGGGCGAGCCAATGTTGTTATACATCGCAGCAATGCATCAAGTTGTAAGCGCGGTCCTCGTCGTCAAACGAGAGACAGAAGGGCACAAATTCCCTCTTCAAAAACCAGTGTATTATGTATCCACTGTGTTAACCCCCTGCAAGTCTCGTTACCCGCACTATCAGAAGATAGCATATGCGGTGTTCATGGCGTCCCGGAAGCTCCAGCACTACTTTCAAGAGTGTTCGATAACAGTGGCCTCTGAAGTACCACTCAATGACATTATAAATAACCGCGACGCAACGGGCAGGATTGCAAAATGGGCCATTGAGCTCTTACCATTCGATATAACTTACAAACCTTGGCGAGCTATAAAGTCACAAGTTTTGGCTGACTTCGTCGCTGAATGGACCGAAGCCGAACTCCCTAAAGAGTACGGCGCATACTCCAATTGGGTTATGCATTTTGACGGCTCTAAAATGTTGGCCGGACTGGGGGCTGGCGTCGTATTGACGTCCCCAACCGGGGACATAGTCCAGTACGTACTTCAAATAATGTACACGGACTCCAACAACGCAGCCGAATACGAGGCCCTGTTACATGGCCTCCGGATGGCAGTCTCCATGGGCATTCAACGCCTAGAGGTGCGCGGGGATTCAAACCTTGCAATATCCCAAATAAATGGAGACTTTGACGCCAAGGATCCGAAAATGGCAGCATATCGCAATGTTGTCCTAAAAATGTCAGCTCGGTTTGAAGGACTCGAATTCCATCACATAGCCCAAGATAATAACCAAGCGGCCGACGTACTGGCACGCATCGGTGCGAAACGTGATGCTGTCCCTCCAAATATCTTCCTGGAACGGCTCTTCAAGCCATCTGTACTATGGGAAGAGGAGCCCGGAAGTGACAAACCGGAAAAAACCGCGCCAATCAGCGATTCAGCCGATGACATAACACCTTCAGCCCACGACATAATGGCAGTAATCGCCCCGTGGACAGAACCATTCCTAGCCTACTTGCTTAGGCAGGAACTTCCCGAAGACCAAAACGAGGCCCGCTGCATAGTCCGGCGATCGAAAGCCTACAAGGTCCATGAGGGAGAACTTTATAAGAAAAGTACAACCGGAGTCCTTCAAAGGTGTATCTCCGAAGAGGAAGGGCGAAACCTCCTGGCTGAAATTCACGCCGGACTAGGCGGACACCACGCAGCAGCCCGGGCCCTTGTAGGAAAGGCATTCCGTACAGGATTTTATTGGCCGACGGCCCGGGCAGATGCCCAGGACTTAGTCCAGAGATGCGTTGGTTGTCAGCTCTTTGCTAATCAGAGCCATATGCCTCCCACCGCCCTCAAAACTATACCCATTACCTGGCCGTTCGCGGTCTGGGGGCTTGATATGGTTGGACCCCTTAAAGGGGGAACCCACAAGCAAAGGTACCTATTGGTCATGGTGGATAAATTCACCAAATGGATAGAGGCCAAACCGGTCAAAACAGCAGAGTCCGGACCAGTGATAGACTTTATATCCGGGGTAGTACACCATTACGGAGTCCCCCACAGCATCATCACCGACAATGGCACGAACTTCACAGCCGACGAGGTTAAGTCATGGTGCAAAAATATGGGCATCAAGCTCGACTACGGTTCAGTCTATCACCCTCAAATCAACGGTCAAGTGGAACGAGCAAATGGTCTAATAATGAGCGGCATTAAACCCAGACTAGTGCGGTCACTTACTAAATCTGACACGCAGTGGGTCGAGGAGCTCGACTCCGTACTCTGGGGGCTGCGGATAACGCCTAACCGCACTACCGGATTCACACCATTTTTTATGGTCTATGGCGCAGAGGCAGTCCCGCCCTGCGACATTATTCATGACTCACCTCGAGTGCGCATGTATGAAGAAAGAGAGGCCGAGCTGGATCGGCAGGACAGCTTGGACACATTGGAGGAAGAACGCGATGTCGCCAAGGCTCGTTCCGCATTCTATCAGCAGCAGGCCCGAAGATATCAAAGCAGAGAAGTACGGGCCAAGACTTACAACGTTGGTGAACTAGTTCTACGCCTGCCGGACAAGAAAAAGGACAAGCTCAAGCCCAAATGGGAGGGCCCTTTCATTATCGATCAAGTCCTCACTGGCGGAGCATACCGTCTACGAAATGCGTCGGACAACCAACTCGAGCCGAACCCATGGAACGCAGCCCGCCTCCGAAGATTCTATGCCTAGCGCCGGACTAAGAGTTCGTCCCCTTCCTCCGTCCAAATTTTTATACTTCGGCTGTCTTTTGTTTCTCTTTTCATAACCTTTTTTAAAAAGCCCATAAGGGCCTACTTTTGCATTTTTCGCATACACTTGATGTGCCATCCGCACTCATTATACCTGGGGGCTTCTTTTACAGAAGCTCAATTATAAGGGTTTCATGCCCAGCACATGTGTCAAGCTTCCACATGTACCTTTTACTCACCATTATATGCATCGATATGACTTAAGTTTTGGCCAAGCCGGGTTGCCTGGCTCCTGTGCTTACCCCTACGTTCCCGATTGTTCGGCTAGGAGGTAAAGGGAGCACCTCTGCGATTGTTACTGCCGGGTCAGCCGGATGTGTACCTCAGACTGGGTGAAGCCGAAAGCTAGCGTTCTTAAGGGAATATTCGGTCGGTGACTTAAAAGATGATTTTCTTTACCTACTCATTTATCTGCCCCCAGATGTTTTTCTGCTTTTTTCGCAGTCCGAACATGCACTTTAGGGCATGCCTCCCAGGGAAAGGAACCCTTAACGGAACTATTCTCCCTGGAAGATGTTTCTTACTAACCATGTAATATAACATAACTAGTTGGGCACTTGTCTGATAAAGCACTAATGACCCCTACGCCTGGTCTCCATGCATACCACGGTTGTTTCTTAACCAAAAAGGTATTCGGACACACTCCGGACTCTAGGGTCCCGAGGTTGAAGCGAAAAGGTCGGCAAAGACAAATGATCTACAATCCGGCTAGAAGGCATTTCACATGTCACTTTAAAGGAAAACATACATTGTCAAATTTACTGATTGTATTCCTCCTCAATCCCGTCTAACAGGCTGTCTAACTTACAGTCCCGTTGGGAAAATTTAGCAGCCAACTCTACTTGGCTGTATACTAAACTCACAGGGATCTCCTTCCTATTGGGTCCCACCGGTCCAACTTCGGCCATGTGGTTGGGATCCGCCTTCTTGTAACACGTCTTCACCATGGCCCAAGCCTCCCTGGCACCTTGACGGCAAGCCGAAATCTTCCACAAACGAAAGCGCTGCCGCACTCCCTGAAGCTTCTCCGCAAGCTCCCCAAGGCCCTCGGGTAGGGAGAGGGCTGGCCATAAAGCATGGACGATGCCGCTCATTGCCTGCCGAACTCGTTCGAGCAGTTGCAATAGCTCGGGAAGTTGATCACCCGTTGATATGGGCATCTCCTCCGCAGGGCGACCTGTGAGTATACCTACAAGACATAATATGTCAATTTACTTCCTCGCCGAACTCTTCTTTTCAAAAGAGTCCGCTCAAGCACTTACTATAAATGCCGCGACGAAGCCGCTGATTCTCCTTAACGGAGCTGACAGGCCGGCTTGAGCGCCTTTCAGCTCTTCTCCGAGCTTGGCGTTGGCATCTTCGAGCTTGTTCCTTTCTTGCTGCACCCTATTCAGCACCCTCTCGCCGGCCTTTAGCTGGCGCAGTAATTCTTGCCTGTCCGGATCTTGTCCGGCGGCACCTGCAATGTCACTATTAGACTTGCGCGCACGCCGCACAGCGCTTATATTTATTAATAAAAATGTGTTACCAGGAGGGGTCTCTGCGTCTCCTCCTGCGGCAGCAAGTGCGGCCTCAAGTTGGGCCTTGCATTCTTGCAGCTCCTGAGACAGCTGGGCATTCTTCTCGGTAAGAGCCTACGTTTCACATGATCCTTAAATCAGTTAACATAACTACTTTAAGTCTCGGGGGCTACTGGTATATATAACCACTAAAATTCCCTTACCCGTATGTCTTTCACATACTGCTCCGTGGCTCTGGTAAAACCATCTTGAGCGGCACGGAGATGCACGTCCCCTGTGTTAAAGGCATCCAATGCCTCAGGGGAGAAGCACGCTTCACGAAATACTGTCCGGCGGTGCCTATGGTTCATGGCGCTCTCCACCTCAGACTTGGTGGCGGACAGTCTGTCGGTGTCCTCCGTTGGAGAAGGATCCAGCCCGCGTCTTGCACTTGCCACCCCCTCCAGGCCGGGCGCTGGAGCCTGGCCGGTGTAGGTTGGATCGGCAACTTCCGCGCCCGCAGTCCGGCGAGCGCTTTTTCTCCTATAAAGATCATGAGCGCTCAGACACTTCCTAGGAACGTTGCTCTGAAAATTCAAATACGAGTTATACCTTTGCGGCGACGTTTCCGTCCGCACCGCGCTCCTTTTCCGCCTGCTGGTCCGGACTGACCTCTGTTGGTCAGCCTCCGCGGGCTCGGCTTCCCGCCGTGAAGGCGCTTCCTGTAAAATACCATTGTTCGCGAAGGTTAGAAATGGGCAAGGAAGATATAATGGTGTCCCGACCTCGGTCACAGTCACCTGGGAAGCCGGATACAGTCCGGGGTAGTCCGCCGTAATGGCAACCAAAGTATTATCCATGCTGAGCTGGTGAAATACCCCGTCGATCAGCTCCACCTCGATGTCCGGATCCTCTTCGGAGGCCGGATCCAGGGATCTTTCTGGATCCTCGGGTTGCGGAGCGGGAGTTACCATGTCCTCCATAGTCCGGCGTAGATCCTACGCCGAAGACATAATGTAAGAAGCCTAAGCTTCGAAAGCATGGGTTGAGCCCTTAAAAGTGTTCGCTTACCCATCCTCTAGGGTTGTTCATGGAGAACCCATTTAAAGGGTTCGTTCGAAGGAAGTCCTCCTTCTCCCCCTTGTACAGACTGGACAGGACCTTTACCAGGTCTTCGGTCGAATCCGGCCCTTTGCGGCCATGACGGGTAGCATCGTCTTCCCCGTTGAAATCCCACATATGGTGGCCTCTATATTGCAATGGCTGTACCCCCGCATGATGCATATCGCCATGACTCCAATCATGGTCAGCCCAGAATGGGCCAGTAATCTTATTCGGCCCATTAAGTAATGGACGCTCTTGTCTTCCTCCAAACGTGGGCTCCGTGGGCGCCAGCTGAGGCGTTTCTTCAGAGGAGCAGCACTAAACTCCGGGAGGCCAATCCGGACTGGGTCCGGCAGCGGAGCGTCTCCTATATAAAACCACTCTGAAGGCCAGTCTTCGGACGCCTTCTTGGGAGTACCGAATGGGTATCCGGTCCCGGCGATGCGCCATATTTCGGCGCCGCCCACTTGATATATGGACCCCTCGTGAGAACGGGGTACGAGGCAGAACAGCCTCTTCCACAATGCAAAATGGGGCTCAATGCCCAGGAACAGCTCGCAAAGAGCTACGTAGCCCGCGATATGCAGGACAGAGGCGGGTGTGAGGTGGTGGAGCTGGAGTCCGTAGAACTCTAGGAGCCCGCGGAGGAACGGATGTATTGGGAATCCGAGTCCCCTTATCAGATAAGGGACGAAGCATACTCGATCCCCTTATTGGGGCTTGGGGTAGCCTCCGCTTGCCTCCCACCTTGATAAGTGACCAGCCCGGCTCGAACCGGGACCATGAAGGCCGGAGGGAGATATCCCCCCGCTTGGAGCATCACTAGCTCGTTGTGCGGAACAGAGCACCTCCTCCAATCCCCTGGCGGTGGGCTGGGAGCGCGAGAAGAGGAGCCGTGTCGACAGTCCATGATGGAATGGATTTTTTGGTCAAAGGCGCTCCGATGAAGTATTCGCGGGAGGAAGATGGTGTGATTTGGATCTGGATTTTTGCCTCTTTTGTAGGCGGGTGACTCGCACGACTAGGGGGTGAAACGTAAAAGACACCCTGGCCTTTCGCATTCATGCGACGCGTGGTAAAAGGCCATTATTTGACGTAGAAGCCGAGGAACACAGTATTTATGATGAGGCCGGACACTGTTCGACAGGTACATGGAGCTTGAAGGGAGAACCCGCCTTGCAACGCCGAAGACTATATACGCGCTAGACTTATCGTCATTGAAGCCTGGTTCGGGGGCTACTGAGGGAGTCCTGGACTAGGGGGTGTCCGGACAGCCGGACTATCATCGTTCGCCGGACTCCAAGACTACGAAGATACAAGATTGAAGACTCCGTCCCGTGTCCGGATGGGACTTTCCTTGGCGTGGAAGGCAAGCTTGGCGATACAGATATGTAGATCTCCTACCATTGTAACCGACTCTGTGTAACCCTAGCCTCCTCCGGTGTCTATATAAACTGGAGGGCTTTAGTCCATAGGACAACATACATTACAACAATCATACCATAGGCTAGCTTTAGGGTTTAGCCTCCTTGATCTCGTGGTAGATCCACTCTTGTACTACCCATATCATCAATATTAATCAAGTAGGACGTAGGGTTTTACCTCCATCGAGAGGGCCCGAACCTGGGTAAAACATCGTGTCCCTCGTCTCCTGTTACCATCCGCCTAGACGCACAGTTCGGGACCCCCTACCCGAGATCCGCCGGTTTTGACACCGACACCCGCTCTTATGTATTTAAGGATAGACAAAATTGTTTAGTCTAACGCCAAAGCGTCGTGAATGTGTAACAGGGGCCACCGCCGAAGTGGCGTCCCTGAAGAAAGCGCTATCCGAGGCCGAAGACAAGGCGGCCTTGGAATGCAAGGAGCGCGAAAAGCAAAGTGCTAGAGTGGGCGAGGTAGAGCAAGAGCTCCGGGACCTCGGCAAGAAGTTCGGGTCCGTGGAGCATGATCTGAAGATGAAAGAGGCCAAGCTTGCAAAGGCCCTCATGAGTATGAGAGACGCCAAGGCCGAAGCCGAGAAGGCACAGCAGGAAATCCAGGAGGCCAAAAAGATAGCGGCGGGTAAGAAATTCTTTATGCAAAGCAAACGTGTGGAGGAGGTGTTTCTTTTACTTACCCGAATTCGGAGCTCTCTAGGGGCATTCGCAGATCTACCATGTAGTGTATCAGATGCCGCGGAGTTCTACCGTGCCCAGGAGGGGAGCTCAACGGAGAAGCTGTTCTGGTCCCAGTATGCTGGGGCCAAACACCCAATGCCTCTGAGTGACCAACTGAAGCAGTTGGTCGAACTCCACAGGGCAGCCGAAATGGCTATGAAAGATTTCATAGTCCGGATGTGGCCTGGTGAGCCCCTGCCCACTAGCTACTTCGGCCTGATCAAGCGGATGGTGAATGCCTGTCCGCGGCTTGAAGTGATCAAGCGATTCGTTTGCATTGAGGGTGCCCACCGGGCCTTTGCCCGCGCGAAGGTGCATTGGGGCAAGCTGGATGCGGAGAAGCTGGTGAAGGACGGGCCGCCGGAGGGCAAGCAGCATCACCATCCCGAGATGTACTATGATGGCGTTATGAAGGGCGCTCGTCTCGTGGCCGATGAATGTACCAAGGACAAGATCTTTGACTGAATGTCCCTCTGCCGTTGTTGTAATTTAAAGATGAAGTTACTTGTGCTATGTAGCACTGTTTGATTTAAAATATTACCTTCTGTGCGGCTGTTTATAGAATTCTGAAAGTAGGCCAGTCGTCGGATTCCTCCCCCACGTAACTAGTACTGGGGTGTTCGTGGAAAACCCGAACACTCTTTATCCAAATGTTTGGTCCCTTAAGGAGGTGTCTGGCGCAGCGAACAAGGCAATCGGACTATGCGGCTATATAACTTTCACTTAGCCATAGAAGTCTACAATTTTAAATTTCGGCGAAGCCCCTAGAATCCGGAAGGCCGAATTGGGGTGCTATATATGCCTGGATCGGACGAAGCCGATTTATCGCCTAAAGCGGAAAAATCTTTAAGGATTTTAAGACCACTCGATCAGCGACCAGCTCTCGCCACATCATGTCGGTCAGTTTTCGGCTTTCTCTACTGAGGTGCTCGTCCGAAAGAACCGCAAAATCGCAGTAGTTCTCCCTGCGCTACCTTAGCCGATATGACGGAACGTAAGGTACCAAAACAAGGGAGCGGGGCTAACCCAACTGTAGACCCAAGACATGATTCGGAGCTGATGCATATAGTGCTATAAGTTCGGGGTGCCGCACTTTATAAAGTGTTCGGACTTGTATTGCCATATTATGGGGCGCCATAGGAAGCCCCTGGCAGACTGAACGTACCAAGGTGTACGGATGCAATATCAAATAAACATTTATAAGAAAAAATGCTCAAATAAGAATAATAAGCTGACGCTATATATGATCTCCCATTGATGAATAATACGTTTAAGCGTATGTTTACAGTGGATGCATTAAGCGGAGATAAATAGGACTATTTGACATGTCCTATCCAGGGGCAGGCCGCGTACAGATAGATAAAATAGGTATAACGATCATAAATAGATTCCACCTGGGTATTTCCTTCTGTGCGCAACGCCTGTTGCCTGCTTGGTTTTCTCCCCTGTATAGGTCCGACAATCCGGCCCTTCTAAAGAGGCTGCACTAAAGCATTGTCCTGAAAGGTAAAGTGGAAAGATTATGAAGGAATGTTGTACCGCACTATTGACTGAGTCACTGATGCGCCTCCGCCTGTGCCCATGGTATTTTGAGTGCGTAATTGTGTACGCATGGCGTGAATGCTGCTTTGATGGGGTTTGAGCGTAGGCCAGACTGCTAATCGCGCTCTTGGCGTGCCTGATGATCCTGCTGCGGGGTGCTCCGGACTCGCTTGGCGGTGCTTGAGGTTGTCGTCGCCGGATTGGTGGTTTGCTGGAGGAGGCCACATTGTACTTCTGCCGCGAGGGCTGTAGTATGCTATTCTGTTCGGAGAGACCGGTCCATGTTTCTGTTGACAGTGATGACCCCGCGCGGTCCTGGCATCTTGAGCTTGAGGTATGCGTAATGTGGTACCACATTGAATCTAGCGAATGCGGTTCGTCCCAGCAGTGCGTGATAACCACTGCGGAAGGGGACGATATCGAAGATTAACTCTTCACTTCAGAAGTTATCCAGAGATTCGAAGACCACTTCCAATGTTATAGAGCCCGTACAATGGGCCTCTACCCCAGGAATTACACCTTTAAAGGTGGTTTTGGTGGGCTTGATCCTTGAAGGGTCAATGACCATTTTGCACACTGTGTCCTGATAGAGCAGGTTCAGGCTGCTGCCGCCATCCATAAGGACTCGCGTGAGGTGAAATCCGTCGATGATTGGGTCTAAGACCAATGCGGCTGAGCCGCCGTGACGGATGATAGTAGGCTGATCCCTATGATCAAAGGTGATCGGACAAGCTGACCATGGGTTGAATTTGGGGGCGACTGGCTCCATCGCATAGATGTCCCGTAGTGCCCGCTTCCGTTCCCGCTTGGGGATGTGCGTGGCGTAGATCATGTTGACCATTTTCACCTGGGGGGTTTTCTTCTGTCCCCCTGTGTTCGGATGCCGGGGCTCCTCATCATCGTCGCTGTGCAGCCCCTTGTCCTTGTTTTCGGCGTTTATTTTGCCAGCCTGTTTGAATACCCAGCAGTCTCTGTTGGTGTGGTTAGCTTGCTTGTCCGGGGTGCCATGAATTTGGCACGAGCGCTCCAGTATACGGTCCAGACTGGACAGTCCCTGATTATTTCTTTTGAATGGCTTCTTCCGCTGACCGGACATGGATCCGCTGAATCCGGCGTTTACTGTCGTGTCTTTAGTGTTGTCGCCGTTGTTCCGTCGTTTATGTCTGTTGCGTCGTGGCTTTCCGTTATTGTCGCGGACATCCGGAGTGCCGGAATGTGGCGTGGTGCCACTGCGAGCCAACCAGCTGTCCTCGCCCGCGCAAAAGTGGGTCATTAGTGTTGTGAGAGCTGCCAAGGACTTGGGTTTTTCCTGGCCGAGGTGTCGAGCAAGCCACTCGTCACGGATATTATGCTTGAAAGCCGCCAGGGCTTCGGCGTCCGGACAGTCGACTATTTGGTTCTTTTTAGTTAGGAATCGAGTCCAGAATTTCCTGGCTGACTCTCCGGGCTGTTGAGTAATGTGGCTCAGGTCATCAGCGTCCGGTGGTCGCACATATGTGCCCTGGAAGTTGTCGAGGAATGCGTCTTCTAGGTTTTCCTAACTGCCGATGGAATTTGCTGGCACGATGTTTACCCAGTGTCGGGCTGGTCCTTTGAGCTTAAGTGGAAGATACTTGATGGCGTGTAGATCGTCTCCACGGGCCATGTGAATGTGGAGAAGGAAATCTTCGATCCATACTACGGGGTCTCTTGTGCCATCGTATGATTCGATGTTTACGGGTTTGAACCCTTCTGGGAATTCATGATCCATCACTTCGTTAGTGAAGCAGAGTGTAACGCCCTCGATGCGGCTATATCTCCCATGTGTCGAAGCACGACTTAGAGGCATAACCGCATTGAAAGCAATGTCGCAAGTTAGGTAATCTTCACACAACCCATGTAATACATAAGGGAAAGAGATACATAGTTGGCTTACAATCGCCACTTCACACAATTACATGAATAAAGCATTACATCATCCAGATACAATCATGGTCCGACTACGGAACCAAAATAAAAGAAGAACCCCAAATGCGACAAAGGTCCCCGATCGACCCCAACTGGGCTCCACTACTGATCAACTAGAACGAAACAACACAAAGGGCAAGATCTTCATCGAGCTCCTCCTTGAGCTTGGTTACGTCACCTGCTCGGTAACATAGGCACCTGCAGACTGGCTTTGGAAGTATCTGTGAGTCACGAGGACTCAGCAATCTCGCACCCGCGAGATCAAGACTATTTAAGCTTATAGGAAGGATGTAGTAATGAGGTGGAGCTGCAGCAAGCGACTAGCATATATGGTGGCTACAATCGCAAAAGAGAGCGAGAAGAGAAGGTAAAGCACGGTCGATAAAAGTATGATCAAAAAGTGATCCTATAGTAACCTACGTCAAGCATAACTCCAACACCGTGTTCACTTCCCAGACTCCGCCGGAAAGAGACCATCACGGTTACACACGCGGTTGATGTATTTTAATTAAGGTCAACTTCGGGTTTTCTACAACCGGACATTAACAAATTCCCATCTGCCACATAACCGCGGGCACGGCTCTCAAAAGTTTAAACCCTGCAGGGGTGTCCCAACTTAGCCCATGACAAGCTCTCGCGATCAACGAAGGAATAGACCTTCTCCCAGGAAGACCCGATCAGTCTCGGAATCCCGGTTTACAAGACATTTCGACAATGGTAAAACAAGACCAGCAAAGCCGCCCGAATGTGCCGACAAATCCTGATAGGAGCTGCACATATCTCGTTCTCAGGGCACACCGGATTGTCCAAACTTCCGGTAGGCGAGCCCAGAGTTGCCCCTGGTGGCCACCGGCGGCTGACGGTTTGGACCAACACTCACAACGAGCACTGGCCCGGGGGGGTAAATAAAGATGACCCTCGGGCTCCGGAAACCCAAGGGAAAAAAGGGGCTAGGTGAGGCAAATGGTAAAACCAAGGTTGGGCCTTGCTGGACAAGTTTTATTCAAAGCGAACTGTCAGGGGGGTCCCATAAATCATCCGACCGCGTTAGGAATGCAAAATCCAGGAACATAACACCGGTATGACGGAAACTAGGGCGGCAAGAGTGGAACAAAACACCAGGCATAAGGTCGAGCCTTCCACCCTTTACCAAGTATATAGATGTATTAATAATATAAGAGATATTGTGATATCCCAACACAACCCTGTCCACCATGGAGAAATCTTCAACTTCACCTGCAACTAGCAACGCTATAAGAGGGGCTGAGCAAAGCGGTAACATAGCCAAGCAACGGTTTGCCAGGAAGGGTGTCAAAGGTTAGAGGTTCATGGCAACATGGGAGGCATGATATAGCAAGTGGTAGGCATCGTAGCATAGGCATAGCAAAAGAGCGAGCATCTAGCAAGCGAAGATAGAAGTGATTTCGAGGGTATGGTCATCTTGCCTGAGATCCCGCTAGGAAGAAGAACGAGTCCATGAAGAAGACAAACGGACGAAGTCGAATGGATCCTCACAACTCCGGAACGAAACTGAAGCTAACTAGAGAAGCAACCCGGAAAGAAACAAACAACATGGTAAACACACAAGCATAAACATGTCATGATGCACAAACAAGTATGATGCATGTCCGGTTTAATGAGGCATGGCATGGCAATATGCACAAACAACACTACAAGTTAAGTGGAGCTCAATATGCAACCAGTTGCATATTGAGGAAACACCACATCAATTATTTAGTTTCTCTCTCGGTTATGAACAAGACAAGATTAAATGTTGGTTAACATGGCAAGAGGTGAAGCATAATTAAACTACATATTTAGGCAAGTTTAAATGAGGCCGGAAACACAAACAACACTTCCGGAAAATCCCCATGTCATTTAGCAATTTAATGCAACAACAAGTTTAAGCATTTTAAATGTTGTTATCACGATGCAGATGACATATACAAGTTATATGCAATTTTTATGAAAATGTTGACAAGAGCATGTTATGAAGCATTTGTCGCCATGGCGGAAGGAAAAAGGTGCCACGGCGGTGAAACGGAAATGGTGCCACGGCAACATTCCGGTCCCAAAAACTCATGGAGGTACCGGTGCAAAAGGAAGTGTGACGTGAGCGAGTCATGCAAGATGGTGGGGTGATCCCGGATTACCGGGTTCCCACGGGTCGACGGCATGGCAAACAAGGAGGAACTTGCAATGACAATTCGGAAACGGTGCACACACGAGCATTTCACACAACCAAGAATGCATTCGTTCCACGGACAGTCATCTCGGTGGTTATACCTTTGAAGCGTGCGTTTTCGGGGCGGAACGAGTTCAACGAAGGAAGTAGTGGTACACGAGCCGTAGTGGAAGTAGTTGTTCTCGCGATGGTAGTGGAAGTAGTGGTACATGGCGACGGTAGAGGTACGCGCAATCTTTGCGACGGTAGTCGTACATGTCCGGAGAGGAACTTGTCGTATCCATGTAGTCGAACTTGGCGTGTCCAAAGAGTACTTGGTGAATCCACGTAGTCGTACACAGGGTCATAGAGGAACTTGACGTCCATGGAGTCGATGATGGTGGAACTTGACGCATCGTCGTGTGTAGTCATACTCGGTGCCCTCGGGGCATCGGTCGTAGTTGTGGTACTTGGGGTGCATCAACTGGTGACCAACAGTGTACAAGAGGCAGAGAGGACTCATGCGATCTTCCGGTCAACGTGAACAGGAGGCATGGCAAAAGGAAGGGGAGACGGCCCCGACCCGTGGACCTGGCGTTTGACTGAAACGAGTCCACGAGGACGAGCGGGCGAGCTGCTGCTGCTGTTCGAGGCGAAGCAGGGGCGCGGTTCAGGCAAAATGGAGGCAGCAGCGGCGAGGCTTGGGGCTGGCGACGGAGATCCAGGCGAGGACGGGGCACGACAGCGATGCGGCAAGGAGCTCCGGCAGGGGCCAAAGCGGCGGCAGGGGAGGACCCTGGTGGTCGACGGGGGGGCTCGAGGCCATGGCGGTGGAAGGAGGAACCAGGTGGTCTCGGCGAGGAGGCGCGATGGCAGGGCCGACGGGAGCAGCAGCTCGGACGGCGAGGCGTGGCCATGGAAGGAGCCTGGCGCGAGGGACGCTAGCGGCGGGACCGCGTGCGAGGTTGCCCTCCTGGTGGTCGCCGACGGCGGCGGGTGGCGAAGGGCGGGCGCCATGGGGATGCAGGCAGTGGAGAGGCGCGGGGCGTCGTGGCCAAGTGGAGGGAGGAGGAGGCGCGGATGGGACGGCGCCGGTCGCCGACGTCAAGGCCCGTAGTGGAGCTCGTGGTGGTTGGTGGTGGCTCGGGACAAGGATGGACGCAGGGAAGAGGCGATCGGGAGGGGCAAGGGCGACGCTCCTCTGTGTGTGCGTGCGTGGCGGCGGACAGGAACAAGAGGGAGAGATGGGGATCGAGAGGAGGGGATCAGGGTAGCTAGGGTTATGGAGCTGGGGCCGGCTGGGCCTAATGAGGTGGGCTGGTGCTGTGGGCTAGGACGCCCAGCTGGGCTGGACTCTCTCTTCCTCCCTTCTATTCTTTAGCAGAAAAGAATTAGAGAGAAGATAAAGAAAGAGAGGGTTAGCGGAAGAATTTGTGCATAGGGTTAATATTCCCGGACTCATAAAAATGAGCTTAATCCAAGAAAATAAAAGTTGGCATGAATGCAAGATTTAAATTCAAACTCATTTGAATTTAATTCAAATGGTTTGAACTAGGACAAGGTTTAGGAGTGGCCAAAATGTTGAGATTTGGTGGAGCTCCGGAAAGTGATGAAAGAATTTATGGACAAAGTTTGAGGTCAAGAAGTGATATAACAAAGGCATGGAATATTTTGCAAGTGTGTTATGGTGAATTCCAAATCAATGGAATATTAGTTTTATAGCCCCCTAATAATATTGGGAGGATATATGTTATAAAGATAAATCACCATGTGCATTTCCCTCGATTTAAATGGACCGAAGATCCATACGATTTTATTTAGATGAGTTTCAAAAAGGGTTGCATGATGACATGATGCAATGCAAATGATGCAAAGAGATGAGATGCATGACATGAACAAAATGCAAAACAAAAGACAAGAACCCAACCACGAAGGAAATATCATATCGCATCTCCGGAAAAGGCAAGAGTTGGAGTTACGAATATGGAAGGTTGTATCTGGGGCGTCACACAGAGGGGGTGCGCGGCGCCTCTGTGCCAGGCTATGTGGCTATGCAGTTCGAATTGGTCTGGGTTGCTGTGTTCGGCCCGGCCGGACTTGTTGCTGATGTGTCCCGCGTGACGGTAGTTGTCGCGCGCTGGGGCGCGCCCCCGCGATCCGTAGATCAATCTTGGTTGTCCTGCTTTGTTTTCCAGAATATCTTGCAGGTCTTGCCTGTTGATAACCCACAAGTATAGGGGATCGCAACAGTTTTCGAGGGTAGAGTATTCAATCCAAATTTATTGATTCGACACAAGGGGAGCCAAAGAATATTCTGAAGTATTAGCAGCTGAGTTGTCAATTCAACCACACCTGGAAACTTAGTATCTGCAGCAAAGTGTTTAGTAGCAAAGTAATATGATAGTGGTAGTAACGGTAACAAAGTAAAGACAGCAAAAGTAATGATTTTGGTATTTTTGTAGTGATTGTAACAGTAGCAACGGAAAAGTAAATAAGCGTAAACCAGTATATGGAAAACTCGTAGGCACCGGATTAGCGATGGATAATTATGCCAGATGCGGTTCGTCATGTAACAGTCATAACATAGGGTGACACAGAACTAGCTCCAGTTCATCAATGTAATGTAGGCATGTATTCCGTATATAGTCATACGTGCTTATGGAAAAGAACTTGCATGGCATCTTTTGTCCTACCCTCCCGTGGCAGCGGGGTCCTATTGGAAACTAAGGGATATTAAGGCCTCCTTTTAATAGAGAACCGGACATAGTGAATACATGAACTCCTCAAACTACGATCATCACCGGGAGTGGTCCCGATTATAGTCACTTCGGGGTTGCCAGATCATAACACATAGTAGGTGACTATAGACTTGCAATATAGGATCTAGAACACACATATATTCATGAAAACATAATAGGTCCAGATCTAAAATCATGGCACTCGGGCCCTAGTGACAAGCATTAAGCATAGCAAAGTCATAGCAACATCAATCTCAGAACATAATGGATACTAGGGATCAAACCATAACAAAACTAACTCGATTACATGATAAATCTCATCCAACCCATCACCGTCCAGCAAGCCTACGATGCAATTACTCACGCACAGCGGTGAGCATCATGAAACTGGTGATGGAGGATGGTTGATGATGATGACGGCGACGAATCCCCCTCTCCGGAGCCCCGAACAGACTCCAGATCAGCCCTCCCGAGAGAGATTAGGGCTTGGCGGCGGCTCCGTATCGTAAAACGCGATGAAACTTTCTCTCTGATTTTTTTCTCCCCGAAAGCCAATATATGGAGTTGGAGTTGGCGTCGGAGGGCCACCAGGGGGCCCACGAGGAAGGGGAGCGCGCCCAGGGGGAGGGGCGCGCCCCGCACCCTCGTGGAAAGGGTGTGGGCCCCCTGGTCTTCAACTTTGGCAAGGATTTTTTATTATTTATTCTAAGATATTCCGTGGAGTTTCAGGTCATTCCGAGAACTTTTGTTTTCTGCACATAAAACAACACCATGGCAATTCTGCTGAAAACAGCGTCAGTCCGGGTTAGTTCCATTCAAATCATACAAGTTAGAGTCCAAAATAAGGGCAAAAGTGTTTGTAAAAGTAGATACGACGGAGACGTATCAACTCCCCCAAGCTTAAACCCTTGCTTGTCCTCAAGCAATTCAGTTGACAAATTGAAAGAGAAAAAGAAAAACTTTTACAAACTCTGTTTGCTCTTGTTGTTGTAAACGTGAAAAGCCAGCATTCAAGTCTCATCAATTATTACGAACTAACCATACTCACAATGACACGTAGGTCTCACAATTACTCATATCAATAGCATAATCAGCTACCGAGTCATAATAATAAAACTCGGGTGACAACACTTTCTCAAAATAATCATAACATGACATAAAAAATGGTATCTCGCTAGCCCTTTCTGAGACCGCAAAGCATAAATGCAGAGCACCTTTAAAGATCAAGGACTAACTAAACATTGTAATTCATGGTAAAAGAGATCCAGTCAAGTCATACCCAATATAAACAAATAATAATGAATGCAAACGACAGTGTGCTCTCCAGCGGGTGCTTTTTAATAAGAAGGGTGATGACTCAACATAAAAGTAAATAGATAGGCCCTTCGCAGAGGGAAGCAGGGATTTGTAGAGGTGCCAGAACTCGATTTTGAAATAGAGATAAATTATATTTTGAGCGGCATACTTTCATTGTCAACATAACAACTAAAAGACGACGATATCTTCCATGCTAAACAGATTATAGGCGGTTCCCAAACAGAATGGTAAAGTTTATACTCCCCCTCCTCCACACGCATCAATCCATGGCTTGCTCGAAACAACGAGTGCCTCCAACATTCAACGAGTCCCAAGGGGAGTTTTGTTTGCAGTTATTTTGATTTAGTTTGCACAAAGCATGGGACTGGGCATCCCGGATACCAGCCATTTTCTCGTGAATGAGGAGCAGAGTCCACTCCTCTTGAGAATAACCCGCCTAACACGAAAGATAAGGGCAGCTCTAGTTGACATATGAGCTATTCGAGTATGCAAAATAGAATGTTTATTTGAAGGTTTAGAGTTTGGCACATACAAATTTACTTGGAACGGCGGGTAAAAACCGCATATAGGAAGGTATGGTGGACTCATATGGAATAACTTTCGGGTTTAAGGAGTTTGGATGCACAAGCAGTATTCCCGCTTAGTACAAGTGAAGGCTAGCAAAAGACTGGGACGCGACCAACTGAGAGAGCAACAACAGTCGTAAACATGCATTAAAATCAATTTACACTGAATACAAGCATGAGTAGGATATAATCTACCATGAACATAAATATCATGAAGGCTATGTTGATTGGGTTCAACTACATGCATGAACATGTGCCAAGTCGAGTCACTCGATGCATTTAAAGGAGGATACCACCCCATCATACCATATCATAATCATTCTAATAGCATGTTGGCACGCAAGGTAAACCATTATAACTCATAGCTAATCAAGCATGGCACAAGCAACTATAATCTCTAAATGTCATTGCAAATATGTTTACTTCATAATAGCTAAATCAGGAATGATGAATCATCATATTTACAAAAACAAAAGAGGTCGAGTTTGTACCAGCTTTTCTCTTCTCAATAAGTCCATAATATATCATCATTATTGCCTTCCACTCGCACGACCGAGCGGTGTATAATAATAAGAGTGCACGTGCATTGGACTAAGCTGGAATCTGCAAGCATTCAACTCAAGAGAGAAGACAAGTAATATGGGCTCTAGGTATAAATAATCAATCATGCATAAAAGAGCCACTAAGCATTTTCAATATGGTCTTCTCGACCCCCAAAGAAAGAAAAAGAAATAAAAACTATTTACACGGGAAAGCTCCCAACAAGTAAAAGAAGAACGGGAAATATTTTTGGGTTTTCTTTTTAATTCTACTACAAGCATGGAAAGTAAACTAACTAATTTTTTTAAAGTATATAAAACACACAAGAAGAAAGCAGGAAAAAGAAATTTAAACTAGCATGGAGAATACAATGAAAGAGTATGAGCACCGACATCTAGCAATGAGTGTGCGTGAACATGAATGTAATATCGGTGAGAAATACGTACTCCCCCAAACTTAGGCTTTTGGCCTAAGTTAGTCTATTGCCAGGGATGGCCTGGCGGATACCCTTAGGTGAAGCTGGGGTCATACTGTGATGCAGCGGCTACCGCCTGCCACTGGCTGGCAGCCTCCTCTGGATCCCAAGAATAAACAGATAGTCGTGGAGGATCATCTTGTGGCTCCGGTTCCAGGGCTGGTGCAGGGTTCCGATAGGCTTGAACAGCCGACCACGGAACAATGTGAGGTTCTGCAAACAAGTTAAACAAAGAAGGAGCAGGCAAAGTAATAGTCTCAGGGTGATGTTTATCAAAGTATAATTTATATTTGAGCTCCCCATCGCGACTCTTAACAAGAAAATCATGCGCTATCATACTCTTGTAATCTAAATAAGCACGGGGCAGCACTGTTTCTTCTTTCTCCACATGCCTAATAGGTATTTCAAAATGTTCAGCTAGGCGCGAAGCATAAATGCCTCCAAAGATGGGGCCATTAGTATGGTTCAGACTTAACCGTCTAGCAACAATTCCACCCATACTAACAGAGTTATCGCGGTATAAACCATGGAGCAAAATAATAATATCAGGAATACTAAGGTTCCCACAGTTCCCGCGTGCAATCAAGCAACGACTCGCAAATAAGGCAAAGTAGCGTAAAACAAGATAATGTATGCTAGTGATCCTTGCATCAGAAACCTTCCTGGTTTCTCCCACCGTGATAATGTTGACAAAAGCTTCTAATTCATTACGATGGGGTTCATCTAAGGTGCCCTCAAAGGGTATTCTGCAAACCTCGCAGAATTCTGCTAATGTCATCTCTTTAACAACGTCATATAAATGAAACTCTACTGTTGGAGGTGATTTCTTAGGGAAAAAGTAGAAGTTTTGCACAAAAGTATTTGTGAGTAAGAGATACTGATGACGTTGGTTGTGGAGGAAGTCGGTGAGGCCGGCGTTCTCAATCAATAAATAGAAATCTTCATGAATCCCAGCTCTCCTCAAGAAGTCATCGGAAGGCCATTCACACGGTCGGACCTCCGCAGTGCGAGGTAAATTAAATTTGGGCTTCTCCTCTTCTTCCTTTTGTTTTTCCTTAGAGCTTCGGCTTGACGAGCCCCTCAAAAGTCTCTTCATTATTTCTGAAACGATCTGAAATTTTTAGTAACCTCAAATAAAAGTGAACCAACTTCAATAAAATTGATAGCAACAACTCGCACAAGTGCCTAGAGCCTATATAAAGCATTGGAACTACTTGGAACCATATAAATTTGACATGCAAGCTCAAGAACATGGTCACCTATGCAGCACAAATTTGCAATGAATAAAGCACTAGAACAAAAACTAATTGGACCAATGGAAGAGTCACATACCAAGGAACAATCTCCCCAAGCAGTTTTGTGAGAGATGCTTTGAGCAAGGAGATCGAAAATCACAGCAACGGGGGGTGGAACTCGTGCTTGAGTTGGTTTTTCGTGTTTGTGTGAGACAGAGGAAGAAGATGGGTGCAGGAATAAGTGGAGGGGGGCCACGGTGGGCTCACGAGGCAGGGGGTGCGCCCAGGGGGGTAGGGCGCGCCCTCTACCCTCGTGGCCAGGTGGCAGGTCCCCCCGTGGTAATTTTTGCACAGTAAAATTCTCAAATATTCCCGAAAAAATCATATTAGACTGGCATGGCATTCTGAGGACTTTTATTTTGGGGATATTTTTATATTGCATGGATAAGTCAGGAAACAGACAGAAAAATACTATTTTACTTTATTTTTACTAAATAACAAAAAATATAAAGAGGGTACAAAAGGTTGTGCTTCTAGTTTCATCCATCTCGTGATCATCGAAATGAACCCACTAACAAGGTTGATCAAGTCTTGTTAACAAACTCATTCCGAATAATCCTAGAACTGGAGAAATTTTGAATGCCACTAAGTTACCTCAACGGGGATATGAAAATCTCCAACAATAAGAATATCATACTTTTTCTTGACAGTAGGGAGAGGAAATTCAAAACTCCAAATATAATCGATGGGATTTTTCCAATAGAGTTGATACTATAAACTTGAGGTTGTTTCCTCGGAAAATGTATCGTGTGCTCACTACCATTAACATGAAAAGTGACATTGCCTTTGTTGCAATCAATAACAGCCCCTGCAGTATTAAGGAAAGGTCTTCCAAGAATAATAGACATACTATCATCCTCGGGAATATCAAGAATAACAAAGTCCATTAAAATAGTAACGTTTGCAACCACAACAGGCACATCCTCACAAATACCGACAGGTATAGCAATTGATTTATCAGCCATTTGCAAAGATATTTCAGTAGGTGTCAACTTATTCAAGTCAAGTCTGCGATATAAAGAGAGAGGCATAACACTAACACCGGCTCCAAGATCACATAAATCAGTTTTAACATAACTTCTTTTAATGGAGCATGGTATAGTAGGCACTCCGGGATCTCCAAGTTTCTTTGGTATTCCACCCTTAAAAGTATAATTAGCAAGCATGGTGGAAATTTCAGCTTCAGGTATCTTTCTTTTATTAGTAATAATATCCTTCATATACTTAGCATAAGGATTTGTTTTGAGCACATCAGTTAATCGCATACGCAAAAAGATCTGTCTAATCATTTCAGCAAAGCGCTCAAAATCCTCATCATCCTTTTTCTTGGATGGTTTCGGAGGAAAAGGCATGGGTTTCTGAACCCATGGTTCTCTTTCTTTACCATGTTTCCTAGCAACGAAGTCTCTTTTATCATAACGTTGATTCTTTGATTGTGGGTTATCAAGATCAACAGCAGGTTCAACTTCTACATCATTATCATTACTAGGTTGAGCATCATCATGAACATTATCATTAACATTTCCACTAGGTTCATGTTCATTACCAGATTGTGTTTCAGCATTAGACATAGGGATATCATTTTGATTATCAGGTGGTTCAGCAATAGGTTCACTAGAAGTTTGCACAGTCCTATTATTTTTCTTTTTCTTCCTCTTAGAAGAACTAGGTATATCAATATTATTTCTCTGAGAATCTTGCTCGATTCTCTTAGGGTGGCCTTCAGGATACAAAGGTTCCTGAGTCATTCTACCAGTTCTAGTAGCCACTCTAACAGCATAATCATTTTTCTTACTATTCATTTCATCAAGCGCTTCTTTCTGAGCTTTAAGTACTTGTTCTACTTGAGTGGTAACCATAGAAGCATGTTTACTAACAAGTTTAAGTTCACCTCTAATATCAGCCATATAATCACTCAAGTGTTTAATCATAAAGGTATTCTGTTTTAATTGTCTACCAAAATAAGCATTAAAGTCATCTTGCTTAAACATAAAGTCATCAAACTCATCCAAGCACCGACTAGCAATTTTAGTAGGAGGAACTTCAGCTTTATCATATCTATAGAGAGAATTTACCTTTACTACCTGTGTCGGGATATCGGGAGGTTCTTCAGTAAATAAGTAATTGAGATCATATACTTCTTCAACAGGCGGTAAATTAAGACCATGTATTTCTTCAATAGGAGGTAAATTCTTAACATCTTCAGCTTTAATACCTTTTTCTTTCATAGATTTCTTTGCCTCTTGCATATCTTCGGGACTGAGAAATAGAACACCTCACAAGCTTGTGGGAGACTCTCTTCTTCAATTTGCACAAAATTGTATATTTCCCTCAAAGCAGCTTGTTTCTTATGAGCAGGGAAATATTTAGCAGAGAAGTAATAAATCATATCCTGGGGACTTTGCACACAACCAGGATCAAGAGAATTAAACCATTTCTTAGCATCACCCTTTAATGAGAACGGAAATATTTTGAGTAAATAAAGGTGGCGGGATCTCTGATTATTAGTAAACAGGCTAGCTATATCATCTAACTTACGAAGATGTGCCACAACAGTTTCAGATTCATAGCCATAAAAATGATTAGATTCAACCAAAATAATTATATCTGGATCGACAGAAAAATCATAATAATCCAGATCAGGAACACAGATAGGTGAAGTAGCAAAAGCAGGGTCGGGTCTCATCCTACCTCTAAAAGATTCTTTACTCCACTTAATTAGCAACCTCTTATGTTCAAGACTATCCTGGCAAGCAAGAACAGCTTCAATAGATTCAACATTAAAAAGATAACCCTCAGGAATAGCAGGAATAGGTTCATCATCACTCACATCATTGTCTTTAGGTTCAATAATTTCTCTTTCTCTAGACCTAGCAATTTTCTCATCAAGATATTCACCAAGTGGCACAGTATTATCAAGCATAGAAGTAGTTTCATCATAAGTATCATGCATAGCAGAAGTGGCATCATCAATAACATGTGACATATCATAATCAATAGCAGTAGTAGGTTTAGGTGTCGCAAACTTACTCATAACAGAAGGAGAATCTAGTGCAAGGCTAGATGGCAATCCATTATCTCCCCTCGTAGTTGAGGGCAAAATAGTAGTTCGATCATCTTTCAAATTCTTCATAGTGTCCAGCAGATATAAATCCAAAGTGACTCAAAGAATAGAGCTATGCTCCCCGGCAACGGTGCCAGAAAAAGGTCTTGATAACCCACAGGTATAGGGGATCGCAACAGTTTTCGAGGGTAGAGTATTCAACCCAAATTTATTGATTCGACACAAGGGGAGCCAAAGAATATTCTCAAGTACTAGCAGCTGAGTTGTCAATTCAACCACACCTGGAAACTTAGTATCTGCAGCAAAGTGTTTAGTAGCAAAGTAATATGATAGTGGTGGTAACGGTAACAAAGTAAAGCAAAAGTAATGATTTTGGTATTTTTGTAGTGATCGTAACAGTAGCAACGGAAAAGTAAATAAGCATAAACCAGTATATGGAAAACTCATAGGCACCGGATTAGCGATGGATAATTATGCCGGATGCGGTTCGTCATGTAACAGTCATAACATAGGGTGACACAGAACTAGCTCCAGTTCATCAATGTAATGTAGGCATGTATTCCGTATATAGTCATACGTGCTTATGGAAAAGAACTTGCATGACATCTTTTGTCCTACCCTCCCGTGGTAGCGGGGTCCTATTGGAAACTAAGGGATATTAAGGCCTCCTTTTAATAGAGAACCGGAACAAAGCATTAGCACATAGTGAATACATGAACTCCTCAAACTACGGTCATCACCGGGAGTGGTCCCGATTATTGTCACTTCGGCGTTGCCGGATCATAACACATAGTAGGTGACTATAGACTTGCAAGATAGGATCTAGAACACACATATATTCATGAAAACATAATAGGTCTAGATCTAAAATCATGGCAGTCGGGCCCTAGTGACAAGCATTAAGCATAGCAAAGTCATAGCAACATCAATCTCAGAACATAATGGATACTAGGGATCAAACCCTAACAAAACTAACTCGATTACATGATAAATCTCATCCAACCCATCACTGTCCAGCAAGCCTACGATGCAATTACTCACGCGCGGCGGTGAGGATCATGAAATTGGTGATGGAGGATGGTTGATGATGACGACGGCGACGAATCCCCCTCTCCGGAGCCCCGAACGGACTCCAGATCAGCCCTCCCGAGAGAGATTAGAGCTTGGCGGCGGCTCCATATCGTAAAACGCGATGAAACTTTCTCTCTGATTTTTTTCTCCCTGAAAGCCAATATATGGAGTTGGAGTTGGCGTCGAAGGGCCACCAGGGGGCCCACGAGGTAGGGGCGTGCCCAGGGGGGAGGGGCGCGCCCCCCACCCTCGCGGACAGGGTGTGGGCCCCCTGGTCTTCATCTTTGGCGAGGATTTTTTTATTATTTATTCTAAGATATTCCGTGGAGTTTCAGGTCATTCCGAGAACTTTTGTTTTCTGCACATAAAACAACACCATGGCAATTCTGCTGAAAACAGCGTCAGTCTGGGTTAGTTCCATTCAAATCATACAAGTTAGAGTCCAAAACATGGGCAAAAGTGTTTGGAAAAGTAGATACGATGGAGACGTATCACCTGTTACCCCGGGCTGTAGTATAATTGCGTGGGGGTGCGGGCTGATATTCAGGTTGATATCCCGTTTTATCCCGGCCACGGGATGGCCGGTCAGCCGTTTGGCGCTCGAGTCCGTATTCCTCGGCTGCCAGGACTTCAGTCCATCTATCTGTGAGCAGGTCTTGATCAGCCTGGAGTTGCTGCTGGTTCTTATTTAGGCTCCTCGCAGTGGCGATAAGCCAGCGCTTGAAGCGCTCCTGCTCCACGGGATCCTCAGGCACACCGAACTCGTCGTCGCCGAGGCTAATCTCGTCTTCGGAGGGGGGCATATAGTTGTCTTCCTCCGGGTATCCGTCAGTCGCATGTTCGTCTGGGCTGACCTGCTCATCCTCCTGTTCGGCCTGCTCGAAGGCGGGCTGGTCAGGGTTGTATTCCTCTTCGGCACCATCCGGATTGCTTTCCTCTTCGGGGCCGGTATTGCTGTGGTGGGGCTTGGAGCAGCGCCGACGACGCCCATGCTTTGCTTTTCTCCCTGAGGGGTTATCCTCCGTTGCCTCGTTGCTATTGGTTTCTTTCGGATTTTCGACCATGTATATATCGTATGAGGAGGTGGCCGTCCACCGCCCTGTGAGTGGTGGCTCCTGTAATTCTCTTGCATCGTCGTCCATACCATCGATGTCTTCGGAGTCGAAGTCAAGCACATCGGTTAAATCATCGACTGTGGCAATGAAGTGGGTGGTGGGTGGGCAGCGAATTCCTTCGTCGCCTACTTCCCACTCAAGCCGGACATAGTTCGGCCCAGAGCCTCCTGACAAAGGGAGAGACTTTAGTGAGTTCAGCATGTCGCCAAAGGGCGAGTGCTGGAAGATGTCTGCAGCGGTAAACTCCATTACCGGAGCCCAACCAGGCTCAGTTGGCTCGAGGGTGTGCGGACCGGAAACAACAACCGGATACGAGTCCGAGGTCCCGGTTTACAGGCTTCCACAGAGGTGAGACCTATGTTCGACTCCATCGCCGATGAGTGTGCGGCCTGCTGGGCGGGGTCCACCCCTCCGTCCTTAGGCAACGCAACTTGCTCCGGATTTAGATCCGAGGCTACTGTAGGGGTGATATCCCGAGCTTTGTCCGACAGCAGGTCTGAGCCGTGCTCATCGTGACTGTTCGGTGCTCCTGGCGTAGTCCCAAATCCGTCGAAGATCAAGTCTCCGCGAATATCCGCTGTGTAGTTCAAGTTTCCGAACCTGACCTGGTGGTCGGGGGCATAGCTATCGATCTGCTCCAGATGGCCAAGCGAATTGGCCCGCAGTGCGAAGCCACCGAACACGAAGATCTGTCCGGGGAGAAAAGTCTCCCCCTAGACCGTGTTGTTGATGATTGAAGGTGCCATCAAGCCCTGCAGCGACAACACAGAGGAACTCTCAATGAAAGCACCAATGTCGGTGTCAAAACCGGCGGATCTCGGGTAGGGGGTCCCGATCTGTGCGTCTTAGGCTGATGGTAACAGGAAGCGAGGGACACAATGTTTACCAGGTTCGGGCCCTCTCGATGGAGGTAAAACCCTACTCCCTGCTTGGTTAATATTGAAGATATGAGTAGTACAAGAGTAGATCTACCACGAGATCGTAGAGGCTAAACCCTAGAAGCTAGCCTATGACGGTATGATTGTAATTGTGATCAGCCTTCTAAGGACCAACCTCTCCAGTTTATATAGACACTGGGGAGGGCTAGGGTTTACATGGAGTTGGTTACAAGGAAGGAAATATAATATCCGGATTGCCAAGCTTGTCTTCCACGCAAAGGAGAGTCCCATACGGACACGGAACGGAGTCTTGAGTCTTGTATCTTCACACTTCAATAGTCCGGACGATGTATATAGTCCGGTTGTCTAGATATCCCCTAATCCAGGACTTCCTCAATCTTCACCCCGACCAAAAGAGCAAAGAGTTGCTCCTCAACCTACTGAACTTTTTGAAAATATTTACTTTGAGATTCCTTCGGGTATGATAGAGAAACTGCTAGCTAATCCATTTGCAGGAGATGGAACATTGCATCCCGATTTACACCTTATCTTTGTGGATAAAGTTTGTGGATTATTTAAGCTTGCAGGTATTCCCGATGATGTTGTCAAAAGGAAGGTCTTCCCTTTATCTTTGAAGGGAGATGCATTGACATGGTATAGGCTATGTGATGATACGAGATCTTGGAATTATAAACGATTGAAGTTGGAATTTCACCAGAAGTTCTATCCTATGCATCTTGTTCATCGTGATCGTAATTACATATATAATTTCTGGCCTCGTGAAGGAGAAAGCATCGCTCAAGATTGGGGGGGCTTAAATCAATGTTATATTCATGCCCCAATCATGAGCTCTCCCGGGAAATGATTATTCAAAATTTTTATGCTCGGCTTTCTCTTAATGATCGCAACCTGCTCGATACTTCCTGTGCTGGTTCTTATATGCTGAAGACTATTGATTTCAAATGGGAATTATTGGAAAGAATTAAACGCAACTCTGAAGATTGGGGTTCCGATGATGGTAAGGAGTCGGGTATGACACCTAAGTTCGATTGTGTTAAATCTTTTATGGATACTGATGCTTTTCATGGATTTAGCGATATGGACTTGACTCTGAGATAGTAGCTTCTTTCTGTGAATCTTTTGCTACTCACGTTGATCTCCCTAAAGAGAAGTGGTTTAAATATAATCCTACTGTTGAAGTGAAAGTAGTTGCACCTATTACAGTTGAAGAAAAGACTATCACCTATAGTGATCCTATTGTTCCTACTACTTATGTTGAGAAACCTCCTTTTCCTGTTAGGATAAAGGATCATGCTAAAACTTCGACTATTGTTCATAAGAGTAATACTAGGACTTATACACCTCCTAAGCAAATCAATGTTGAATCTAGTATTGCTATGGTTAAAGATCTCTTGGATGATGATTTAGATGGGCATGTTATTTATTTCTATGATGAAACTGCTAATATTGCTAGACCAGATACTAACATACATAGACCTATCGTAGGCATGCATGTTATTTCTGTTAAAATAGGAGAACATTCTTATCATGGTTTATGTGATATGGGTGCTAGTGCTAGTGCGATGCCTTATGATTTATATAAAGAAATTATGCACGACATTGCACCCGTTGAATTAGAAGACATTGATGTTACTATTAAGCTTGCTAATAGGGACACTATTAAACTAGTTGGGATAGTTCGAGATGTTGAAGTCTTGTGTGGGAAGGTTAAATACCCTGCTGATTTTCTTGTTCTTGGTTCCCCACAAGATGATTTTTGTCCCATTATTTTTGGTAGACCCTTCTTGAATATAGCTAGTGCTAAGATTGATTGTGAAAAGATACTATCACCATTGGCTTAGATGGTATGTCTCATGAGTTTAATTTTGCTAAGTTTCGTAGACAACCTCGTGATAGGGAACCACCTAGTAAGGATGAGATTATTAGTCTTTCTTCCATTGCTGTGCCTCCTACTGATCCGTTAGAACAATATTTGCTAGACCATGAAAATGATATGTTTATGAAGGAAAGAAGGGAAATACATTAAGTGTTCCTTAAACAGGAACCTGTGCTGAAACATAACCTTCCCATTGAAATTCTTGGGGATCCCCCTCCACCCAAGGGTGATCCCATGTTTTAACTCAAACCATTACCTGATAATCTTAAGTATGCTTATCTTGATGAAAAGAAAATATATCCTGTTATTATTAGTGCTAACCTTTCAAAGCAAGAAGAAGAAAGATTATTGAAAACTCTGAAGAAGCACCGAGCAGCTATTGGATATACTCTGGATGATCTTAAGGGCATTAGTCCCACATTATGCCAACACAAAATTACAGTGGAGAAAGATGCCAAACCAGTTAGAGATCCTCAACGACGACTGAATCCCAAGATGAAAGAAGTGGTAAGAAAGGAGATACTAAAGCTCCTTGAGGCAGGTATAATTTATCCCGTTGCTGATAGTGATTGGGTAAGACCTATCCATTGTGTTCCTAAAAAGGGAGGTATTACCATTGTTCCTAATGATAAAGATGAATTGATCCTGCAAAGAATTATTATAGGTTATAGGATGGTAGTTGATTTCCGTAAATTAAATAAGGCTACTAAGAAAGATCATTACCATTTACCTTTTATTGACCAAATGCTAGAAAGACTATCCAAACACACCCATTTCTTCTTTCTAGATGGTTATTATGGTTTCTCTCAAATACCTGTGTCAGCGGGGGATCAATCAAAAACTAATTTTACTTTCCCTTTCGATACTTTTGCTTATAGACGTATGCCTTTTGGTTTATGTAATGCACCTGCTAGCTTTCAAAGATGCATGATGGATATATTCTCTGATTTTTGTGAAAAGATTTGTGAGGTATTCATGGATGACTTCTCCGTTTATGGATCCTCTTTTGATGATTGTTTGAGGAACCTTGATCGAGTTTTGCAGAGATGCGAAGACACTAGTCTCGTCCTGAATTGGGAAAAGTGCCACTTTATGGTTAATGAAGGCATTGTCTTGGGGCATAAGATTTCCGAGAGAGGTATTGAAGTTGACAAAGCCAAGGTTGATGCTATTGAAAAGATGCCATGTCCCAAGGACATAAAAGGTATAAGAAGTTTCCATGGTCATGCCGGTTTTATAGGAGGTTCATTAAGGACTTTTCTAAAATCTCTACGCCTCTGACTAATTTATTGCAAAAATATATTCCTTTTGTCTTTGATGATGATTGTGTAGAAGCATTTGAAATACTTAAGAAAGCTTTGATCACTGCTCCTATTGTTCAGCCACCTGATTGGAATTTACCTTTTGAAATTATGTGTGATGCTAGTGATTGTGATGTAGGTGTTGTTCTAGGGCAAAGAGTTGATAAGAAATTGAATGTTATCCAGTATGCTAGCAAGACTCTTGATACTGCCCAGAGAAATTATGCTACTACTGAAAAAGAATTCTTAGCAGTTGTGTTTGCATGTGATAATTTTAGACCTTATATTGTTGATTCCAAAGTTACTATTCACACTGATCATGCTGCTGTTAAATATCTTATGGAAAATAAAGATGTTAAGCCTAGACTCATTAGATGGGTTCTCCTACTCCAAGAATTTGATTTACATATTATTGATAGAAAGGGAGCTGAGAACCCCGTTGCAGACAACTTGTCTAGGTTAGAGAATGTTCTTGATGACCCACTACCTATTGATGATTGCTTTATTGATCAACAATTAGTGGTCATTAATGCTTCTCGTACTGCTCCTTGGTATGCTTGTTATCCTAATTACATTGTTGCTAAATTTATACCGCCTAATTTCACATACCAGCAAAAGAAAAAGTTTTTCTATGATTTAAGACATTCCTTCTGGGATGACCCACACCTTTATAAAGAAGGAGTAGATGGTGTTATTAGACGTTGTGTGCCTGAGCATGAACAGGAACAGATCTTACGCAAGTGTCACTCTGAATCTTATGGAGGACACCATGCTGGAGATAGAACTGCACACAAGGTACTACAATCTGGTTTTTATTGGCCTACTCTCTTCAAAGATGCTCGTAAGTTTGTCTTATCTTGTGATGAATGTCAAAGAATAGGTAACATTAGTAGAAGTCAAGAAATGCCTATGAATTACTCTCTTGTTATTGAACCGTTTGATGTTTGGGGCTTTGATTATATGGGACCTTTTCCTGCCTCTAATGGTTACACACATATTTTAGTTGCTGTTGATTACGTTACTAAGTGGGTAGAAGCTATTCCAACTAGTAGTGCTGATCATAACACTTCTATTAAAATGCTCAAAGAAGTTATTTTTCTGAGGTTTGGAGTCCCTAGATATCTTATGACTAATGGTGGTTCACATTTTATTAATGGTGTTTTCCGTAAGATGCTTGCTAAGTATGATGTTAATCATAGAATCGCATCTCCTTATCATCTGCAGTCTAGTGGTCAAGTAGAGTTGAGCAATAGAGAGCTCAAATTAATTTTGCAAAAGACTGTCAATAGATCTAGAAAGAATTGGTCCAAAAAACTTGATGATGCATTATGGGCCTATAGAACTGCATACAAAAATCCTATGGGTATGTCTCCATATAAGATGGTTTATGGAAAAGCGTGTCATTTACCTCTTGAACTTGAACATAAAACATATTGGGCTATTAAAGAGCTCAACTATGACTTCAAACTTGTCGGTGAGAAGAGGTTGTTTGATATTAGCTCACCTGATGAATGGAGAACCCAAGCCTATGAGAATGCCAAGCTAATCAAAGAAAAATTCAAACGCTGGCATGACAAAAGGATACAAAAGCGTGAGTTTAACGTAGGAGATTATGTGTTATTATTCAACTCTCGTTTAAGATTTTTTGCAGGAAAACTTCTATGTAAATGAGAAGGTCCTTACGTTATCGAGGAGGTCTATCGTTCTGGTGCCATAAAAATCAACAACTTCGAAGGCACAAGTCCGAGGGTGGTAAACGGTCAAAGAATTAAACATTATATTTCAGGTAATCCTATTAATGTTGAAACTAATATTATTGAAACTGTAACCCCGGAGGAATACATAAGGGACACTTTCCAGAACGTTCCAGACTCCGAAAAGGAATAGGTATGTGGTACGGTAAGTAAACCGACTCCAAAACAACTCCAATGGCATTTTTATCAGTTTTGGAATATTTAAGAATTTTAGGAAGAAAGTAGTCTGAAAGGGACACGAGGCCCCACGAGAGTGGAGGGCACGCCCACCCTTACTGGACGAGCCCCCCTGTCTCGTGGGCACCTCGTGTGCCTCCCGGACTCCGTTTTCTTGCACGTTACGTATTTTGGTCAGTAAAAATTAATTATATATACTCCCGAAGGTTTTGACCACCGTATCATGCAACTATCCTCTGTTTTCGTTTCGAGCTGTTTCTGTTTCAGATCTAGAGCATCATGTCGTCTCCAAGCGCTCCTAAGGACAAGTTTTTTTCGAGAAGGTTATCAACCCCTATCTCGCGGAGGTGCTGCAACACCCTCAAACCATTGAGATGCGTGAGGGGGTGTTGCACATTCACGACGTGGAGGGACCAAGGCGTACCGGAAGCGTGGAGACAAAGCTCGAAGCCGTGGAGCAGCAAGTTTTCAAGTGCCAAGGGATGGTGGAGCGTGGACTCAACGCCAACCAGATGATGATCTCGGAGTTCATCAACAACAACAAGCTGGATGCCAAAGTCATTGGGGAGACCATCTTCAAGCTTCAAGAGAAAATCGAGCACCTCCAAGCCCAGATCTATGACCTGCAAAACCAGAACTGTGAGTATGAATATAGATTCAAGAGGATGAGTTTGGCTGCAGATTTAAGGATCCCGGAGACTCGATCATCCTTCTATGATGGAGAGCCTATGCCTTGGAAGACGGACGACAAGCCTACATCATCAACAACTCCTACTTCACCACCTCCGAGGACATAATCACATGGGTATGGGCACTCCCCTTGGCAACTGCCAAGCTTGGGGGAGGTGCCCCGGTATCGTATCACCATCACACTCCTATCTTTACCATTTTATTTAGTTCGATCCTTTTAGTAGTATCTTGATCTAGTACATTGAAATTTTAATATCAAGTAGTTTTGAGTTTTGCTTTGTGCTCTCTTTATGTAATCAAGTCCGTGAGCTATCTATAATAAAGATTAGTGTTGAGTCAAGGGCTTTGCTATGTTGCTGTGATCTTGAGAAAGTAAAAAGAATAAAAGAGTTCATATTGATCTTATGGTTAGTTATGAATTCACACATAGAAAGTATGAGGCATAAAAATTGTTGAGAGTTGATAAACGTAGTTTTGGTCATCGTTGCAATTTATAGGAAGTGATAAGGAAAGAGGGTTCACATATACATATATTATCTTGGACACCTTTTATGATTGGGAGCACTCATTAAGTATGACATGCTAAAAGAGTTGACGTTGGACAAGGAAGACAACGTAATGGTTTATGTTTTCTCACATCTCAGTTAAAGTATATTGTCATTGACCTTCCAAACATGTTGAGCTTGCCTTTCCCCCTCGTGATAGCCAATTTCCTTGCACCAAGTAGAGATACTACTTATGCTTCCAAATATCCTTAAACCCAGTTTTGCCATGAGAGTCCACCATACCTACCTATGGATTGAGTAAGATCCTTCAAGTAAGTTGTCATGTTGCAGTCAATAAAAATTGCTATCTAAATATGTATGACTTATTAGTGCAGAGAAAATAAGCTTTGTACGATCTTGTTGTGGAAGTAATAAAAGCGACGGACTACATAATAAAGGTCCACATACAAGCGGCAATATAAAGTGACGTTCTTTTGCATTAAGATTTTGTGCATCCAACCCTAAAAGCACATGACAACCTCTGCTTCGCTCTGCGAAGGGCCTATCTTTTACTTTATGTTTTTACTTTATGCTTGAGTGAAGGTGATCCTCACCTTTCCCTTTTTCATTTTATCTTTTGGCAAGCTCCTTGTGTTTGAAAGATCATGATATATATATCCAATTGGATGTAAGTTAGCATGGGCTATTATTGTTGACATCACCTAAAGGTGAATACGTTGGGAGGCAACACAATAAGCCCCTATCTTTCTCAGTGTCCGGGTGAAACTTCATAACCACAAGTATTGCGTGAGTGTTAGCAATTATAGAAGACTACAAGATAGTTGAGTATGTGGACTTGCTGAAAAGCCCTATTGTTGACTCTTTCTGATGTTATGATAAATTGCAATTGCTTCAATGACTGAGATTATAGTTTGTTAGTTCTCAATGAAGTTTTTGAACCATACTTGACATTGTGAATTGGTTGTTACTTGAGCATAAGAAATCATAAGATAAAATCTATATATCTTGCTATTATAAGAATGATCATGATGCCCTCATGTCAGTATTTTATTTTATCGACACCTCTATCTCTAAACATGTGTATTTTTCGATATCGGCTTCCGCTTGAGGACAAGCGAGGTCTAAGCTTGGGGGAGTTGATACGTCCATTTTGCATCATGCTTTTATATCAATATTTATTGCATTATGGGATGTTATTACACATTATATCTCAATACTTATGGCTATTCTCTCTTATTTTACAAGGTTTACCATGAAGAGGGGGAATGTCGGCAGCTGGAATTCTGGCTGGAAAAGGAGCAAACATTGGAAACCTATTCTGCACTGCTCCAAAAATCCTGAAACTCCACGAAACATATTTTTGGAATTAATAAGAATTATTGAGTGAAAGAAATACATCAAGGGGCCCACACCCTATCTAGGAGGGTGGGGGCGCCCCCCCCCTACTGGGCGCGCCCCCTTGTCTCCTAGGCCCCCTGGTGGCCCCCCGGTGTCCATCTTCTACTATATGAGGGCTTTTACCCTAGAAAAAATCGTGGGCAAGCTTACGGGACGAAACTCCGCCGCCACGAGGCGGAACCTTGGCGGAACCAATCTAGGGCTCTAGCGGAGCTGTTCTGCCGGGGACACTTCCCTCCGGGAGGGGGAAATCATCACCAACGTCATCACCAACGATCCTCTCATCGGGAGGGGGTCAATCTCCATCAACATCTTCACCAGCACCATCTCCTCTCAAAACCCTAGTTCATCTCTTGTATCCAATCTTGTATCAAAACCACAAATTGGTACTTGTGGGTTGCTAGTAGTGTTGATTACTCCTTGTAGTTGATGCTAATTGGTTTACTTGGTGGAAGATCATATGTTCATATCCTTAATGCATATTATTACTCATCTGATTATGAACATGAATATGCTTTGTGAGTAGTTACGTTTGTTCCTGAGGACATGGGTGAAGTCTTGCTATCAGTAGTCATGTGAATTTGGTATTCGTTCGATATTTTGATGAGATGTATGTTGTCTTTTCCTCTAGTGGTGTTATCTGAACATGGACTACATGACACTTCACCATTATTTGGGCCTAGAGGAAGGCATTGGGAAGTAATAAGTAGATGATGGGTTGCTAGAGTGACAGAAGCTTAAACCCTAGTTTATGCGTTGCTTCGTTAGGGGCTGATTTGGATCCATACGTTTAATGATGTGGTTAGGTTTACCTTAATACTTCTTTTGTAGTTGCGGACGCTTGCAATGCTTGTCCAAGTAAGGGCAGTACCCAAGCACCGGTCCACCCACATATCAAATTATCAAAGTACCGAACGCGAATCATATGAACGTGATGAAAACTAGCTTGGCAATAATTCCCAGGTGTCCTCAGGAGCTCCTTTATCATCATTAGAAGTTGTCCAGGCTTATCCTTGCTACATAAAGGATTGGGCCACCTTGCTGCACTTTATTTACTTTATTTACTTGTTACTCGTTACTATTTATCTTATCACAAAACTATCTATTACCTACAATTTCAGTGCTTGCAGAGAAAACCTTACTGAAAACCGCTTATCATTTCCTTCTGCTCCTCGTTGGGTTCGACACTCTTACTTATCGAAAGGAATACGATAGATCCCCTACACTTTTGGGTCATCACTCGACGGGATCCTCAGGCATGATAAATTCTTCGTCGCCGAGGCTCACCTCGTCTTCGGAGAGGGGCATGTAATTGTCATCCTCTGAATCTCCATCTGTTGCCTGTTCATCAGGGCTAGCTTGCCCGTCCTCCCATCTTGCTTGCTCGAAGCTTGGCTGCGCGGGATTGTTTTCATCTTCGGCATCATCTGAAGTGTTATTGTCTCTTGTCCCGGTATCGCTATTTTTGCTATGGCGGGGTTTAGAGCGGCGCCGCTGACGTTTGCGCTTGGGTTGCTTATCAAGAGGATCATCCTTCGTTGCATGCTTTTGATCCTCGCCATTATTTTCTTTGGGTGTGTCCACCATATATATATCATACGATGAGGTGGCTGTCCAGCGCCCTGTGGGCGGTGGATCGTGTTCTTCTCCGGCATCGTCGTCCATACCATCGATGTCTTCGGAGTCGAAATCAAGCATGTCAGTTAAGTCGCCGACAATGGCTATTAAGTGGGTGGTGGGTGGGTAACGAATTCCTTCGTCGTCCGCTTCCCACTCAAGCCGGACACAGTTCAGCCAAGAGTCTCCTGACAGGGAGAGAGATTTTAATGAGTTAAGCACATCGCCCAAGGGTGAGTGCTGAAAGATATCCGTGGAGCTAAACTCCATGACCGGTGCCCGGCTAGGTCCAATGGGCACGGATGTACGCGGTTCGGATCCTATGGCCGGAGACGAGTCCGAGGGTCCGACGACACGGACCTCCTTGGAAGTGAGATCTGTGTTCGGCTCCATCATCGCTGGGTGTGCGGCCTCCGTGGTGGGGTCCATCCTCCCATCCTCGGATGGCATGATCTGCTCCAGATTTAAGGTCGGGGCAGCTGCAGGTGTGATCTCCTGAATAGCGTCCGATGGAAGATCTAAGTCATGCTCATCGCGATTGTAGGGCGCACTTGTCATGAGCTCGAATCCGTCGAAGATCAAGTCTCCGCGGATGTCGGCGATGTAGTTCAGGCTTCCAAACCTGACCTGATGGCCAGGGGCGTAGCTATCGATCTGCTCCAGATGGCAAAGTGAGTTGGCCCGTAGTGCAAAGCCGCCGAATACGAAGATCTGTCTGGGGAGGAAAACCTCGCCCTGGACCATGTTGTTGTAGATGATTGAAGGAGCCATCAAGCCTTACCGTGACGACGCAGTGGAACTCTCAATGAAAGCACCAATGTCGGTGTCAAAACCAGCGGATCTCGGGTAGGGGGTCCCGAACTATGCGTCTAAGGCTAGTGGTAACAGGAGGCGGGGGACATAATGTTTACCCAGGTTCGGGCCCTCTCTATGGAGGTAATACCCTACTTCCTGCTTGGTTGATCTTGATGATATGAGTATTACAAGAGTTGATCTACCACGAGATCGTAGAGGCTAACCCTAGAAGCTAGCCTATGATTATGATTGTTGTTGTCCTACAGACTAAACCCTCCGGTTTATATAGACACCGGAGGGAGCTAGGTTTACGCAGAGTCGGTTACAGAGAAGGAAATCTACATATCCGAATTGCCAAGCTTTCCTTCCACGCAAAGGAGAGTCCCACCCGGATACGGGACGAAGTCTTCAATCTTGTATCTTCATAGTCCAACAGTCCGGCATAAGTATATAGTCCGGCTGTCCGAGGACCCCCTAATCCAGGACTCCCTCACCCGTGCCTACCAAAGGCATCAACGACCACCGTCGTGGCACAACGGTCAGAAACAGGGACAAGGTACCCTAAAAACAAACGGGCACACAAGGTTATGTCTGCTTACCGGGCCAGGGTACGGCACGCTCATAACCTTCCCTCGTTGAAGGCACCGGCAAGACGCATGAGAACGGACCGAATCAAGACCTCCCCATAAAGGTAAATGTGGTTGCACTGAGGAAAACCCGATTCAGTGGCACCATGACTTGATCAACGTTATATTCAACTTGGATTATTATCAGGTTTAACTTGAAAATAAAATCACCCCAAGTCATCTGATGCCATGATCATGCAACTATTCGACATGCAAAGCATAACACTCCAATGAATGGATCAACATCATAGAATGATTTTCTTGCACTACTCATCATCAAGCTTTACTGGTTCTACTTTATTGATGTTTATCATGCATCCTTTTAATTATCTTATCATTTATAAGAAAATCCATTTATCATGAAGAAACTACCATTATTCATAAAAGCATTTTCTCTAGTTAAAACTTTATTCTACTTGACCAAACTAGTTCATGCATTCAACTAGTAACTTAAGCAAGCATTTCAAGCATGACAAAGTAACTAGCACGAAACAATATTTATTGAACTAATTTAAATGCATGAAAATAACTCATATTTAAGTAGAAAAATCATAGATATTGAAGTGACACCATCCAAATGCTGGTGTGGCTTGCCTTAGTGCAGAGGATGTTCACACTCGTCCTGGTTATCTTCAGGACAAGTCTCTCCCTCTGAAAATATTTAAAAACCACAAAACAAAATATCAAGAACCATTCTGAAAATTACCAAAAATTCTAGATAGCAAGGAAAAATCCACCCTTTGGTGTGTTGCTAGAGCTCTTCAAAACAAACACAATGCAAAAAAGAATCAACCCATTTGGACTTGTGGTTTAAAAGTTATCAGTGGTCAAAGTTCCGGTCAAGTTTTTGAATGAATTTGAATTAAACAGAAAAACCAGGGGGTGACGTCGATGGCGTAAACGCCGAATACGCCTCCACTCGTACCGCTTCGGGCGCGAGTCGAGAGGCTGACAGCGGGTCCCATCGGTCAGGGAAGAGAGGGGGGAAGAAGAAACAGAGCACAACGATGCTTCGCCGGAGCTCACGCTGGCGACGAGAGTTTCTTGGGCGATTCCAGAGGAATGGAAGTGGAGAGCGGGTCACGGCGCACCTAGCTGTACCCGTGGCTTGTCAAGGGATGGCCGGAGCTGCTCGCAATCAAGCTCGCGAGCGGTGGTTGTGGTCGAGATTCGTCGGAGAGGAAGAAGGCGACCGAGAGGGGCAACTCCAGGTGCTCCAAGGCTTCCAGGCGGCACCAATGGACCTCCAAGGATGCGCCTATGGGGTTGATTGAGCTCAAGGGGCTCTGGAACGGGATGGAGAGGCTACAGGGGTCGCCGGCGAGCTCGGGTCAGGGGCGACGGCCAGAGGCCTGCCGGCCGGGCTGCGGCTAAACTACGGGGTCGTGGTGGTTGGGTGGTGTGGTTTGAGGTTTCGGAGGGGAGGGAGGAGCTCTATATATGGCCGGAGGAAGAGGGGGATACGTGGCACAGCCGGAGTTCTCTGGAAGCCGGCGAGCGACGACGAAGGGTGCCAGTGAGGGGGGGAGAGCTCAGCGATCACGCGGGAGCTGTCGCAACTCACGGACGAGCACAGGAAGCATAGGGGGAAGAAGACATGGGCACATGCGCATTGTGCCTTTTGGCCGCGATGTGCCCGTGCTTGCTGCAACATCTCCGGCATTGGTGAGCACTAGGGAGGGGTCATTGGTGATGTGTAGAGACTGGTGGCGTGGAGCGGCAGTCGTCGTTGAGCTCTAGCTTAAGAATGCGCCGAACAGAGGCACTAGCGCGACACAGAGCATGTCGAACGCATGCTAGAGCCCGTGTCCTCACGCGGTCACCATGCTGGCATGGTCAAGACGATGCCCACGCTTGGCCAAACCTTGTCTGGGGTGTTGTTCATGCAGTGTTAAGTCTAGGAAAGTTGAGAACTCAATGCCAGGCCGACCAGATAGGACTTGAGCTTGGTGGCAAGTTTCTGGCCAGAAACTTGGTCTCCAAGTTTCGAGGGCTTCTAGAAGGTCATTAGGGCTGATCTCCTGGGGTTAAGCTATTCTTAATTAGGAGGGTAATGAGGCTCTGGAAAAACCAGCTCCTTGGATCAAATAAAAATACACTTGCTGTACAAAGTGCATTTTTGGTCCAGAAGTGAAATGATTTCTGTAGAAAAAATATTCCAAAAAGTCATGCAATATTTTTGTGTGGGAAGGTTAAATACCCTGCTGATTTTCTTGTTCTTGGTTCCCCACAAGATGATTTTTGTCCCATTATTTTTGGTAGACCCTTCTTGAATACAGCTAGTGCTAAGATTGATTGTGAAAAGATACTATCACCATTGGCTTAGATGGTATGTCTCATGATTTTAATTTTGCTAAGTTTCGTAGACAACCTCGTGATAGGGAACCACCTAGTAAGGATGAGATTATTAGTCTTTCTTCCATTGCTGTGCCTCCTACTGATCTGTTAGAACAATATTTGCTAGACCATGAAAATGATATGTTTATGAAGGAAAGAAGGAAAATAGATTAAGTGTTCCTTAAACAGGAACCTGTGCTGAAACATAACCTTCCCATTGAAATTCTTGGGGATCCCCCTCCACCCAAGGGTGATCCCATGTTTTAACTCAAACCATTACCTGATAATCTTAAGTATGCTTATCTTGATGAAAAGAAAATATATCCTGTTATTATTAGTGCTAACCTTTCAAAGCAAGAAGAAGAAAGATTATTGAAAACTCTGAAGAAGCACCGAGCAGCTATTGGATATACTCTGGATGATCTTAAGGGCATTAGTCCCACATTATGCCAACACAAAATTACAGTGGAGAAAGATGCCAAACCAGTTAGAGATCCTCAACGACGACTGAATCCCAAGATGAAAGAAGTGGTAAGAAAGGAGATACTAAAGCTCCTTGAGGCAGGTATAATTTATCCCGTTGCTGATAGTGATTGGGTAAGACCTATCCATTGTGTTCCTAAAAAGGGAGGTATTACCGTTGTTCCTAATGATAAAGATGAATTGATCCCGCAAAGAATTATTACAGGTTATAGGATGGTAATTGATTTCTGTAAATTAAATAAGGCTACTAAGATAGATCATTACCATTTACCTTTTATTGACCAAATGCTAGAAAGACTATCCAAACACACCCATTTCTGCTTTCTAGATGGTTATTTTGGTTTCTCTCAAATACCTGTGTCAGCGGGGGATCAATCAAAAACTAATTTTACTTTCCCTTTCGATACTTTTGCTTATAGACGTATGCCTTTTGGTTTATGTAATGCACCTGCTAGCTTTCAAAGATGCATGATGGCTATATTCTCTGATTTTTGTGAAAAGATTTGTGAGGTATTCATGGATGACTTCTCCGTTTATGGATCCTCTTTTGATGATTGTTTGAGCAACCTTGATCGAGTTTTGCAGAGATGCGAAGACACTAGTCTCGTCCTGAATTGGGAAAAGTGCCACTTTATGGTTAATGAAGGCATTGTCTTGGGGCATAAGATTTCCGAGAGAGGTATTGAAGTTGACAAAGCCAAGGTTGATGCTATTGGAAAGATGCCATGTCCCAAGGACATAAAAGGTATAAGAAGTTTCCATGGTCATGCCGGTTTTATAGGAGGTTCATTAAGGACTTTTCTAAAATCTCTACGCCTCTGACTAATTTATTGCAAAAAGATATTCCTTTTGTCTTTGATGATGATTGTGTAGAAGCATTTGAAATACTTAAGAAAGCTTTGATCACTGCACCTATTGTTCAGCCACCTGATTGGAATTTACCTTTTGAAATTATGTGTGATGCTAGTGATTGTGATGTAGGTGCTGTTCTAGCGCAAAGAGTTGATAAGAAATTGAATGTTATGCAGTATGCTAGTAAGACTCTTGATACTGCCCAGAGAAATTATGCTACTACTGAAAAAGAATTCTTAGCAGTTGTGTTTGCATGTGATAATTTTAGACCTTATATTGTTGATTCCAAAGTTACTATTCACACTGATCATGCTGCTGTTAAATATCTTATGGAAAAGAAAGATGCTAAGCCTAGACTCATTAGATGGGTTCTCCTACTCCAAGAATTTGATTTACATATTATTGATAGAAAGGGAGCTGAGAACCCCGTTGCAGACAACTTGTCTAGGTTAGAGAATGTTCTTGATGACCCACTACCTATTGATGATTGCTTTCTTGATCAACAATTAGCGGTCATTAATGCTTCTCGTACTGCCCCTTGGTATGCTTGTTATCCTAATTACATTGTTGCTAAATTTATACCGCCTAATTTCACATACCAGCAAAAGAAAAAGTTTTTCTATTATTTAAGACATTACTTCTGGGATGACCCACACCTTTATAAAGAAGGAGTAGATGGTGTTATTAGACGTTATGTGCCTGAGCATGAACAGGAATAGATCCTACGCAAGTGTCACTCTGAATCTTATGGTGGACACCACGCTGGAGATAGAACTGCACACAAGGTACTACAATCTGGTTTTTATTGGCCTACTCTCTTCAAAGATGCTCGTAAGTTTGTCTTATCTTGTGATGAATGTCAAAGAATAGGTAACATTAGTAGAAGTCAAGAAATGCCTATGAATTACTCTCTTGTTATTGAACCGTTTGATGTTTGGGGCTTTGATTATATGGGACCTTTTCCTGCCTCTAATGGTTACACACATATTTTAGTTGCTGTTGATTACGTTACTAAGTGGGTAGAAGCTATTCCAACTAGTAGTGCTGATCATAACAATTCTATTAAAATGCTCAAAGAAGTTATTTTTCTGAGGTTTGGAGTCCCTAGATATCTTATGACTAATGGTGGTTCACATTTTATTAATGGTGTTTTCCGTAAGATGCTTGCTAAGTATGATGTTAATCATAGAATCGCATCTCCTTATCATCTGCAGTCTAGTGGTCAAGTAGAGTTGAGCAATAGAGAGCTCAAATTAATTTTGCAAAAGACTGTCAATAGATCTAGAAAGAATTGGTCCAAAAAACTTGATGATGCATTATGGGCCTATAGAACTGCATACAAAAATCCTATGGGTATGTCTCCATATAAGATGGTTTATGGAAAAGCGTGTCATTTACCTCTTGAACTTGAACATAAAACATATTGGGCTATTAAAGAGCTCAACTATGACTTCAAACTTGTCGGTGAGAAGAGGTTGTTTGATATTAGCTCACCTGATGAATGGAGAACCCAAGCCTATGAGAATGCCAAGCTAATCAAAGAAAAAGTCAAACGCTGGCATGACAAAAGGATACAAAAGCGTGAGTTTAACGTAGGAGATTATGTGTTATTATTCAACTCTCGTTTAAGATTTTTTGCAGGAAAACTTCTCTCTAAATGGGAAGGTCCTTACGTTATCGAGGAGGTCTATCGTTCTGGTGCCACAAAAATCAACAACTTCGAAGGCACAAGTCCGAGGGTGGTAAATGGTCAAATAATTAAACATTATATTTCAGGTAATCCTATTAATGTTGAAATTAATATTATTGAAACCGTAACCCCGGAGGAATACATAAGGGACACTTTCCAGAACGTTCCAGACTCCGAAAAGGAATAGGTATGTGGTACGGTAAGTAAACCGACTCCAAAACAACTCCAATGGCAATTTTTATCAGCTTTAGAATATTTAAGAATTTTAGGAAGAAAGTAGTCCGATAGGGACACGAGGCCCCACGAGAGTGGAGGGCACACCCACCCTTACTGGACGGGCCCCCTGTCTCGTGGGCACCTCGTGTGCCTCCCGGACTCCGTTTTCTTGCACGTTACGTATTTTGGTCAGTAAAAATTAATTATATATACTCCCAAAGGTTTTGACCACCGTATCACGCAACTATCCTCTGTTTTCGTTTCGAGCTGTTTCTGTTTCAGATCTAGAGCATCATGTCGTCTCCAAGCGCTCCTAAGGACAAGTTTTTTTCGAGAAGGTTATCAACCCCTATCTCGCGGAGGTGCTGCAACACCCTCAAACCATTGAGATGCGTGAGGGGTGTTGCACATTCACGATGTGGAGGGACCAAGGCGTACCGGAAGCGTGGAGAGAAAGCTCGAAGCCGTGGAGCAGCAAGTTTTCAAGTGCCAAGGGATGGTGGAGCGTGGACTCAACGCCAACCAGATGATGATCTCGGAGTTCATCAACAACAACAAGCTGGATGCCAAAGTCATTGGGGAGACCATCTTCAAGCTTCAAGAGAAAATCGAGCACCTCCAAGCCCAGATCTATGACCTGCAAAACCAGAACTGTGAGTATGAATATAGATTCAAGAGGTTGAGTTTGGCTGCAGATTTAAGGATCCCGGAGACTCGATCATCCTTCTATGATGGAGAGCCTATGCCTTGGAAGACGGACGACAAGCCTACATCATCAACAACTCCTACTTCACCACCTCCGAGGACATAATCACATGGGTATGGGCACTCCCCTTGGCAACTGCCAAGCTTGGGGGAGGTGCCCCGGTATCGTATCACCATCACACTCCTATCTTTACCATTTTATTTAGTTCGATCCTTTTAGTAGTATCTTGATCTAGTAGATTGAAGTTTTATTATCAAGTAGTTTTGAGTTTTGCTTTGTGCTCTCTTTATGTAATCGAGTCCGTGAGCTATCTATAATAAAGATTAGTGTTGAGTCAAGGGCTTTGCTATGTTGCTGTGATCTTGAGAAAGTAAAAACAATAAAAGAGTTCATATTGATCTTATGGTTAGTGATGAATTCACACATAGAAAGTATGAGGCATAAAAATTGTTGAGAGTTGATAAACGTAGTTTTGGTCATCATTGCAATTTATAGGAAGTGATAAGGAAAGAGGGGTTCACATATACATATATTATCTTGGACACCTTTTATGATTGGGAGCACTCATTAAGTATGACATGCTAAAAGAGTTGACGTTGGACAAGGAAGACAACGTAATGGTTTATGTTTTCTCACATCTCAGTTAAAGTATATTGTCATTGACCTTCCAAACATGTTGAGCTTGCCTTTCCCCCTCGTGATAGCCAATTTCCTTGCACCAAGTAGAGATACTACTTGTACTTCCAAATATCCTTAAACCCAGTTTTGCCATGAGAGTCCACCATACCTACCTATGGATTGAGTAAGATCCTTCAAGTAAGTTGTCATGTTGCAGGCAATAAAAATTGCTATCTAAATATGTATGACTTATTAGTGCAGAGAAAATAAGCTTTGTACGATCTTGTTGTTGAAGTAATAAAAGCGACGGACTGCATAATAAAGATCCACATACAAGGGGCAATATAAAGTGACGTTCATTTGCATTAAGATTTTGTGCATCCAACCCTAAAAGCACATGACAACCTCTGCTTCCCTCTGCGAAGGGCCTATCTTTTACTTTATGTTTTTACTTTATGCTTGAGTGAAGGTGATCCTCACCTTTCCCTTTTTCATTTTATCTTTTGGCAAGCTCCTTGTGTTTGAAAGATCATGATATATATATCCAATTGGATGTAAGTTAGCATGGGCTATTATTGTTGACATCACCTAAAGGTGAATACGTTGGGAGGCAACACAATAAGCCCCTATCTTTCTCAGTGTCCGGGTGAAACTTCATAACCACAAGTATTGCGTGAGTGTTAGCAATTGTAGAAGACTACAATATAGTTGAGTATGTGGACTTGCTGAAAAGCCCTATTGTTGACTCTTTCTGATGTTATGATAAATTGCAATTGCTTCAATGACTGAGATTATAGTTTGTTAGTTCTCAATGAAGTTTTTGAACCATACTTGACATTGTGAATTGATTGTTACTTGAGCATAAGAAATCATAAGATAAAATCTATATATCTTGCTGTTATAAGAATGATCATGATGCCCTCATGTCCGTATTTTATTTTATCGACACCTCTATCTCTAAACATGTGTATTTTTTGATATCGGCTTCCGCTTGAGGACAAGCGAGGTCTAAGCTTGGGGGAGTTGATACGTCCATTTTGCATCATGCTTTTATATCAATATTTATTGCATTATGGGATGTTATTACACATTATATCTCAATACTTATGGCTATTCTCTCTTATTTTACAAGGTTTACCATGAAGAGGGGGAATGTCGGCAGCTGGAATTCTGGCTGGAAAAGGAGCAAACATTGGAAACCTATTCTGCACTGCTCCAAAAATCCTGAAACTCCACGAAACATATTTTTGGAATTAATAAGAATTATTGAGCGAAAGAAATACATCAGGGGGCCCACACCCTATCCAGGAGGGTGGGGGGCGCCCCCCTACTGGGCGCGCCCCCTTGTCTCCTGGGCCCCCTGGTGGCCCCCCGGTGTCCATCTTCTGCTATATGAGGGCTTTTACCCTAGAAAAAATCGTGTTCAAGCTTACGGGACGAAACTCCGCCGCCACGAGGCGGAACCTTGGCGGAACCAATCTAGGGCTCTAGCGGAGCTGTTCTGCCGGGGACACTTCCCTCCGGGAGGGGGAAATCATCAGCAACGTCATCACCAACGATCCTCTCATTGGGAGGGGGTCAATCTCCATCAACATCTTCACTAGCACCATCTCCTCTCAAAACCCTAGTTCATCTCTTGTATCCAATCTTGTATCAAAACCACAAATTGGTACTTGCGGTTGCTAGTAGTGTTGATTACTCCTTGTAGTTGCTGCTAATTGGTTTACTTGGTGGAAGATCATATGTTCATATCCTTAATGCATATTATTACTCATCTGATTATGAACATGAATATGCTTTCTGAGTAGTTACGTTTGTTCCTGAGGACATGGGTGAAGTCTTGCTATTAGTAGTCATGTGAATTTGGTATTCGTTCGATATTTTGATGAGATGTATGTTGTCTTTTCCTCTAGTGGTGTTATGTGAACATGGACTACATGACACTTCATCATTATTTGGGCCTAGAGGAAGGCATTGGGAAGTAATAAGTAGATGATAGGTTGCTAGAGTGACAGAAGCTTAAACCCTAGTTTATGCGTTGCTTTGTTAGGGGCTGATTTGGATCCATACGTTTAATGATGTGGTTAGGTTTACCTTAATACTTCTTTTGTAGTTGCGGACGCTTGCAATGCTTGTCCAAGTAAGGGCAGTACCCAAGCACCGGTCCACCCATTTCCAGGCTTATCCTTGCTACATAAAGGATTGGACCACCTTTCTGCACTTTATTTACTATATTTACTTGTTACTCGTTACTATTTATCTTATCACAAAACTATCTATTACCTACAATTTCAGTGCTTGCAGAGAAAACCTTACTGAAAACCGCTTATCATTTCCTTCTGCTCCTTGGGTTCGACACTCTTACTTATCGAAAGGAATACGATAGATCCCCTACACTTTTGGGTCATCACTCGACGGGATCCTCAGGCACGATAAATTCTTCGTCTTCGGAGAGGGGCATGTAATTGTCATCCTCTGAATCTCCATCCGTTGCCTGTTCATCAGGGCTAGCTTGCCCGTCCTCCCATCTTGCTTGCTCAAACCTTGGCTGGGCGGGATTGTTTTCATCTTCGGCATCATCTGAAGTGTTATTGTCTCTTGTCCCGGTATCGCTATTTTTTCTATGGCGGGGTTTAGAGCGGCGCCGCTGACGTTTGCGCTTGGGTTGCTTATCAAGAGGATCATCCTTCGTTGCATGCTTTTGATCCTCGCCATTATTTTCTTTGGGTGTGTCCACCATATATATATCATACGATGAGGTGGCTGTCCAGCGCCCTGTGGGCGGTGGTTCGTGTTCTTCTCCGGCATCGTCGTCCATACCATCGATGTCTTCGGAGTCGAAATCAAGCATGTCAGTTAAGTCGCCGACAGTGGCTATTAAGTGGGTGGTGGGTGGGTAACGAATTCCTTCGTCGTCCGCTTCCCACTCAAGCCGGACACAGTTCAGCCAAGAATCTCCTGACAGGGAGAGAGATTTTAATGAGTTAAGCACATCGCCCAAGGGTGAGTGCTGAAAGATATCCGCGGAGCTAAACTCCATGACCGGTGCCCGGCTAGGTCCAATGGGCACGGATGTACGTGGTTCGGATCCTATGGCCGGAGACGAGTCCGAGGGTCCGACGACACGGACCTCCTTGGAAGTGAGATCTGTGTTTGGCTCCATCATCGCTGGGTGTGCGGCCTCCATGGTGGGGTCCATCCTCCCATCCTCGGATGGCACGATCTGCTCCGGATTTAAGGTCGGGGCAGCTGCAGGTGTGATCTCCTGAATAGCGTCCGATGGAAGATCTAAGTCATGCTCTTCGCGACTGTAGGGCGCACCTGTCATGAGCTCGAATCCGTCGAAGATCAAGTCTCCACGAATGTCGGCGGTGTAGTTCAGGCTTCCAAACCTGACCTGATGGCCAGGGGCGTAGCTATCGATCTGCTCCAGATGGCAAAGCGAGTTGGCCCGCAGTGCAAAGCCGCCGAATATGAAGATCTGTCCGAGGAGGAAAACCTCGCCCTGGACCATGTTGTTGTAGATGATTGAAGGAGCCATCAAGCCTTACCGTGACGACACAGTGGAACTCTCAATGAAAGCACCAATGTCGGTGTCAAAACCAGCGGATCTCGGGTAGGGGGTCCCGAACTGTGCGTCTAAGGCTAGTGGTAACAGGAGGCGGGGGACATAATGTTTACCCAGGTCCGGGCCCTCTCTATGGAGGTAATACCCTACTTCCTGCTTGATTGATCTTGATGATATGAGTATTACAAGAGTTGATCTACCACGAGATCGTAGAGGCTAACCCTAGAAGATAGCCTATGATTATGATTGTTGTTGTCCTACAGACTAAACCCTCCGGTTTATATAGACACCGGAGGGAGCTAGGTTTACACAGAGTCGGTTACAGAGAAGGAAATCTACATATCTGAATTGCCAAGCTTTCCTTCCACGCAAAGGAGAGTCCCACCCGGATACGGGACGAAGTCTTCAATCTTGTATCTTCATAGTCCAACAGTCCGGCATAAGTATATAGTCTGGCTGTCCGAGGACCCCCTAATCCAGGACTCCCTCACCCGTGCCTACCAAAGGCATCAACGACCACCGTCGTGGCAAAATGGTCCCAAACAGGGACAAGGTACCCTAAAAACAAACGGGCACACAAGGTTATGTCTGCTTACTGGGCCAGGGTACCGCACGCCCATAACCTTCCCTCGTTGAAGGCACCGGCAAGACACATGAGAACGGACCGAATCAAGACCTCCCCATAAAGGTAAATGTGGTTGCACTGAGGAAAACCTGATTCAGTGGCACCATGACTTGATCAACGTTATATTCAAGTTGGATTATTATCAGGTTTAACTTGAAAATAAAATCACCCCAAGTCATCTGATGCCATGATCATGCAACTATTCGACATGCAAAGCATAACACTCCAATGAACGGATCAACATCATAGAAATGATTTTCTTGCACTACTCATCATCAAGCTTTACTGGTTCTACTTTATTGATGTTTATCATGCATCCTTTTAATTATCTTATCATTTATAAGAAAATCCATTTATCATGAAGAAACTACCATTATTCATAAAAGCATTTTCTCTAGTTAAAACTTTATTCTACTTGACCAAACTAGTTCATGCATTCAACTAGTAACTTAAGCAAGCATTTCAAGCATGACAAAGTAACTAGCACTAAACAATATTTATTGAACTAATTTAAATGCATGAAAATAACCCATATTCAAGTAGAAAAATCATAGATATTGAAGTGACACCATCCATATGCTGGTGTGGCTTGCCTTAGTGCAGAGGATGTTCACACTCGTCCTGGTTATCTTCAAGACAAGTCTCTCCCTCTGAAAATATTTAAAAACCACAAAACAAAATATCAAGAACCATTCTGAAAATTACCAGAAATTCTAGATAGCAAGGAAAAATCCACCCTTTGGTGTGTTGCTAGAGCTCTTCAAAACAAACACAATGCAAAAAAGAATCAACCCATTTGGACTTGTGGTTTAAAAGTTATCACAGGTCAAAGTTCTGGTCAAGTTTTTGAATGAATTTGAATTAAACAGAAAAACCAGGGGGGTGACGTCGATGGCGTAAACGCCGAATACGCCTCCACTCGTACCGCTTCGGGCGCGAGTGGAGAGGCTGACAGTGGGCCCCACCGGTCAGGGAAGAGAGGGGGAAGAAGAAACAGAGCACAACGATGCTTCGCCGGAGCTCGCGCCGGCGAGGAGAGTTTCTTGGGCGATTCCAGAGGAATAGAAGTGGAGAGGGGGTCACGGCGCACCTAGCTGTACCCGTGGCTTGTCGAGGGATGGCCGGAGCTGCTCGCAATCAAGCTCGCGAGCGGCGGTTGTGGTCGAGATTCGCCGGAGAGGAAGAAGGCGACCGAGAGGGGCGACTCCAGGTGCTCCAAGGCTTCCAGGCGGCACCAATGGACCTCCAAGGATGCGCCTGTGGGGTTGATTGAGCTCAAGGGGCTCTGGAATGGGATGGAGAGGCTACGGGGGTTGCCGGCGAGCTCGGGTCAGGGGCGACGGCCAGAGGCCTGCCGGCCGGGCTGCGGCTAAACTACGGGGTCGTGGTGGTTGGGTGGTGTGGTTTGAGGCTTCGGAGGGGAGGGAGGGGCTCTATATATAGCCGGAGGAGGAGGGGGATACGTGGCACCGCCGGAGTTCTCTGGAAGCCGGCGAGCGACGACGAAGGGCGCCAGTGAGGGGGGGAGAGCTCAGCGATCACGCGGGAGCTGTCGCAACTCACGGACGAGCACGGGAAGCATAGGGGGAAGAAGACATGGGCACATGCGCATTGTGCCTTTTGGCCGCGATGTGCGTGCTCGCTGCAACATCTCCGGCATTGGTGAGCACCAGGGAGGGGTCATTGGTGATGTGTAGAGACTGGTGGCGCGGCGCAGCAGTCGTCGGTGAGCTCTAGCTCGAGCATGCGCCGAACAGAGGCACTAGCGCGACACAGAGCATGTCGAACGCATGCCAGAGCCCGTGTCCTCACGCGGTCACCATGCTGGCATGGTCAAGACGATGCCCACGCTCGGCCAAACCTTGTCTGGGGTGTTGTTCGTGCAGTGTTAAGTCTAGGGAAGTTGAGAACTCAATGCCAGGCCGACCAGATAGGACTTGAGCTTGGTGGCAAGTTTCTGGCCAAAAACTTGGTCTCCAAGTTTGGAGGGCTTCTAGAAGGTAATTAGGGCTGATCTCCTGTGGTTAAGCTTTTCTTAATTAGGAGGGTAATGAGGCTCTGGAAAAACCAGCTCCTTGGATCAAAGAAAAATACACTTGTTGTACAAAGTGCATTTTTGGGCCAGAAGTGAAATGATTTCTGTAGAAAAAATATTCCAAAAAGTCATGCAATATTTTTGCTCAAGAAGGTGGGCCAAGGTTCAAAGAATATTTAGGAATTATCTCAGGATTTTTGGAGCCATAAAAATGAGGGTTGCTTTGGAGCACTAGTTTCTGAAATGAGTTTCAGAGAAGATTGTGAATATTTTTATTTTATAAAAAATATTCCTTGGGCCATTTAGGGATTTTTCAGAGAAAGAAGATTGAATGAGAAGTAGATGGGTCACTTGGGTGAAAGTCAAGGGCATGCCCAAGTGATAAGTCCATTTGAATTGATTCCAAAAACTCAAATCCAAAGCAAGGGCAAATAAAGTCCGGAAAAAGAGAGAAGTCAATATCCAGGCTGTCACAAAGATGGAGAAGCAAAAACAGGGGTGTGACTATCGTACAAAGGTAACCAACACTCAAAGAGCTAATTATTCGGAATCACCATGAGGTTTTACAGAGTTATTATAAAAGACGAGGTTTGTAGCGAGCAAAAGCCTATAGACTAATAAGCATGTAGACTAATATCTAGGAAAGCAAAAGCATGGCTTTTGCACCCCCAATGGATCCTCATGATGCCCTGATCAATCTCGTCGCTGGCCTCCATCCATGGCTCAATCTAAACATGTCACTTGGTACCTGTTCAAATAGTTTTACCCCCCCCCCCCCTCCAAAGATCAAAGCCTTGCATTTTCCTGCTTTGTTTGCATGATTTACCTAGAATTTAGGGAAAAACAATCAAGATGGTCCAAAATGTGTGGTCATCAATTTTCCTATTGTCAAAGCATGTATATTTCAGATTTCCATGTAGCTAAAAAAATGCAGCAACACCAACAAAAATCAAAATTGTATCTTGTGTGCAAACCCGGGGAGACAATAAATGAAAATATTATCCATGCTATGAGGTATCTTGAAAAATATGAGCACATTTCAGTATATTCCACATAAGTCTAGCAAATGAACAATCCAAAAATAGGCGATTGGTGCTTTCTTCCTGACTACAAAATTGGCAAGCCCCACTACCATGACATCGCCTATGCATCAGGGTATCTCTGATAAGTATACTACTTTTATTTTATAATAAGCCACATATTTTTTATCTTCAATGTCAACTTCATTTTCCACATGTATTTACAAGAGAAAGGTACATTAAAAGCAATGAGCTTCTTATACATGTTTTTGATAGTAAAACAACATTGTTAGTAAGAGATCACTTGATATGATGAGGGGCATACTTCAGAATAACTATCTTCTTTTTCATCGAACCGTCCCAATTTGAGAATCCATTAGTTTGGACTTAAACATCATGGATGCATTTGTCTCCTTTATATTTTCTTCTTCTCAAAATCGTTTTACAACCACCTTCAATATTGTATGGTTTCCATAACCATTTTGATAGCAAATGATTATTCATTGTTTCTAAATTTTGAACACCCAACCCTCCCAAACCCTTAGGAGGACAGACTATCTTCTGGCTAACAAGATCATATTTCCATTTATCAACATCTTGCTGCCAAAGTAACCCAACTCTAAATAAAGTCACTCCTTTTCCTCACACCCACATGCAAAGGATAAAATGACATCATGTATCTAGGGATGTTTTTCAAACATGATTGGATTAATATCATCCTTCCTCCAATAGCTAATACTCTTTCTTAGCAAACCCCGTGTCTTTTTCTTAAATTTTTTTGCCACATTCTTCCAATCCTTTTACTAATACTATTGCCTGATATTGAGATTGCCACATATCTCATTGGTAAGTTAATTTTGAGTCCAACCATTTGTTCAAAACGCACACAAAATGAATTTGAAATTGTGTGCACTTTCATAACCATCTCTAAGTAGAAAAACAATATCATCAATGCACAACGACATATTTATACCCCCTTCAATGTATTCATCAATCAATTCTTTAACTACATCATTATAGCATTGTTCATCAACACTGACAAGGCATCAACAACAAGATTAAAAAAGTAAAGGAGACAAGGAATCCCCTTGCCCGAGCCCTTTAAAAGTACGGAGAAAAGGACCAATATCTTTATTGACTTTTATTCCCACATGACTATCTATCATAAGTTTCATCTTCCAATCAGTCCAAACATGAGAGAAACCTTTACGCCTAAGCATTTGTCATCCAAAATGCCATTTTATTTTGTCACATGGTTTTTCAAAATAAACTTTAAACATAAGAGCACTTTTGTTTTTTTAATGATGCATAGTATTCAAAGTCTCACGATGTAACGCCCTCGATGCGGCTATATCTCCCACGTGTCGAAGCACGACTTAGAGGCATAACCGCATTGAAAGCAATGTCGCAAGTGAGGTAATCTTCACACAACCCATGTAATACATAAGGGAAAGAGATACATAGTTGGCTTACAATCGCCACTTCACACAATTACATGAATAAAGCATTACATCATCCAGATACAATCAAGGTCCGACTACGGAACCAAAATGAAAGAAGAACCCCAAATGCGACAAAGGTCCCCGATCGACCCCAACTGGGCTCCACTACTGATCAACTAGAACGAAACAACACAAAGGGCAAGATCTTCAACGAGCTCCTCCTTGAGCTTGGTTGCGTCACCTGCTCGGTAACATAGGCACCTGCAAACTAGTTTTGGAAGTATCTGGTGAGCCACGGGGACTCAGCAATCTCGCACCCGCGAGATCAAGACTATTTAAGCTTATGGATAAGGTAAAGGCATGAGGTGGAGCTGCAGCAAGCGACTAGCATGTATGGTGGCTAACATACGCAAATGAGAGCGAGAAGAGAAGGCAAAGCACGGTCGATAAAAGTATGATCAAGAAGTGATCCTATAGCAACCTACGTCAAGCATAACTCCAACACCGTGTTCACTTCCCGGACTCCGCCGGAAAGAGACCATCACGGTTACACACACGGTTGATGTATTTTAATTAAGGTCAACTTCGGGTTTTCTACAACCGGACATTAACAAATTCCCATCTGCCACATAACCGCGGGCACGGCTCTCGAAAGTTTATGACCCTGCAGGGGTGTCCCAACTTAGCCCATGACAAGCTCTCGCGATCAACGAAGGAATAGACCTTCACCCGAGACACTCCGATCAGACTCGGTATCCCGGTACATCAAGACATTTCGACAATGGTAAAACAAGACCAGCAAAGCCGCCCGAATGTGCCGACAAATCCTGATAGGAGCTGCACATATCTCGTTCTCAGGGCACACCGGATTGTCCAAACTTCCGGTAGGCCAGCCCAGAGTTGCCCCTGGTGGCCACCGGCGGTTGACGGTTTGGACCAACACTCACAATGAGCACTGGCCCGGGGGGGTAAATAAAGATGACCCTTGGGCTCCGGAAACCCAAGGGGAAAAAAGGGCTAGGTGAGGCAAATGGTAAAACCAAGGTTGGGCCTTGCTGGACAAGTTTTATTCAAAGCGAACTGTCAGGGGGGTCCCATAAATCACCCGACCGCGTAAGGAACGCAAAATCTGGGAACACAACACCGGTATGACGGAAACTAGGGCGGCAAGAGTGGAACAAAACACCAGGCATAAGGCCGAGCCTTCGACCCTTTACCAAATATATAGATGCATTAATAATATAAGAGATATTGTGATATCCCAACATAACCCTGACCACCATGGAGAAATCTTCAACTTCACCTGCAACTAGCAACGCTATAAGAGGGCTGAGCAAAGTAGTAACATAGCCAAACAACGGTTTGCTAGGAAGGGTGTCAAAGGTTAGAGGTTCATGGCAATATGGGATGGCTGACAAGCAAATGGTAGGCATCGTAGCATTGGCATAGCAAAAGAGCGAGCAAACTAGCATAGCAAAGATAGTAGTGATTTCGAGGGTATGATCATCTTGCCTGAGATCCCGCAAGGAAGAAGAACGATTCCATGAAGAAGACAAACGGACATAGTCGAACGAATCCTCACAACTCCGGAATGAAACCGAAGCTAACGAGAGAAGCAAACCGGAAAGAAGCAAGCAACATGGTAAACACACCAGCATAAACATGTCATGATGCACAAACAAGTATGATGCATGTCCGGTTTAATGAGGCATGGCATGGCAAAGTGCAACAAACAACACTACAAATTAAGTGGAGCTCAATATGCAACGAGTTGCATATTGACGGAACACCACATCAATTATTTAGTTCTCTCTCAGTTATGCTACCAAACAATATTAAGTGTTATTAAACATGGCAAGGGGTGAAGCATAAGTAAACTACACATTTAGGCAAGTTTAAATGAGGCCGAAAGAAACAAACAACACTTCCGGAAAATCCCCATGTCTTTTAGTAGTTTAATGCAAACACAATTTTTAAGCATTTAAATGTTGTTATCATGATGCGGATGACATATGCAAGTTTATGCAATTTTTATGAAAATGTTGACATGAGCATGTTATGAAGCATTTTTCGCCATGGCAGAAGGAAAAAGGTGCCACGGCGGTGAAACGGAAATGGTGCCACGGCAACATTCCGGTTCCGGTAGCTCACGGAGATACCGGTGCAAAAGGAGGCGTGCGGATGCGTGCACGGATGGTGGGGTGATCCCGATTACCGGGTTCCCACGGGATAGTGGCATGGAAACGAGTGACAATTCGGACACGGTGCAAACAAGTGGTACATCTCATACATGCATGCATTCGGTCCACGGCGGTCGTTATCGGCGGTTATACCTTCGAAGCGTGCATTTCGGAGTGGTTTGATCTCGTCGAGGGAAGTAGTGGTACTCGCGGGTCGTAGTGGAAGTAGTTGTACTCGTGCCGTAGTCGTACATGTCGGCGGTAGTGGAAGTAGTTGTACTCGGCCGTAGCGGAAGTAGACGTTCTCGCGACGGTAGTGGAAGTAGTGGTACACGGCGACGGTAGTTGTACACGTGTTGTAGTCGAACTTGACGGAGCCAACGTCCTCAAGGGTAGTCGTGGTACTTGGGGTCTTCGGACTTGCTGGTCTCGGTTCTTGCGACGGTAGTGGTACATGGTAACGTTGGGGTACTTGTCGGTCCGGTTTTTGCGTCCGTAGAAGCGCAGCGGCAATCGTAGTGGTACTTGGCGCTCGTTGTGTAGTTGAACACGAGGTTCCTCGGGGGATCGGTCTCGGCAATCCAGCGGCAGCAGCAATGCGGTGTACGGGGCAACAATTGGAGGAGCTCCCGGCGACGCACGAAAAACCCTTAGCCATGGCAGCCGTGGCTACACGCACGGACACACGAGCTGGTGCAGGGCAGCGTCGGTCAAGCCGTCGGGCATGAGGCGAAGCAAGGGGTGGAGCAGCTTGGGGCTCGGGGTAGCGCGCAGCGGACGGAGCAACTCCGGTGGTGGCGCTCGGGCTGCAGGAGGCGAGATGGCACGGCAGCGGCCTGGGAACGACGGCTCCAGCGCGGGGCGGCGGAGCAGCTCCAGCGGTGGCGAGGTACGAGGCGAGGACGAGGAAGCAGAGGGGAGACGTCGCGCACGGGGTGGTCCTCCTAGTGGTCGCCAACGGCGGCGGGTGGCGACGGGGCTCCGGCCTGGTAGTGAGACAGATACGGGCGAGCGGAGCGACGGAAGGAGGCGGTGGCAGACGCGGGCGGCAGCTCCTGGAGGCTGGCGGCGCTTGGGAATCGGGCGCGGGGGCGACGAGGAGAATCAGGAGGAAAACCATGGCAGAGGAGGAGCGGCGCCGGGGTTTGGAGGAGGACGAGCGAGGGGATCGAGGGCTGCGCGGCTCCTGCGTGCGGGATCGAGCGAGAGAGATGGGGAATCGGGGCTGCACGAGTGGGAGCGAGGGAGATGGTGGCGCTGAGGGAGGACGAGGAGGAGATGGGATCGGGCAGGGGAGAGGGTTAGGGTTAGGAGAGACTGGGCCGGAATGGATGGGCCGGCTAGGTTGGCTGGGCCTAAGAGGCCGGCTTGGGTAGGGAAGGAAGTGGCCAAAGGCCTGGCTGGGCTCTCTCTCTCGCTAATGAAAAATAAAACAGAACAGAGAAAAGAAAGAAAAGAAAGAGAGGTTAGGAGAAAGATTTGTGCATGGGGATAATTTTCCCGGACTCGTAAAAATGAGCTCGATCCAGGAAAAATAGAAGTGGCATGATCGAAAGATATAAATTCAAACTCATTTGAATTTAATTCAAATGGGTTTGAACTAGGACTTGATAAAAGGAAGGTCCAAAAATGTTCGGATTTTTGGTGGAGCTCCGGAAAATGATGAAAGATATTATGGGCAAGGTTGGGGACCAAGAATTGAGATAACAACGTCATGGGATACTTTGCAAGTGTGTTATGGTGATTCCAAAGAATGGATTATTTTATAATAGCTCCACTAATATCGGGAGGATATATTATAAAGAGAAATCACCATCGTGAATTCCCTCGATTTAAATAGATCAAAAGATCTATGCAATTTATTTAGTTGAGGTGCAAAAGATTTATGAGATGATGGCATGATGACATGATGCAATGCAAATGACGCAATGATGAATGCATCAAACAAATAAATCACACGACGAATCTCGGAATACAAGGAAGGCATCTGGAGCGTCGGTCTCGGGGCGTTACAACACTCCACCACTATGAGAGGATCTCGTCCTGAGATCTAGGATGGCACCGGAGGGAAACGGAAGAGGAAGATGTAAAACATAGTTGCTTCTTTGACAAACGAGTGAAACCAAAGAACCTTGAGAGGTTGACCAAATTGAAAGAAACAAAACAACGGAGATGAGCAAAGTTGAAAACACTCCGTTAGAAAAGAGGAACAAGGGAACATTACGAGAACTTGAAGGTTGAAAGACATGGAAATAAGAGCTTCACGAACGAAAAGAATATGACCACCTCGGTATAATGAGATAGCCAAGGAACAAGAATGACAGAATTTGGACAGCACTCCGGTAGAAAAAAGAAGAAAACTTGATGAGATGAAAAGATATTGAAGAGATGATACAACACTCCGGTTAAATGGATAAGCAAGAAAAGAACACGATCTCCAAAATGATATAATGGGACAAAGAAAACATCACAATGCCTTCGGGACAAATGAAAGAGTGGAATCGAGAGAACAGAGAAGAGAATAACAACTTCTATCACAATTGAATTTGGAAGAGCCTCCTTAAAAAGAAGGATTGAACGGAGTTGTTAGAAAACCAACAACGAAAAGAATAAGCTTGTAGTGGACTTATGGAACATCTCAACACTATGAGGTGACAACCGGCCACTAACGGAAACAATTGCTTGCTTGAGATTAACGAAGATTTGAAAACTGCTTTCGCCGAGAGGATAGGAGAAAACTTGGATCATTGATAAGCACCACAAATAGCAACATTCCTTAGGGAAGGCTTTAGGTGAAATCTATACCAAGATAACTCCAATGAAGAGATTGATGGATTTAAAATACCTCATTCTTGACAACATGTGAATCGCGAAACATGAATAAAAATTGTCAAGAATGATATAACACCATCTCAAAAGATGAGATAGAAAGAACTGCACTTTGGAATGCAAGATGAAGAATACTTGAGCTTCTCAAAACAAAACATGTGTTGAGCACCATGTTTATTTTAGAGTATAGCTTGGCGGCTCATAACTTCAAGAGAAATCTTAAAGAACAATTGAAGAATGAAAGGAATCCTTGACGACCCACCATGTAGAGCCTCAATGAAGAACTCCAGTAATAAAAGGATGATACAAAGAAAGAGAAGTTGAAAACACAAGGTGAACCCTTACAATGATTTAGATGGAGCTTTGCGACGAGATAATTGAGAAAACTTGGAACTTCGAAAAGAAAGATGAAGCCTCTCGAACCGAGAATGTGATATGATGACCAACTCCGAAAAGAAAGATGAATCACTTGTAATCAAGAATTTATTCATCATGAATAATCTCCGTAAAAAGAATTGAGTCACCTTGAGGAAATAAGAATAAGATTTATTGTATGCTTATCCTTCATCAAATTTAATTGATGACAAGCAACGGATTTGGCATACTACTTATTCTTCTTGAGGGATTAAGGATAGAGATAGCGCAAAACTTGAGCAAGTCTTCATGAACCACCGGTAGGATTGAAAAGAACGAATGAATTGATATGATAACGAAGGAAGTGAAATCTTGAACGAACCACCGTAAGAATTGAAAATGAACGTAGCAAAGGCACAATTCACCGGGAATAATTGGAAAACGAATGAAGATACTTGAGGGGATTTAGATACTTGAAGAGATCATGAACTGATTAGAGGATATTTGAATGATGCACCGGTAAGATTTAGAGAACGATAGCTACACGCTGAGAATGAAGAATTATGACATGATGGCCTTCGGAGGAAAGAAATGGAAACAACTCATGAAATGCTCCGGATGGTAAGAAAAGAATTGTCACAATCCAAACAATTATGAGGATAACATGAAGCTAGAACCATGAATCTTTGGAAGAACTGGTAAGGATTTAAGAGGAACTCTTCTTCGGTCTTCAAATGTTGAGAATGACAACGAGAAACACCACCAAGAATTATTGAGGCACACCGGAAGAATCAAAAGCGAAGAGGTTGAGCCAACTATGAAAAGAATTTGAAAGATCTTGGAGAAAAGCATTTGACTGATGATAACTCATTCTTATGTCAAACTTGGAGAAGAATTTAGGATAGCTCTGGGAAAATAGAAGAGTCAGGTAAGATCCTGGGAAAAGACCTGTGGGTTAGGGCCCACTCAAAAGAACACCGTTGAAAAGATTTAAAAGAGATGTTGCACCGGTTGAATTAAATGACTTGAATGAGATACCAATCTCGAAAGAGCTTGAACGAATGCAGAGTGGAAACACGAATCTTGTGAGATATCTTCAGCACTCCAGAACAAATGAAAAGCGAGAGGTGAATGATAATGAGGTGCACCGGTATGAGAAGACATTGAAATGAGGAAAAAGGTATGATCAACAAAACTTGACTTGAATCCACCGGAGAAGAGAAAGGAATGAGGAATGACGAACTAGTAGAACATCTTCTTGAGAACCACCGGGTAAGAACATTGACGGAAAAGAATGGAGAAACTTCACAAAAATAAAAGGATACTTGGTAAAGAAATCTTAGTCCTTGAGGAAAAAGG
>NC_041387.1:20755104-20806071 GCF_002162155.2 Triticum dicoccoides
GAATCCACCGGAGAAGAGAAAGGAATGAGGAATGACGAACTAGTAGAACATCTTCTTGAGAACCACCGGGTAAGAACATTGACGGAAAAGAATGGAGAAACTTCACAAAAATAAAAGGATACTTGGTAAAGAAATCTTAGTCCTTGAGGAAAAGGGTGGGTGGGCGGGGAAAAACAAAGACAACTTGGGATGACCGAAACAAACACCGTTGAGAAAACTTGGAATTGATCTTGCGGATGGGAAAAATGATGGGATCCACTTGAAGAGAAGCACACCGGTTGGAAAAGAATTAACATGACAAAATCAATGATCAAAAGGATTAGTATTCACATAGCAATATGAGAACACCGTTTAGGAAAGGTATGGATTCAACATTTGACATCGAAGCAACTCAAATACCACAATTCAAAACAAAAACAAAGGACTGGCTTGCAGAATAAGCCGGAAACAAACATATGATAGAGATTTACCCAATCCCATATCATGCATCTGTCGGAAAGATATTCTAGGAGCTACTTGAATTCCCACCTATAAAACTCCCGAAACTTTCTGGTTATGCAATCTGGTGTTGGGGATACAGGGGAAGCAATATATCTCACCCAAACTAACAATCCCTACATCCAAGCTGTATCCATCCGTCAACACATAACCAAGAAACCTTCGGAAATCGTCTACCTCAACCTTCGAAAAGCATCCGTTATACGAGTCATGGCAATACTCCCGTACTCACCTCAGTACTGGGTTATCGGGGTTATCTCACCAACAACTGCATAAAAGAGATTTTCGATGTCGGCGTACTAAACTCAGGTATTCCAGAACTGCAACGATAAAATTATGACGACAACACCTCAGAGCTCAACTCCCCGGGACACTTCCACTAAACCCCTGACAGGAGGCACCAAGACAATGTTCTCATCATAAAACCATCGGAACGATTCCAAAATACCCGCGTGATCCTAAAAAAATTTAGTGAAATTTGAGAAGAGAAGAGTCAAAACTCTACGTCAGGATGCCTTACCAGAGCGACGAAGGGACTGAGGAGTAAAAAGAATTCCTAACTCTCCGATATATATAATCCTAAATGACTCAAAACATTTTCTAGACACAACTCGGCCGCTAAAAACGATCAAGCAGTGGGGCTCCTAAGGTCGGGGATGGCTCTGATTACCAACTTGTAACGCCCTCGATGCGGCTATATCTCCCACATGTCGAAGCACGACTTAGAGGCATAACCGCATCGAGGGCGTTACACACGAAGAATTAGGACCATGCATGATTGTCTTCCTTTCACAACAATAGTTGTATGGGCAAAATGACAAGATCAACCACCCTAGCCAATCAATTCATCTAAACTTTAGTGAATTTAAAGCTCATGTTAAGAAGTCGAATGGGCTAAATTTTTGAATTGTTTGGCATCATTGCACTTAGGAATCAAGGTAATTAGGCTATAATTCAATCTAGCAATATAAAAATCTCATGTGTGAAAATCATCAAAGAGCCCCCCTTGAATCAAGTCCCAAAAATGGTGGTAGAATGCAGATGCAGGAATGACTACTTAGCCATATATTGATGCAAAATACATGTATCTCAACCGTTTCACGTCTCTATGTTTGCTGCATGCATTATGGCTAGCACATCACACATATTGATCGACCACCATCATTCTATTGTCCACCATGCAAAGATCTGGGGTCGTCCTATGCGTTCGGAGGATTAGACCTGATAATAACTGTTACAAAGTGTCATCAAATTTCCCCACATTTGTCGACGCCAGGCTGCGCACTGGCCTTGACCTGCTACCAAAACATGCACCAGAGGAGTTCTCCTATGCAACATTTTTGGGATTCGGCTTCGGCGGGGGCGATGGTAGCGATGAATAAGGCTCCTCCGCACATTGTTATTGGTGTTGGACCTGGGAGACGGTGTGTGCGTCATCTGGATTTTCTCAAATATGGGTGGATGCTTTATGTGTCTTGGTCATGTCGTCGGGGTGTTGGTCGACGCTCATGGTCTTTGGAGTATTTCGAGGTCCTCTTCGACGTTTTTTCTCCGAGGTGGTGACTTACTACGCAAATCGTGAACGTCGGTGTCTTCTGGTCTACATCGATGACTTCTCCGCCGCTGCTTCTATAAGCTCCTAGGTTTAAATAAGTTTTCTTCACCGAGATGGAGGTCCAACGGCTGAAATGAACTTTGCTCATGGCGCGCCCCCGATGCATGTAAAAGGAACAAGACTTTGGCACCCCTAATAAGGGATTTGATATTTTCCTTTTTCTATAAGGTTTAATTGGCTGGTCCTTGTAATATTTAATATATGGCCCCATGCCTTTCGGGGAAAAACATGCTCCGAAGAAGAAGTTCTCCTATGCAACATTTTTTTCTAAGTACTCCTCGTTTTTAGAAGAGAAGAAGAGGTTCTCCTATGCAGGAGTGCACGCCAGAGCCTGCACGAGCGAGTCGGGTCGCGATAACTATGTTTCGCTCGCACTGATTCTTATTATTAATACCTACAACACGACAACTATTGAGCGGCCTAGCATTGTACGTGAGCGAGAGTATATTTTCGGTTGGTTTTTATCGGGTATCCACTGATTTTAACATTTTTTGTACATTTTTTTATACATCAGAATGTTTTTATACACATTTAACATTTTTTCGATACACGATTAACATTTTTCAAATATATTTTTTGATGTTTGTTTTTGTCACACACATTGTACATTTTTGTATACGTATAAAACTTTTTTATATGCGTCTAACATCTTCAAATACTCCCTCTGTCTGAAAATACTTATCCCAAGAATGCATAAAAATGGATGTATCTATAACTAAAATATGTCTAGATACATCCATTCCTCCGACAAGTATTTCCGGACGGAAGGAGTACAAGATTAGCATTTTGTATACACATTTGAACATTTTTCAAATATGTGTTAAACATTTTTCAAATTCATGTTGAAACCTTTTTTCAATGATACAAAGCGTTTTTGTAAACTATGCTGGCATTTTTTACATTGTATAAACTTTTTTAAAGTGTCACAAACATATTTTTGAAATGTGTGAATATATTCAATGTAACGTGCTGTTTTTTTAATGGTATAATTTTTTTTTTGAGTTACACAAACATCTTTTACATTGTATGACAATTTCAAAAAGCCTCATGTACATATTTTTGAAACACACGAACATTTTTGAAATACCACATGTTAACTAAACTATAACGCTGACGTGACACGGCGCACCCCGGCCGCTCCCGGCTAACGGCACCGGGAAGCACCCTCCTCACCGCCTTATCCGCTCCGAGCCAACCAACCAATCCCTTGGGATTTTGCCGCTCCCGCCCCCGCTCCTCCCCGGCCGCGCCGCGCCTCGTCTCGCCGGCCCGGCGACCACAGGCAGGCAGTCCAAGACCAGGATGGCGGCGTGCCCCGCCGCGACCACGTACGCGCACGGCCCTCCGCACCTCCCCTCCCTCTCCCGGCCGCGGTTCCTAACAGACGCGCTCCTCTCCTCTCCTCTCCTTGGGTGGCATGCAGGGCTCGCGTGGGAGCAGCGCACGGAGGAGGCCTCTGGAGGAGAAGCGGGAGGAGCCCGAGCCTCCTCCCGCGCCCGGCCCGTGGCACGAGCACCACGGCGCGCGCCTCGGAGCTACAGCAGGCCCCCGCCCCCGCCCCCGCCCCGGCCGCCGCCGTCCCGACCCACAAGGTCACCGTCCACGACCGGGAGCGCGGGGTCGTCCACCAGTTCGTCGTGCCCCAGGTATGCATGCTGGATTTGTTTCGCTCTCGCCTCCTCTCAAGGCGATGCTGATTGGTGTGCGTGCCACGGCCGCTTGCAGGACCAGTACATTCTGCACACCGCGGAGGCACAGGACATCACGCTCCCATTCGCCTGCCGCCATGGTAGTATTACATGCTGCCTTTCTCGGCCTCGTCGTCCGTCTCATTCTCATTGTTCAGCAATTAGCACCAACTGTAACTATCTATAAGCAACTAAACCGTATGCTGTTCCACTCTGTCTAATCTCACGCAACTGGTTGCTGATTAGTGCTATTGATTTTTCCAATCAGTTGGGGGTGCCAAACTGCTTACTTCTCCCTCTCACTCGCATGGCCTCTCCATCAATGTCATATGATGTACTAGAAAAGCTACTGAGTTGGGAAATTTGTGCTAACCAGGTTGCTGCACTAGCTGCGCTGTTAGGATAAAATCAGGGCAAATAAGACAGCCTGAAGCTCTCGGAATATCTGCCGACTTAAGAGAGCAGGTAAACCCAATTTTTTATGTGTTATTGGGTTCTTCATGTTCCTTACTGTTAATAAGTTTGTATTCGGTACTGCAATTATTGTCCCATACTCCCATGATCCGATTCAGTTATATCGTTTGTCTCCGCGCGGCAACTGGGTTACTGTCACACGATCCAATTCAGTTTTACCATTTGCATTGCGGTAATCAGTGGTGAGTACACCTGTTGGACGAATGCATCACAGTAACCTTTTATTTTATTAAGAAAGTATTGCATTTTACTGGATCTGAGTAGTTTGGAGAGGTTGTAACTTGTACCAAGACAACTGACGTAGAGATGAGTTGGTGAGCAGTGACTTGTTACGACGGATCAAGGCCGACTTCAACTCTGCTACTCTAGAATTGCCAACTGCTTTCAGTTTGTCACATGAATCGGGTGGGCTATGCGTGCTTCCTATACAGGCCATATGCTACAGGCTTCTTGAATATCATTATGATTCTACCTCTGCAAACTGAAAAAATCCTACTGATGTTGCATTTGTACGGCTTCCTTTTCAGGGCTATGCTTTGTTATGTGTTGGCTACCCATCCTCTGATCTTGAAGTTGAAACGCAAGATGAAGACGAGGCAAGCAATTCTCTTAAGATGCCCTAAGAATTTTCTTCTAGCTCAAATATGCTATAGGAACTAGTATGAAACATTCTTCTGAATTCTTCCGATGATTGCGCCGTTAACGATGGTCTATCTCAATTTGTAGGTATATTGGCTCCAGTTTGGAAGATACTTTGCGCGGGGGCCTGTTGTAAGTATAGCCAACTTTGCTTATTCGAGAAGAGCGGTCTCGTGTTATTGGCACCCCTCTCTCCTTAAATATGTGCATCTTTCGAACTTTGCTAAGATGAAATCGACCCGTCTTTCTATTTCAGGATAGAGATGATTACGCGCTAGAGCTTGCAATGGGAGACGAGTGAAACGTGCCTAACAGGTTGGAGCCATCACAAACTTGATTGACTCTCTGCAACCTCATCCAATTCTGACACTCTGTTTCCACTCTTTTCAGCGGTACGGTTTTTAAGCTGCGGTTTGTAGGTTATATAGAGTTGCAAAAAAGACTTGATTTGCAAGTGGAGAAAGAAAAGAAAAGAAAAGAGAAAGACCCCTCTGCTCAATGTTCTCTGTGTTTTTGCAAATTTGCTGTGCAAATGTATATGCTTCTTGCAGAGATGCCATCCTTTTTGCTCCTCTGTATTCACAGTAGACAAAGAACGCTATGGACTGTATGTATGTAAAAAGCTGTGAACTTGTAGTACCTACTTATTTAGCACCTCAACTCAATCTTGAGTGGAACGAAAGGATCGATGCTTCTGGCTGTGAAGGCAGGACGTTTCAGATGATGTTGATTATTCTGTAGCTTCAGAGTGGTTGAATGCCTAGCCTGTAGGAATGTGGTCGACAACATACATTTCTATTGGTAGCGATAGGAGCACAACTCAGAAGTTGCTAAATTTTAAAAATTATTTTGAGTGCATTAACATGATATATGTCCAGCTAGCATGTATGAGATTGTCATCTACGGTGCTCATCCTTGGATACGGATATGAAATACGGGAAAAGAACATTTTCCAAAAATGGACTCACATGGATAAGGCAAGTATATGTATATGCGGTGAATAAAATGGTTCAACGATGCATTACAAACTAAATTAATAATAAGTTGGAATATAAATATTAAAAAAATGCAGTAGATGGTGACACAAGTAATCCACCGAAGCAAGAGATATATAGCAGTCTAAGAAGAAGATGAACTATACACAGGATTGAGAATTTTTATACCACTACTGATTGACGATGAAACATGCACGTGTCTTTACACAGCTATATATGCACTTGGCTTAACTAGCTACCAGCAATTTAGCTCGTGTGCAGAAGACTGAACGGCCAGTGATCGAGCATGCACTGAAGACTGAACAGTCACCTTGGTAAGTCTCCGTCAATCTCACTGAAATAGCTATGACAAAACTGTTCGCTTTCTCCCCAATCTCTGTCATCTTGGGCAATCCCGGCGGGAACAAATGCCTTCTCAGCCAAAAAGGGCCGGGCTAAGCCGGGATTAGATAAAACAGTGTGCTGATCTGTGGGATTTGGATTTTAGGGTTCACTAGCACATATGCCCGTGCGTTGCAACGGGTAAAATTGATGTGTTGTGCAAGCATAATGTCTCAAAGCACCGGATTCACTATGAAGAACATGCTGCAACAAAGCATCCTTCTACAAAATGAACATAGAAAAATACGTTGCAATATAGTCGTGTTCATATTTTCTTTGCCGGGCATAATCTCCCAGTGATTCCATTTAAGTATAATCTTTTTTAATGGCATTTAAGTATAATCCTTTCATTAATTACCATGACGTCCTCACTCGTTTTAGTCGGGAATCAAATCCTTCCTTTTGTAATTTAGTTCTCGTTTAAATATTCTTTTTAAGCCCACAATCCTTCCTTTATTAGCTCATTCGCTTAATTAGCTCGCCTAAACATGATGACTGCCACTTGTATATTTAGAGCGAGTTGGGATTAGTAAATGTGAAAGGCGCATAGGTCGTTGGTTGTTACATCGAAGAGCTAGACATGAGGTCATGTGTTCAATTCCCATAATGTTGATTTATTTTGACCCAATTATTTTCACGAAAGCCCATAAAAGGCCCTTCAACATACAAGTACCTGGCCCGGATCGCTTAGCGTGTGTAAACCAAGGGAGAAGGACTAAACCAAACCAAGAATACATATTCCCTTTAATAGTAGGTATAGATATAGATATAGATTTTAGACTTCGCCTATGAAATCTTGTTTTTTTCAGACTTTTTGCATTTAGTAATTATGAGAAGTCATCAATCTCGATCGCGGGTGCATGACACGAAAAACAAGAATTGATATTGATTGTCGATCAAAAATGCTGCCGCCACATGACATACGCACGTATGCATATGCAGCATAGGTACGGGGAGCTCACTAGCTCAGCTTTTGTGGCCACCGGCAGCGGGGGCGGGAGTGGGAGCGGCGGCGGTGGCGGCGGCAGCCATGGCGAAGATGGTCTCGACCATGGCGGTCTCATAGGTCATAAGCCTGATCTTAGGGTTTTTGGGATTAGTGGGGGCGTAGGCCTCCTTGACCGCGGACTCGAGGGCGGGGACGTATTTGTAGCCCCCGGATGCACCGCCCGTGGTCTCCTTGATGGCCTTGTCGAAGGCGGAGTCGAAGACGGCGGACCTGTCCTTGGCCGGGGCAGCGTCGGCGGCGGTGGCTGCAGTCCTGAAGGCGGCGTCGATCTGGCCGATGGCCTTCAGCTCGCCGGCAGGGATCGGGCCCTTGACTTCCTCGGCAGCGGGCTTGACGGCGTGCACCTCGAGGATGCCGGCGATGATGCGGAGCGACTCGCCGAAGATAGCCACGAAGGAGTCGTACTTGGCCTCCGGGGTAGCGCCCTTGGTGTCCCAAAAGGCCCTCATCATAGCGAAGGTGACCCTGGTGTTGAGACTGTCGGTGGAGCTGGACGCGTCGGTGACCCCCTCGAGAGACCAGTTGCCATTGTTCTGTCTGAAGGTCTTCACGAATATATTGCCCTTGTCCTCTGGAGGGGCTGCGGCTGCGGCAGCCACGGCCGCCTTGAAGGCGTTGTTGGCCTTCTCAATTAGCTTCTGCTCCTCGGTCGTGGCCTTGGGCTGTGCCCCGGCCGGGGCGTTGCCGGCTTCGGCGGCGTACGAGACGGCTGGCCCTGCCACGAGGGCGACGGCCACCACTAGCGCCACCGTGCATTGCTGCACTGCCATTGCTGCTGCTCGTCTCGCGTTGGTCGATCGGTTTGCACAGTACGTCGGACGACAAATTGTGGTGTGGTGTGGTGTGTGAGAGAATGAAGGAGCTTATTTCGCGCGCTCTCTCTCTATATATATCCGTACGGTGAGAGTCCAGGAGAGATTACCGCGCCCAAATTAGCAATCTCCTCCTCTCCTCTCCTTTTTTAGCCAAACTAATGAGCTAGGTTTAACTGGATTCATGCCACCGCATGCAGCTTCCACGACTTGGAAAAATACTGATATGACCACGACTGCTGATGCTGTTGTTGCTCTTCACACATTGTCACATTTTAATCAACTATAGATCAATAATATTTGCATGCCAAAAATATTTCAATTAAGAGACTTTTGTTGCCGCGGCCGGTAAACATGAAGAGTCAAGAAAGAAAAATACTCCTACGATAAAGCAAATGAAAAAGAATTGCATGTAGCCATAGATGACTGACATGAAGAGTCGAAAGAAAAATACTCCTACGATAAAGTAAGTGAAAAGGAATTGCATGCAGTAGCATACATGCATGCACCACATGATGTACGTCCACATGATTACGCTGATGGTTTTGATTGGCGTGCAACCAAGATATTACATACACATGATACACATGATACTAATGTATGATACTATCTTCGTAGTGCATAATATCATAAGAGTGAATTACACTGGTGGTGCTAGAAGTTGACGCAAATGATCACTTTGGTGCTAGAACTTGCGGCATACATTGAACTGGTGCAATAACTTGGCTCAAGCGTGCAAATACGGTGCAAATCTTGATTGTGTACGCTCGGACCGCTGACTAGGCATTCCAGCGTGGCGTGGGGGCCACTGTCCGAGACTAGACGGCAAAGAGGGGGCGTGTGGCCAGTTTTTTTGCGAAAACCACCTTGATTTTTTTTATTTATCACAAAAAAATCCCCTTTCATTATTGGTGAGGTAGCATCTCAATTTTTCTGAAAAATTAACAAAAAAAAAATAGTACTCTGCGCCTCGAACCAGCGACAGGCTACTGGGACATAGTCGGTCCTAGCAACTCCATCCGTAACACACTCTTCTTAAATGGATAACTACGGATAACTACGCGTAATGTAGATGAGCGAAGGAGCTTTTTTTGTGAAATATTTTTATTTTTTAGTAAGTAACGAAGGCGTTCTTAGCTGAAATAGCTTGCGGTCAGTGCTGCCCATTTGCACCTGCTCGTACCTTTTAGAATTTTGTAAGATGTATGAAAATTGTAATCTCAATAACAAAAAAAAAGCTAAAATATTCGTATTGTATAAATATTATATACGTACAAATAAAATATCTTAATTTTTAAAGAATCACGTATTATTTAAAAATATATCCATATATTTGAAATAATATTTATGAATTATAACAATGCTTGTATAATTTTAAAAATACAATATGAATATTACTAATTTAATATTTAAAATAAAATGTTTGTATAATAAAATTATATCCATACAAATAAAAATATTTCTATAATTACAAACATTTCAATAAATGTACGCATATTTGTATAGTTCAACATTTTATAATAAAAATATTTCTAATTTAAATTTAAACTGTTTATATGAATATTCAGTCGTGACTTATAAATTATATAACATTTTTGAATATAATTCATGAGTTAAAATTATACACAAGTGAATATTTAGTAATGTATGTATCATCATTTTGTTTAATTTGAATATAAGCTGTGAGTGTATAAATATTTTAAATGTCCGTATTTATGAAAAAAAATATAATACATGGGGGTATATTTAAATGATTTTATTTACTAATCATCATCTTTATGTATACTATTTATATCCCCACAAAACATTATAATATTTATTACACATGAATATTTTAACATTATTTTTGTTACATACGTTTTGCAAATATCTTTAAAAAACCTAGTGCATGCAAAATGGGCCGCACTATTTGGAACCGATTTAAGCCTCACGTGCGTCCGGCTTATGCTACATGAGTGCCTGTTATCAATATTTTGCAGTAGTGCGATTGTTGGAGCGGTTAGCTCAGATAGAATTTTTGCAGAGGTCACACTTTCAACTCGTGGATGCACTAGTTTTCCCTTTTAGTTTTCCAATACTGACAGCTGGGGCCCATGTGTCATAGGGGCGGAAAAAATAAAATGCATTCTGACACGTAGACAAGGCTCTCTTTTATGACATAAAAAATTCAAGGGGGCTTCGCCAAAAACAGGCCTCTTTGCCTTCCCTGCGCTGATAGCGGGCCCCATGCCACGATGGCGCACCAAGTCAGCATTGTTTTCGTATCAAACGTGGTTTGCACCGTATTTGCACGCCCGAGCCAAGTTGTTGCACCAGTTCAATGTATGCCGTAAGTTCTAGCACTAAAGTGACCGTTTACGCCAAGTTCTAGCACCACCAGCATAATTGACTCATATCATAAAGTAGTATCATAGATGATCATATTTATTGTCATGCATGACACAAAGTAGCATATCATTTAACATGATACGGTATCTATCTATATTACTCTAACCCCCTCTCTCGCTCTTCTTTAATTCTCTGTCACATCAGCATGTTTGCTATTCCTGAGTGCATGATACAGGTTAATATACCACCGCTATGGCCAATCTTAGCCATCCCCACCCTCGCCACCAACTAAATCCTCATCTCTACGGGCTGGATCTAACAGGCGTTGGAGACGACCAAGCCATCCTATATATAGGATAAAGTAAATTTTACACATGAATTGATATGTTGCTGGTGTGCCGACCGTGCGTGTCCAAAACAGATTAATTACAAAAAAGCTAACCGATGATCGTTAATTATGGGCGTTTTTGCAGCGACTCCCCATCCTCTGCCGGTTACGTTTGCGCGAACATCTTGGCGCAGGATTGGTTCCACGCCAGTTTTTAAAAGCAGTTAGCTGTGTGATAAAGCATGTACAATAGTTGATAAGATAATCTTATGTAAAGTCTTGCATGTAATTTGGAGATGACAAAAAAATATGTCTACAATAAATCATCTTTTAACATTATCTTAAATAATTAGCTATTCCTAAAAACATGGTGAGACATATTGTTCTAAGAGATAATCTCTTAAATAAGAGAAGACAAGTCTTTTCATATTTCGGGAGTGGGAGTGGCGGTTGCTGTGGCAGTGGCGGCAGTGGGAGTGGAAGGGGCGGTGGCGGCAGCTGCCATGGCGAGGATGGTCTTGCTCAGGGCGGACTCAAAGGCCAAGAGCTTGTCCTTGGGCGTCTTGGGAACAGTGATGCCGTAGATCTTCTTGATGCTGGACACGAGGTCGGGGACGAATTTATAGCCCTCGTATGCACCGCCTGTAGTTTCCTTGATGGCCTTGTTGAAGGCGGACTTGAAGACGGCGAACTTGTCCTTGAGCGGGGCAGCGTCGGCGGCGGCGGCTGCAGTCCTAAAGGCAGCGTCGATCTGGTCGATGGCCTTCAGCTCATCGGCAGGGATCGCCCCCTTGACTTCCTCGCCGGCGGGCTTGACGGCGTGGACCTCGAGGATGCCGGCGATGATGCGGAGCGACTCGCTTAGGATGGCCACGAAGGCTTCGTACTTGGCCTCCGGGGTAGCGCCCTTGGCGAAGTGGTAGGCTGACAATTGAGCAAAGGCGATCCTGGTGGTGAAAGTGGCTTGGAAGTTGAACGTGCCGGTGATCCCTCCGATAGACCAGCCAAAGTTCAGGCTGAAGGTGGCCTGGAATGTCTTGTACTTGTCCGCTGGAGCGACCACGGCTGCGGCCGCCACAGCCGCCTTGAAGGCGATATTGGCCTTCTCAATTAGCTGCTGCTCCTCGGTCGTGGCCTTTGGTTGTGCCCCGGCCAGGGCATTGCTGGTTTCGACAGCGTACGACATGGCTGGCCCCGCCACGAGGGCGACAGCCACAAAGAGCGCCACTGTCCACTGATGCACTGCCATTGTTGCTACTCTCGTCTTGCGTTGGTTGGATTGTACAGTGCGTAGGAAGAGAGATTGTGGTGTGGTGTGGTGTGAGGACGAGGGAAGCAAATTAGCAGTACGGTGAGAGGCCAGGAGGGATTACCGCGCCCAAATTAGAAATCTCCTCCTCTCCTCTCTTTTTTTAGCCAAACTAATTATCCATCCATGTGAGGTCTTCATCCCACAAACCAATCAATTAGATTGCTAACTACTGTTTGATCTCATGGGTAACATATATACCTATATATATTACTAATAAAGCAATCTGATATTTTTGGTTTCGTCTCACTTTGATGATTTCTTGGGGGCCGCCTAGGAATGAACGAAAAGGCAACGAGCGTTTTAGTCTGTTCGCTGGAATGCTATGCCTGCAAGCCTACGTCCAAATCAAATTTACTGTCGGGCCACATAGCTGCACCTCTGGACCTTCTCAACATCCAATCTCGTGCTCGTGTCGACTTGCATTGAAAGAACACAACCGTATACAACTCAGAAAACGAATCCCTGACGAAAAGTTATATACATAGGCTATAATCCTCTCGAAGCGGAAGAAGCCCCATGACACAGGCCGAAGCGGCTAGCGGGCCTCGCTCCGTAGGGGGCGCATCCTTGAGACTGTCGACTCTAGGCCAGCTGAGAGCGAGTTCGAAGCGGACGACCCTCCTGCTGCTTGGTTTACGTGTAGTCAACCGAACCCGAGAAGCAGACAAGGGCGAATGTCATGGTACAGATCTTAGCGTGCTCTACGCTGCCGCCGAACGGCGTTCATATGGACGATACACCCGGGGTCCGATGACGCTGCCGTGATGGGACCTGGGAGATGAAGTAGCAGGGGTCGTTTGGCCATGTGCAGAAGCGAGAGCGCCAAGAGAAGATCACAGGAGGAGGAGTTTCCTGGCAGCCGGGAGGAGCACTCGTGGCCTCCGCCCTGATGCGGTAGGGCATGTCCTAGGCAGTAGGGAGCAAGGCGTCGGTGGCGACATGCGACAACTACACATCACACACGAGTCTCGGTGTCTAAGGGGAACTCCAGCATGCCACGCCGACCCAAAGTTTGCACGCGTGTCTGTTTGACTCGAAACGGACACAATTCAACGTGCTGATCAAAACGGACGAGTGTTTGCTTTTTGTCCACACGCAACCCATTTCAGGCCCAAATTTGAACCGGATTTGCATCGGGGCAGACACAGAGCGGACGCGCGCGACGCCCACCCTCGTCCTCCCCTTGGCCCGCCAATCGGTGGCACATTGGCCATTTCCCGCCCCTCTCCCATCGACACCAACACACACGGCCACCACCCCGCGCCGCCGTCCCTAGTTCCGGTGGGTTGGACGTTGCCCAGGCCGCCGCCCGCGCCCACAACCCCCTCCTCCTAAGCAGCACGCCTCACCCTACAGCCGCTCTTGTCGTCGTCGTAGCACCCCGATGACCACGACACCCCCTCGCCTCTGCCACCGCTGACAACACTCCAAGCTCGGCGTCCTCGCTCGCCGGTTGCCGCCATGGTCGTCTTCACGCTGACAGGCCTGCTTCCTGGTCTGGGAGAGATGTAGGGTTCTCCACGCTGACATGCCTGCTTCCTGGTCTGGGAGAGATGCAGTGTTCTTCGATGGCTGGCTTCTACCTCCACGCCCATAAGGTGTTGGGCGTTTGGCCCGCAAGGTACAAATGGATAGTGGCGATGAGTACTTTTCAAACAACTTCATTCGCTATTTGAATGATTCGTTGTCCGACGATGAGGATATTATGGTTGCTACTTTTGGTCGTCCATGACCACATTAGTGAAGGAAATATGCCCTAGAGGCAATAATAAAGTTATTATTTATTTCCTTATAATCATGATAAATGTTTATTATTCATGCTAGAATTGTATTAACCGGAAACATAATACATGTGTGAATACATAGACAAACAAAGTGTCACTAGTATGCCTCTACTTGACTAGCTCGTTAATCAAAGATGCTTATGTTTCCTAACCATGGACAAAGAGTTGTTATTTGATTAACGAGGTCACATCATTAGTTGAATGATCTGATTGACATGACCCATTTCATTAGCTTAGCACCCGATCGTTTAGTATGTTGCTATTGCTTTCTTCATGACTTATACATGTTCCTATGACTATGAGATTATGCAACTCCCGTTTGCCGGAGGAACACTTTGGGTGCTACCAAACGTCACAACGTAACTGGGTGATTATAAAGGAGCATTACAGGTGTCTCCAAAGGTAGATGTTGGGTTGGCGTATTTCGAGATTAGGATTTGTCACTTCGATTGTCGGAGAGGTATCTCTGGGCCCTCTCGGTAATGCACATCACATAAGCCTTGCAAGCACTGCAACTAATATGTTAGTTGTGAGATGATGTATTACGGAACGAGTAAAGAGACTTTGCCGGTAACGAGATTGAACTAGGTATTGGATACCGACGATCGAATCTCGGGCAAGTAACATACCGATGACAAAGGGAACAACGTATGTTGTTATGCGGTCTGACCGATAAAGATCTTCGTAGAATATGTAGGAGCCAATATGGGCATCCAGGTCCCGCTATTGGTTATTGACCGGAGACATGTCTTGGTCATGTCTACATTGTTCTCGAACCCGTAGGGTCCGCACGCTTAAGGTTACGATGACAGTTATATTATGAGTTTATGCATTTTGATGTACCGAAGGTTGTTCGGAGTCCCGGATGTGATCGCGTACATGACGAGGAGTCTCGAAATGGTCGAGACGTAAAGATTGATATATTGGAAGCCTATATTTGGATATCGGAAGTGTTTCTGGTGAAATCGGGATTTTACCGGAATACCGGGAGGGTTACCGGAACCCCCCGGGAGCTAAATGGGCCATAGTGGGCCTTAGTGGAAAAGAGAAGGGGCTGCCCTAGATGGGCTGCGCCCCCCCCCCCCTTCCCCTAGTCCTATTAGGACTAGGAGAGGTGGCCGGCCCCCTCCTCCTCTTTTCCCCTCCGAGGAATCCTAGTTGGACTAGGATTGGAGGGGGAATCCTACTCCCAGAGGGAGTAGGACTCTCCTGCGCCTCCCCCCTTTGGCCGGCCAGCCTCCCCTCCTCTCCTCCTTTATATACGGAGGCAGGGGCACCTCTAAACACACAAGTTGATCCACGTGATCTATTCCTTAGCCGTGTGCGGTGCCCCCTGCCACCATATACCTCGATAATACTGTAGCGGAGTTTAGACGAAGCCCTGCTGCTGTAGTTCATCAAGATCGTCACCACGCCGTCGTGCTGAAGGAACTCTTCCCCGACACTTTGCTGGATCGGAGTCCGGGGATCGTCATCGAGCTGAACGTGTGCTCGAACTCGGAGGTGCCGTAGTTTCGGTGCTTGATCGGTTGGATCGTGAAGACGTACGACTACTTCCTCTACGTCGTGTCATTGCTTCCGCAGTCGGTCTGTGTTGGGTACGTAGACAACACTCTCCCCTCGTTGCTATACATCACATGATCTTGCGTGTGCGTAGGAAATTTTTTGAAATTACTACGAAACCCTACAGTGGCATTCGAGCCTAGGTTATTTATGTTGATGTTATATGCATGAGTAGAACACAAGTGAGTTGTGGACGATACAAGTCATACTGCCTACCAGCATGTCATACTTTGGTTCGGCGGTATTGTTGGACGAGACGACCCGGACCAACCTTACGCGTACGCTTACGCGAGACCGGTTCCCTCGACGTGCTTTGCACATAGATGGCTTGCGGGCGACTGTCTCTCCAACTTTAGTTGAACCGAGTATGGCTACGCCCGGTCCTTGAGAAGGTTAAAACGGAGTCTATTTGACAAACTATCGTTGTGGTTTTGATGCGTAGGTGAAATTGGTTCTTACTTAAGCCCGTAGCAGCCACGTAAAACATGCAACAACAAAGTAGAGGACGTCTAACTTGTTTTTGCAGGTCATGTTATGATGTGATATGGTCAAGGCATGATGCTGAATTTTATTGTATGAGATGATCATGTTTTGTAACCGAGTTATCGGCAACTGGCAGGAGCCATATGGTTGTCGCTTTATTGTATGCAATGCAATCGCGATGTAATGCTTTACTTTATTACTAAACGGTTGTGATAGTCGTGGAAGCATAAGATTGGCGAGACGACAACGATGCTACGATGGAGATCAAGGTGTCGCGCCGGTGACGATGGTGATCATGACGGTGCTTCGGAGATGGAGATCACAAGCACAAGATGATGATGGCCATATCATATCACTTATATTGATTGCATGTGATGTTTATCTTTTTATGCATCTTATCTTGCTTTGATTGACGGTAGCATTATAAGATGATCTCTCACTAAATTATCAAGAAGTGTTCTCCCTGAGTATGCACCGTTGCCAAAGTTCGTCGTGCCCAGACACCACGTGATGATCGGGTGTGATAAGCTCTACGTCCATCTACAACGGGTGCAAGCCAGTTTTGCACACGCAGAATACTCAGGTTAAACTTGACGAGCCTAGCATATGCAAATATGGCCTCGGAACACGGAGACCGAAAGGTCGAGCATGAATCATATAGTAGATATGATCAACATAATGATGTTCACCATTGAAAACTACTCCATCTCACGTGATGATCGGTCATGGTTTAGTTGATTTGGATCACGTAATCACTTAGAGGATTAGAGGGATGTCTATCTAAGTGGGAGTTCTTAAATATGATTAACTGAACTTAAATTTATCATGAACTTAGTACCTGATAGTATCTTGCTTGTTTATGTTGATTGTAGATAGATGGCTCGTGTTGTTGTTCCGTTGAATTTTAATGCGTTCCTTGAGAAAGCAAAGTTGAAAGATGATGGTAGCAATTACACGGACTGGGTCCGTAACTTGAGGATTATCCTCATTGCTGCTCAGAAGAATTACGTCCTGGAAGCACCGCTGGGTGCCAGGCCTGCTGCTGGAGCAACACCAGATGTTATGAACGTCTGGCAGAGCAAAGCTGATGACTACTCGATAGTTCAGTGTGCCATGCTTTACGGCTTAGAATCGGGACTTCAACGACGTTTTGAACGTCATGGAGCATATGAGATGTTCCAGGAGTTGAAGTTAATATTTCAAGCAAATGCTCGGATTGAGAGATATGAAGTCTCCAATAAGTTCTATAGCTGCAAGATGGAGGAGAACAGTTCTGTCAGTGAGCATATACTCAAAATGTCTGGGTATAATAATCACTTGATTCAATTGGGAGTTAATCTTCCGGATGATTGCGTCATTGACAGAATTCTCCAATCACTGCCACCAAGCTACAAGAGCTTTGTGATGAACTATAATATGCAAGGGATGAACAAGACTATTCCCGAGCTCTTCGCAATGCTGAAAGCTGCGGAGGTAGAAATCAAGAAGAAGCATCAAGTGTTGATGGTTAACAAGACCACTAGTTTCAAGAAAAAGGGCAAAGGAAAGAAGAAAGGGAACTTCAAGAAGAACGGCAAGCAAGTTGCTGCTCAAGAGAAGAAACCCAAGTCTGGACCTAAGCCTGAAACTGAGTGCTTCTACTCCAAGCAGACTGGTCACTGGAAACGGAACTGCCCCAAGTATTTGGCGGATAAGAAGGATGGCAAGGTGAACAAAGGTATATGTGATATACATGTTATTGATGTGTACCTTACTAGAGCTCGCAGTAGCACCTGGGTATTTGATACTGGTTCTGTTGCTAATATTTGCAACTCGAAACAGGGACTACAGAATAAGCGGGCACTGGCAAAGGACGAGGTGACGATGCACGTGGGAAATGGTTCCAAAGTTGATGTGATCGCGGTCGGCGCGCTACCTCTACATCTACCTTCGGGATTAATATTAGACCTAAATAATTGTTATTTGGTGCCAGCGTTGAGCATGAACATTATATCTGGATCTTGTTTAATGCGAGACGGTTATTCATTTAAATCAGAGAATAATGGTTGTTCTATTTATATGAGTAATATCTTTTATGGTCATGCACCCTTGAAGAGTGGTCTATTCTTATTGAATCTCGAGAGTAGTAATACACATATTCATAATGTTGAAGCCAAAAGATGCAGAGTTGATAATGAAAGTGCAACTTATTTGTGGCACTGTCGTTTAGGTCATATCGGTATAAAGCGCATGAAGAAACTCCATACTGATGGACTTTTGGAACCACTTGATTATGAATCACTTGGTACTTGCGAACCGTGCCTCATGGGCAAGATGACTAAAACACCGTTCTCCGGTACTATGGAGAGAGCAACAGATTTGTTGGAAATCATACATACCGATGTATGTGGTCCGATGAATATTGAGGCTCGTGGCGGATATCGTTATTTTCTCACCTTCACAGATGATTTAAGCAGATATGGGTATATCTACTTAATGAAACATAAGTCTAAAACATTTGAAAATTTCAAAGAATTTCAGAGTGAAGTTGAAAATCATCGTAACAAGAAAATAAAGTTTCTATGATCTGATCGTGGAGGAGAATATTTGAGTTACGAGTTTGGTGTACATTTGAAAAACTGTGGAATAGTTTCGCAACTCACGCCACCCGGAACACCACAGCGTAATGGTGTGTCCGAACGTCGTAATCGTACTTTACTAGATATGGTGCGATCTATGATGTCTCTTACTGATTTACCGCTATCATTTTGGGGATATGCTTTAGAGACGGCCGTATTCACGTTAAATAGGGCACCATCAAAATCCGTTGAGACGACGCCTTATGAACTGTGGTTTGGCAAGAAACCAAAGTTGTCGTTTCTTAAAGTTTGGGGCTGCGATGCTTATGTGAAAAACCTTCAACCTGATAAGCTCGAACCCAAATCGGAGAAATGTGTCTTCATAGGATACCCAAAGGAGACTATTGGGTACACCTTCTATCACAGATCCGAAGGCAAGACATTCGTTGCTAAGAATGGATCCTTTCTAGAGAAGGAGTTTCTCTCGAAAGAAGTGAGTGGGAGGAAAGTAGAACTTGACGAGGTAACTGTACCTGCTCCCTTACTGGAAAGTAGTTCATCACAGAAAACTGTTTCAGTGACACCTACACCAGTTAGTGAGGAAGCCAATGATAATGATCATGAAACTTCAGATCAAGATACTGCTGAACCTCGTAGATCAACCAGAGTAAGATCCGCACCAGAATGGTACGGTAATCCTATTCTGGAAGTCATGATACTAGATCATGATGAACCTACGAACTATGAAGAAGCGATGGTGAGCCCAGATTCCGCAAAGTGGCTTGAAGCCATGAAATCTGAGATGGGATCCATGTATGAGAACAAAGTATGGACTTTGGTTGACTTGCCCGATGATCGGCAAGCAATTGAAAATAAATGGATTTTTAAGAAGAAGACTGACGCTGATGGTAATGTTACTGTCTACAAAGCTCGACTTGTCGCAAAAGGTTTTCGGCAAGTTCAAGGGATTGACTACGATGAGACCTTCTCACTCGTAGCGATGCTTAAGTCTGTCCGAATCATGTTAGCAATTGCCGCATTTTATGATTATGAAATTTGGCAGATGGATGTCAAAACTGCATTCCTGAATGGATTTCTGGAAGAAGAGTTGTATATGATGCAACTGGAAGGTTTTGTCGATCCAAAGGGAGCTAACAAAGTGTGCAAGCTCCAGTGATCCATTTATGGACTGGTGCAAGCCTCTCGGAGTTGGAATAAACGTTTTGATAGTGTGATCAAAGCATTTGGTTTTATACAGACTTTCGGAGAAGCCTGTATTTACAAGAAAGTGAGTGGGAGCTCTGTAGCATTTCTGATATTATATGTGGATGACATATTGCTGATTGGAAATGATATAGAATTTCTAGATAGCATAAAGGGATACTTGAATAAAAGTTTTTCAATGAAAGACCTCGGTGAAGCTGCTTACATATTAGGCATTAAGATCTATAGAGATAGATCAAGACGCTTAATTGGACTTTCACAAAGCACATACCTTGACAAGATTTTGAAGAAATTCAAAATGGATCAAGCAAAGAAAGGATTCTTGCCTGTATTACAAGGTGTGAAGTTGAGTAAGACTCAATGCCCGACCACTGCAGAAGATAGAGAGAATATGAAAGATGTTCCCTATGCATCAGCCATAGGCTCTATCATGTATGCAATGCTGTGTACCAGACCTGATGTGTGCCTTGCTATAAGTTTAGCAAGGAGGTACCAAAGTAATCCAGGAGTGGATCACTGGACAGCGGTCAAGAACATCCTGAAATACCTGAAAAGGACTAAGGATATGTTTCTCGTATATGGAGGTGACAAAGAGCTCACCGTAAAAGGTTACGTTGATGCAAGCTTTGATACTGATCCGGACGATTCTAAATCGCAAACCGGATACGTGTTTACATTAAACGGTGGAGCTGTCAGTTGGTGCAGTTCTAAACAAAGCGTCGTAGCGGGATCTACATGTGAAGCGGAGTACATAGCTGCTTCGGAAGCAGCGAACGAAGGAGTCTGGATGAAGGAGTTCATATCCGATCTAGGTGTCATACCTAATGCATCGGGTCCAATGAAAATCTTTTGTGACAATACTGGTGCAATTGCCTTGGCAAAGGAATCCAGATTTCACAAAAGGACCAAACACATCAAGAGACGCTTCAACTCCATCCGGGATCTAGTCCAGGTGGGAGACATAGAGATTTGCAAGATACATGCGGATCTGAATGTTGCAGACCCGTTGACTAAGCCTCTTCCACGAGCAAAACATGATCAGCACCAAAGCTCCATGGGTGTTAGAATCATTACAGTGTAATCTAGATTATTGACTCTAGTGAAAGTGGGAGACTGAAGGAAATATGCCCTAGAGGCAATAATAAAGTTATTATTTATTTCCTTATAATCATGATAAATGTTTATTATTCATGCTAGAATTGTATTAACCGGAAACATAATACATGTGTGAATACATAGACAAACAAAGTGTCACTAGTATGCCTCTACTTGACTAGCTCGTTAATCAAAGATGGTTATGTTTCCTAACCATGGACAAAGAGTTGTTATTTGATTAACGAGGTCACATCATTAGTTGAATGATCTGATTGACATGACCCATTTCATTAGCTTAGCACCCGATCGTTTAGTATGTTGCTATTGCTTTCTTCATGACTTATACATGTTCCTATGACTATGAGATTATGCAACTCCCGTTTGCCGGAGGAACACTTTGGGTGCTACCAAACGTCACAACGTAACTGGGTGATTATAAAGGACCATTACAGGTGTCTCCAAAGGTAGATGTTGGGTTGGCGTATTTCGATATTAGGATTTGTCACTCCGATTGTCGGAGAGGTATCTCTGGGCCCTCTCGGTAATGCACATCACATAAGCCTTGCAAGCACTGCAACTAATATGTTAGTTGTGAGATGATGTATTACGGAACGAGTAAAGAGACTTGCCGGTAACGAGATTGAACTAGGTATTGGATACCGACGATCGAATCTCGGGCAAGTAACATACCGATGACAAAGGGAACACCGTATGTTGTTATGCGGTCTGACCGATAAAGATCTTCGTAGAATATGTAGGAGCCAATATGGGCATCCAGGTCCCGCTATTGGTTATTGACCGGAGACATGTCTTGGTCATGTCTACATTGTTCTCGAACCCGTAGGGTCCGCACGCTTAAGGTTACGATGACAGTTATATTATGAGTTTATGCATTTTGATGTACCGAAGGTTGTTCGGAGTCCCGGATGTGATCACGGACATGACGAGGAGTCTCGAAATGGTCGAGACGTAAAGATTGATATATTGGAAGCCTATATTTGGATATCGGAAGTGTTCCGGGTGAAATCGGGATTTTACCGGAATACCGGGAGGGTTACCGGAACCCCCCGGGAGCTAAATGGGCCATAGTGGGCCTTAGTGGAAAAGAGAAGGGGCTGCCCTAGATGGGCTGCGCCCCCCCCCCCTTCCCCTAGTCCTATTAGGACTAGGAGAGGTGGCCGGCCCCCTCCTCCTCTTTTCCCCTCCGAGGAATCCTAGTTGGACTAGGATTGGAGGGGGAATCCTACTCCCAGAGGGAGTAGGACTCTCCTGCGCCTCCCCCCTTTGGCCGGCCAGCCTCCCCTCCTCTCCTCCTTTATATACGAAGGCAGGGGCACCTCTAAACACACAAGTTGATCCAAGTGATCTATTCCTTAGCCGTGTGCGGTGCCCCCTGCCACCATATACCTCGATAATACTATAGCGGAGTTTAGACGAAGCCCTGCTGCTGTAGTTCATCAAGATCGTCACCACGCCGTCGTGCTGACGGAACTCTTCCCCGACACTTTGCTGGATCGGAGTCCGGGGATCGTCATCGAGCTGAACGTGTGCTCGAACTCGTAGGTGCCGTAGTTTCGGTGCTTGATCGGTTGGATCGTGAAGACGTACGACTACTTCCTCTACGTCGTGTCATCGCTTCCGCAGTCGGTCTGCGTTGGGTACGTAGACAACACTCTCCCCTCGTTGCTATACATCACATGATCTTGCGTGTGCGTAGGAAAATTTTTGAAATTACTACGAAACCCATCAATTAGTAGGCAGCGACTGGTGTTTAGGGGCTTGATCCCGGGACATACTCCGACATTGAATCGCAAAAAAGAGAGCGGCGGTTGCCTAATCTGGAAGGACTACTTTGAGTCTGCTGACCCATTCTTCAAACACAACCTATTTCGGGCCACTTCCGGATGGCTAGGCATGTGTTCAATCGTATCCGGGAGGGGGTGTTGGCGTATGATAGCTATTTCAAATGCAAGGAGGATGCCCTGGGGAAGGTTGTCTTCTGCTCTTATCAGAAATGCACTACATCTATTCCGATGCTTGCATACGGAATACTCGGTGATCTTCGTGATGAGTATGTCCGCATATGCGAGTCCACATGCCTAGAATCCATGTAAAGGTTCTGCAAGGCTGTCGTAGCAAGTATGTGGCCCGAAGTACTTAAGAGAACCAACTGTTGGAGATATATCCTGCTTGTTGGCGATCAATGCCGGTATGGGTTTTCTAAGGATGCTTGGTAGCATAGATTGTATGCACTGGGAGTGGAAGAACTGCCCTTCTACTTAGGAGGGGCAGTTTAGGGCCATGAGAAAGCTTGCACTGTCATACCTAAGGACACGGCTTCACAAGATCTCTGGATTTGGCACTTTTTCTTCAGCATGGCCGGCTCTCACAATGACAACAACAAGCTTTAGCGGTCTCTAGTCTTCACAAGGTTTGCAGAAGGCAGCTACCCAAAGGTCAATGTTGAGATCAATGGCCACCACTACAACAAAGTATACTACCTAGCTGATGGTATCTATCCTCAGTGGACTACTCTTGTCAGGGCAATCTCCAACCCCACAGGCTACAGGTGAGAAGAGTTAAAGATTTGCCCAAGAACAAGAGAGTGCTAGAAAGGATGTGGAGCGTCACTACAAGAAATATGTCACGTAGTGACCTTCTGTCAGTGACCCTGAAAGAATTGGTCATAGATCTATGACCATTTCAGACCAATTGGTCAAAAGCTGTTCGGGGGGCTCCAAACCCTAAACCATTGTGACCATTTTGGTCAGAAAGGTTGTAATTTCCTTACATGAAATGGTCACAAAGCAAACAGTGCTAGTCTGCTGCCTTATTTCTAGATGTTAATGACCAATATAGATGGTCATAACCTTGTAGCTTGTGGTGGGTTGTGATGACTAGGCGCCACCTCATCAGTTTTGCCTATGTGTCATGTCCATGTGGCACTTTTTGCCCTAGGTTGTGAAGCAACCTATATTTCTGTTATTCCAAAAATTCCCAAAAAATCTCATAATTGTTTTGGATCATATCTTCATCAAATATGTCAAAAACATTCCTTGCCTAGTTCAAAAATAATTCGAAAATATTCATTTTCCTATTTTGTTCGGAGCAGCACTTTGTGAAGGAAGTACCACTTTGGCATGTCCAAACGGTATCCATTTTCTACAGTGCTTTCCTATGCCCAAATAACCATCCTCCACCAAATGCCAGCTTAATCCATTCATTATTTTGAGCCCAGCTTCAACATTCGTATTTATGTCCAGTGTGGTACTTTGTAAAGCAAGTACCACCTAGGTTCCTCCTTTTGAGGTGAAAATTTGTGAAGAAGGTCTTCTTAGTAACTGATCATCCTCAGCCAAAACTCACTCCCATTGGCCATGTGCATTTCCCGTATCGCAAATCGAACACTTGGCTGCTTATTCATGTTTGAGCATAGTTCGGTCTCCTCATGAGAATCTTATGTTATAATTTTCTTCCTAGCACCTACCTGGGGAGTTCCCAACCCACTAGACATGCCTAGGCCTCCCAGAACGCATGGCAACGCCACGGTCACGCGGTGACCACGCGGCGGCATGCGAGCGTATGCGCTCTAGAGTTGGGGCCCTCGGCCACCGTCCAAACCTCGATGTCTCGCCATCAAACCATTTATTTTTGATTAAATAGATACTTATTTACCTAGAAATGATTTTTGGAAAAAATAAAGAGCAAACTATGAGGCACCTGCAGTTCAAATTTGACCCGCTTCCAGCTGAATCGACGGGAATTTGTCTTTTTCAACAGAGGTGGATCAAAACTTTTGACACCCAACCATTTTGTCAATTGTGCATTATATATGGCTTAGTATTTTCTAAAATTGATTAGGTCCAATTTTGCAACAAATATATGGTAGGTCCTTCACAAAAAAACTCATTTGGGGCACTCGAAAAAATGGAAAATGAATTTTTCGTCCAAAGAAAATGAAAAGTTCCTTAGGCAACATTGTTTTTCATTCCAAGATGCACCCTTGTGCACGATATGAGGTCATTTGAACAAACTATGCCATGAATGTGGCCATAAGATTGTTCATTTGGCTTGAAAGCCATGAATCTTCACGCATGATAGCTCATTTCTGAGAACACTTTTTTAAATTAATTACCGTATTACAAGTTTATTATTTTTCCTGAAAACTTGGTCACATATAATGACACAATGCGAAGGTTTTCCAATTTTTTGATTTTTTTTGAATTTTTTATGCCCGTTTCAAAATGCGGTCAAAACGGCGGGCTTGACCATTCCTAGCTAGTGGTTGAATCTTGGAAAACTTTTGGTGTTTCTATGATAAAATAGATACTTATGTACCTATAAATGATTTTTGGAAAAAATAAGTAGCAAACTATGAGGCAGCTGCAGTTCAAATTTGACCCGTTTCCAGCTGAATCGGCGGCAATTTGTCTTTTTCACCAGAGGTGGATCAAAACTTTTGACACCCAACCATTTTATCAATTGTGCATTAAACATGGCCTAGTATTTTATAAAATTGATTTGTTCCATTTTTGCAACAATTATTTGGTAGTTCCTTCACAAAAAAAACCTCATTTCGGGCACTCGAAAAATGGAAAATGAATTTTCCGTGCAAAGAAAATGAAAACTTCCTTAGGCAACATTGTTTGGAATTCCAAGATGCACCCTTGTGCACAATATGAGATAATTTGAACAAACTATGCCATGAATGTGGCCATAAGATTGATCATTTGGCTTGAAAGCCATGAATCTTCACGCATGATAGCTCATTTCTGAGAACACTTTTTTAAAATAATTATCGTATTACAAGTTTATTATTTTTCCTGGAAACTTGGTCACATATAATGACACAATGCGAAGGTTTTCCAATTTTTTGATTTTTTTGAATTTTTATGCCCGTTTCAAAATGCGATCAAAACGGCGGGCTTGACCTTTCCTAGCTAGTGGTTGAATCTTGGAAAACTTTTGGTGTTTCTATGATAAAATAGATACTTATGTACCTATAAATGATTTTTGGAAAAAATAAATAGCAAACTATGAGGCAGCTGCAGTTCAAATTTGACCCGTTTCCAGCTGAATCGGCAGCAATTTGTCTTTTTCACCAGAGGTGGATCAAAACTTTTGACACCCAACCATTTTGTCAATTGTGCATTAAACATGGCCTAGTATTTTATAAAATTGATTTGTTCCATTTTTGCAACAATTATTTGGTAGTTCCTTCACAAAAAAACCTCATTTCGGGCACTCGAAAAATGTAAAATGAATTTTCCGTGCAAAGAAAATGAAAACTTCCTTAGGCAACATTGTTTGGAATTCCAAGATGCCCCATTGTGCACAATATGAGATAATTTGAACAAACTATGCCATGAATGTGGCCATAAGATTGATCATTTGGCTTGAAAGCCATGAATCTTCACGCATGATAGCTCATTTCTGAAAACACTTTTTTAAAATAATTATCATATTACAAGTTTATTATTTTTCCTGGAAATTTGGTCACATATACTGACACAATGCGAAGGTTTTCCAATTTTTTTGTTTTTTTTGAATTTTTTATGCCCGTTTCAAAATGCGGTCAAAACGGCGGGCTTGACCGTTTCTAGCTAGTGGTTGAATCTTGGAAAACTTTTGGTGTTTCTATGATAAAATAGATACTTATGTACCTATAAATGATTTTTGGAAAAAATAAATAGCAAACTATGAGGCAGCTGCAGTTCAAATTTGACCCGTTTTCAGCTGAAACGGCCGCAATTTGTCTTTTTCACCAGAGGTGGATCAAAACTTTTGACACCCAACCATTTTGTCAATTATGCATTAAACATGGCCTAGTATTTTATAAAATTGATTTGTTCCATTTTTGCAACAATTATTTGGTAGTTCCTTCACAAAAAACCTAATTTCGGGCACTTGAAAAATGATTAAAAATAGCTAGAAAGATCAAAAATGCATAAAAATTGGTCCTTATCCATAAAGTATGATCTAACTTTAGTGAAAATTTGTGTGGTGCCGTTTAGCAAAATATTTTTGATAGCCATTTCACAAAATCCCTCTATTTTTAGTACTTAACTATCTTAAATCACTGATTTTCCGAACCAATCAGAACTCTTCCCACGGATCGGCAACATGGCGCCCATCCATCCATCCATCCATCTCTCCATCCCACATCCATCCATCCATCTATCTACAAAAAAAGAAAAAAAGTAAAGAAAAAGAGATACCCCCACCCGCAGCCCAAACCCTAGCTTAGTTCCCATCCCCGCATCGCACCCCTCCTCGTCCCCATCTCCTCGCCGCCGCCACGTACGGCGGCCGATGCCGGCAACTTCCAGCATAATCTGCGGCTCCCACACACCACCGTGACCCCTCCCCTCTGCTCCATCCTCCCTCGGACTAGATCCGGCGCGCATGTCCCGATCGACCAGATCGACCGCACCCTCCACCCCAGCCCCGGCTATGCTGCAGATCGAGTATGATAGCCATGGCGTCGCGGCTAGCGGGTTCATCTCCTCCATGGTGGCCTCCTCCGCGTCCTCCGCTGCAGCAGCCAGAGAGCGGCGGGTCCATCCCGTCCATGGTGGCCTCCTCCGCGTCCTCCGCGGTGGCCGCGGCCGCGGACTACACGTGCCGGGGCGAGGCCTTCGGGGCAGACATGGTCCCTTATACACGCCTCCCTCCACCACTCGCTCTGCCTCCCCTCGATACAAATCCTCTCCTTCATCCCCTCTCTGATTCCCTCATTTTTCTCTTGGTAGGATTTGATCTGGAGCAGCGGCCGCCCTCCATGGACGACGGCATCAGCATGGAGATGGAGCCGCTGCAACATCACCAACTCACCCGATGCATGTAGTGCAGGCAGAAGAGGACGACGCCCAGCTACGGAATTTGAGCGGCAGCTGCTGAAGGTCCCCTGGTCTAATCAGTTTTTTTCATGTGCCATTTCTTTTTGTGTTTGTTTCTGACCAGCGGACTTATGGATGAATTACTGGAGATCTTCATCTGCCAAGTGTTGTTGATTTACTTGTTTGATTTAAGTTCACTGTCCATGTCACCTGTAGGTTTGTCCTTGTTCCCAAATGAGACGCTTGTGTTGTAGATTTACTGGCACTAAGTTAATAAGTCTGTGTACAGATGAGGCTAAAATGATAGTAATTTTGATCTAATAAAGCATACTTTTGATCAGTTGAAGGAGGTGAATTGTCTTTTCCAGTACTCCCTCCTTCCCGATAACTATCTACTGCCACGCTCTTTTGTTCAGTCAACTATTTAGTTTAGATGCGGCTTCAGTGCCAAGTTATCTGTCGGAAATATGTCTTCACTGGTGTCTGGGGAGATTAAGTGTCTAACTGTCAGCGCTAGCTGCTTGGACGACTGTTAATCCAGTTCTCCGTGCTTTTGTACCTGTCTTGACATTGATATCCTTGATTGTTTTTTGTTGTATGTCGTACTAGTAGTCAGTCGCCGCAGTAGTCTTGGTTGACAGATCGGCTGCTTCATATGATGTGTTGGGGAACGTTGCAGAAAATAAAAAAATTTCCTACGGTTTCACCAAGATCCATCTATGAGTTCATCTAAGCAACGAGTCAAGGGAGTGAGTTTGCATCTACATACCACTTGTAGATCGCGTGCGGAAGCTTGCAAGGGGATGGTGATGATGGAGTCGTACTCGACGTGATTCGGACCACCGATGACCAAGTACTGAACGGACAGCACCTCCGCGTTCAACACACGTACGGGACGGGAGACGTCTCCTCCTTCTTGATCCAGCAAGGGGGGAGGAGAGGTTGAGGAAGATCGCTCCAACAGCAGCACGACGGCATGGTGTAGTTGGTGCAGCAGTACTCCGACAGGGCTTCGCCAAGCACGTACGGAGGAGGAGAGGTGTTGGGGAGGGGAGGGGCTGCGCCTTGGCTTGTGTATTGCAGCCCTCCCCTCACCCCTCTATATATAGGGGAAGGGGGCAAGGGGGGCCGGCCCTCTAGGGAAAACCCTAGGGGGGGCGGCGGCCAAAGGGAGAGGGGAAAGGGTTGGCTTGCCCCCCAAGCCAGGGGGGCGCCCCCTTTAGGGTTTCCCCTCCCCTTGCCCTAGCCGCATGGTCCTAGGTGGGGAGGCGCGCCCAGCCCACCAGGGGCTGGCTCCCTGCCCCATGCAGCCCATGTGGTCCCCCGGGAGGGGTGGCCCCACCCGGTGGACCTCCGGAACCCTTCCGGAAGCCCCGGTATGACCCCGAAACTTACCGGTGTCCATTTGACAACTTCCCATATATAAATATTTACCTCCGGACCCTTCCGAAACTCCTCGTGACGTTCGGGATCTCATCCGGGACTCCGAAGAACATTCGGTAGTCACATACAAGTCTTCCTAATAACCCTAGCGTCACCGAACCTTAAGTGTGTAGACCCTACGGGTTCGGGAGACATGCAGACATGACCGAGACGCTCTCAGGTCAATAACCAACAGCGGGATCTGGATACCCATGTTGGCTCCCACCTGCTCCTCAATGTTGTCATCGGATGAACCACGATGTCGAGGATTCGATCAAACCCTGTATACAATTCCCTTTGTCAATCGGTACGTTACTTGCCCGAGACTCGATCGTCGGTATCCCAATACCTTGTTCAGTCTCGTTACTGGCAAGTCACTTTACTCGTACCGTAATGCATGATCCCGTGTCCAACACCTTGGCCACCTTGAGCTCATTATGATGATGCATTACCGAGTGGGCCCAGAGATACCTCTCCGTCATACGGAGTGACAAATCCCAGTCTCGATCCGTGTCAACCCAACAGATACTTTCGGAGACACCTGTAATGCACCTTTATAGTCACCCAGTTATGTTGTGACGTTTGATACACCCAAGGCACTCCTACGGTATCCGGGAGTTACATGATCTCATGGTCTAAGGAAGAGATACTTGACATTGGCAAAGCTCTAGCAAACGAACTAAACGACCTTTGTGCTATGCTGAGGATTGGGTCTTTTCCATCACATCATTCTCCTAATGATGTGATCCCGTTATCAACGACATCCAATGTCCATAGCCAGGAAACCATGACTATCTGTTGGTCACAACGAGCTAGTCAACTAGAGGCTCACTAGGGACATATTGAGGTCTATGTATTCACACGTGTATTATGATTTCCGGATAATACAGTTATAGCATGAATAAAAGACAATTATCATGAACAAAGAAATATAATAATACTTTTATTATTGCCTCTAGGGCATATTTCCAACAGTCTCCCACTTGCACTAGAGTCACCAATCTAGTTACATTGTGATGAATCGAACACCCATAGAGTTCTGGTGTTGATCATGTTTTGCTCGCGAGAGAGGTTTAGTCAACGGATCTGCGACATTCAGATCCGTATGCACTTTGCAAATTTCTATGTCTCCATCTTGAACATTTTCACGGATGGAGTTGAAACGACGCTTGATGTGCCTGGTCTTCTTGTGAAACCTGGGCTCCTTGGCAAGGGCAATAGCTCCAGTGTTGTCACAGAAGAGTTTGATTGGCCCCGACGCATTGGGTATGACTCCTAGGTCGGTGATGAACTCCTTCACCCAAATCGCTTCATGTGCTGCCTCCGAGGCTGCCATGTACTCCGCTTCACACGTAGATCCTGCCACGACGCTCTGCTTGCAGCTGCACCAGCTTACTGCTCCACCATTCAACATATACACGTATCCGGTTTGTGACTTAGAGTCATCCGGATCTGAGTCGAAGCTAGCGTCGACGTAACCCTTTACGATGAACTCTTCGTCTCCTCCATAAACGAGAAACATGTCCTTTGTCCTTTTCAGGTACTTCAGGATATTCTTGACCGCTGTCCAGTGTTCCTTACCGGGATTACTTTGGTATCTTGCTACCAAATTACGGCAAGGTTTACGTCAGGTCTGGTACACAGCATGGCATACATAATAGATCCTATGGCTGAAGCATAGGGTATGACACTCATCTCTTCTTTATCTTTTGCCGCGGTCGGTGACTGAGCCGTGCTCAATCTCACACCTTGTAACATAGGCAAGAACCCTTTCTTGGACTGATCCATTTTGAACCTTTTCAAAATCTTATCAAGGTATGTGTTTTGTGAAAGACCTATGAGGCGTCTCGATCTATCTCTATAGATCTTGATGCCTAATATATAAGCAGCTACTCCAAGGTCCTTCATTAAAAAACATTTGTTCAAGTAGGCCTTAATGTTGTCCACAAATTCTATATTATTTCCCATCAAGAGTATGTCATCTACATATAATATGAGAAATGCTACAGAGCTCCCACTCACTTTCTTGTAAACGCATGCTTCTCCATAAGTCTGTATAAACCCAAACGCTTTGATCATCTCATCAAAGCGAATATTCCAACTCCGAGATGCTTGCACCAGCCCATAAATGGATCGCTGGAGCTTGCATACTTTGTTAGCGTTCTTAGGATCGACAAAACCTTCCGGCTGCATCATATACAGTTCTTCCTTAAGATGCCCGTTAAGGAATGCCGTTTTGACGTCCATCTGCCATATCTCATAATCATAGTATGCGGCAATTGCTAACATAATTCGGACGGATTTTAGCTTCGCTACGGGAGAGAATGTCTCGTCGTAGTCAATCCCTTGAACCTGTCGATAACCCTTAGCGACAAGTCGAGCTTTATAGATGGTAACATTTCCATCCGCGTCCGTCTTCTTCTTAAAGATCCATTTGTTTTCTATCGCTCGCCGATCATCAGGCAAGTCTGTCAAAGTCCATACTTTGTTTTCATACATGGATTCTATCTCGGATTTCATGGCTTCAAGCCATTTGTTGGAATCTGGGCCCGCCATCGCTTCTTCATAGTTCGAAGGTTCACCGTTGTCTAACAACATGATTTCCAGGACGGGGTTGCCGTACCATTCTGGTGCGGAACGTGTCCTCGTGGACCTACGAAGTTCAGTAGCAACTTGATCCGAAGTACCTTGATCATCATCATTGGTTTCCTCTACAGTTGGTGTGGGCATCACAGGAACATTTTCCTGAGCTGCACCACTATCCCGTTCGAGAGGTAGTACTTCATCGAGTTCTACTTTCCTCCCACTTACTTCTTTTGAGAGAAACTCTTTTTCCAGAAAGCATTCGTTCTTGGCAACAAAGATCTTGCCCTCGGATCTTAAGCAGAAGGTATACCCGACAGTTTCCTTAGGGTATCCTATGAAGACGCATTTTTCCGACTTGGGTTCGAGCTTTTCAGGTTGAAGTTTCTTGACATAAGCATCGCATCCCCAAACTTTAGAAACGACAGCTTAGGTTTCTTCCCAAACCATAATTCATACGGTGTCGTCTCAACGGATTTAGACGGTGCCGTATTTAAAGTGAATGTAGCTGTCTCTAGAGCGTAACCCCAAAATGATAGCGGTAAATCGGTAAGAGACATCATAGACCGCACCATATCTAATAGAGTGCGATTACGACGTTCGGACACACCGTTACGCTGAGGTGTTCCAGGCGGCGTGAGTTGTGAAACGATTCCACATTTCCTTAAGTGTGTACCAAATTCGTGACTTAAGTATTCTCCTCCACGATCTGATCGTAGGAACTTTATCTTTCGGTCACGTTGATTCTCCACCTCATTCTGAAATTCCTTGAACTTTTCAAAGGTTTCAGACTTGTGTTTCATTAAGTAGACATACCCATATCTACTCAAGTCATCAGTGAGAGTGAGAACATAACGATATCCTCCGCGAGCCTCAATGCTCATTGGACCGCACACATCGGTATGTATGATTTCCAACAAGTTGGTTGCTCGCTCCATTATTCCGGAGAACGGAGTCTTGGTCATTTTGCCCATGAGGCATGGTTCGCATGTGTCAAACGATTCATAATCAAGAGACTCTAAAAGTCCATCAGCATGGAGCTTCTTCATGCGCTTGATACTAATGTGACCAAGGCGGCAGTGCCACAAGTATGTGGGACTATCGTTATCAACTTTACATCTTTTGGCATCCACACTATGAACATGTGTAACATTACGTTCGAGATTCATTAAGAATAAACCATTGACCATCGGAGCATGACCATAAAACATATCTCTCATATAAATCGAACAACCATTATTCTTAGACTTAAATGAGTAGCCATCTCGTATTAAACGAGATCCAGATACAATGTTCATGCTCAAACTTGGCACTAAATAACAATTATTAAGGTTCAAAACTAATCCCGTAGGTAAATGTAGAGGCAGCGTGCCAACGGCAATCACATCGACTCTGGAACCATTCCCGACGCGCATCGTCACCTCGTCCTTCGCCAGTCTCCGTTTATTCCGCAGCTCCTGCTGTGAGTTACAAATATGAGCAACGGCACCGGTATCAAATACCCAGGAGTTACTACGAGTACTGGTAAGGTACACATCAATTACATGTATATCAAATATACCTTTGGTGTTGCCGGCCTTCTTATCCGCTAAGTATTTGGGGCAATTCCGCTTCCAGTGACCCTTCCCCTTGCAATAAAAGCACTCAGTCTCAGGCTTGGGTCCATTCTTTGACTTCTTCCCGGTAACAGGCTTACCAGGCGCGACAACCTCCTTGCCGTCCTTCTTGAAGTTCTTCTTACCCTTGCCCTTCTTGAACTTAGTGGTCTTATTGACCATCAACACTTGATGTTCTTTCTTGATTTCAGCCTCTGCTAACTTCAGCATCGAGAACACTTCAGGAATGGTCTTTTCCATCCCCTGCATGTTGTAGTTCATCACAAAGCTCTTGTAGCTTGGTGGGAGCGACTGGAGGATTCTGTCAATGACCGCCTCATCTGGGAGGTTAATGTTTAGCTGGGTCATACGGTTGTGCAACCCAGACATCTTGAGTATGTGCTCACTGACAGAACTGTTTTCCTCCATCTTACAACTATAGAACTTGTCGGAGACATCATATCTCTCGACCCGGGCATGAGCTTGGAAAACAAGTTTTAGCTCTTCGAACATCTCATATGCTCTGTGATGCTCAAAACGCTTTTGGAGCCCCGGTTCTAAGCTGTAAAGCATGCCGCACTGAACGAGGGAGTAATCATCAGCACGAGTTTGCCAAGCATTCATAATGTCTTGGTTCTCTGGGACGGGAGCGTCACCTAGCGGTCCTTCTAGGAAATATTGTTTCCTGGCAGCTATGAGGATGATCCTCAGGTTCCGGACCTAGTCCGTATAGTTGCTACCGTCATCTTTCAGCTTGGTTTTCTCTAGGAACGCGTTGAAGTTCATGTTGACATGAGCGTTGGCCATTTGATCTACAAGACATATTTGCAAAGGTTTTAGACTAAGTTCATGATAATTAAGTTCTAATCAAATTATGAACTCCCACTCAGATTATACATCCCTTTGGTCATCTAAGTGTTACACGATCCGAGTCGACTAGCCCGTGTCCGATCATCACGTGAGACGGACTAGTCATCGTCGGTGAACATTTTCATGTTGATCGTATCTTCCATACGACTCGTGTTCGACCTTTCGGTCTCCGTGTTCCGAGGCCATGTCTGCACATGCTAGGCTCGTCAAGTTAACCCTAAGTGTTTTCGCTGTGTAAAACTGTCTTACACCCGTTGTATGTGAACGTAAGAATCCATCACACTCGATCATCACGTGGTGCTTAGAAGCGACGAACTGTAGCAACGGTGCACAGTTAGGGGAGAACACTTCTTGATATTTTATAAGGGATCATCTTATTTACTACCGTCGTCCTAAGTAAACAAGATGCATAAACATAATAAACATCACATGCAATTATATAGTTGTGACATGATATGGCCAATATCACATAGCTCCATTGATCTCCATCTTTGGGGCTCCATGATCATCTTGTCACCGGCTTGACACCATGATCTCCATCATCATGATCTCCATCATCGTGTCTTCATGAAGTTGTCACGCCAACGACTACTTCTACTTCTATGGCTAACTCGTTTTAGCAATAAAGTAAAGTAGTTTACATAGCGTTCTTCAATGACACGCAGGTCATACAAAAATAAAGACAACTCCTATGGCTCCTGCCGGTTGTCATACTCATCGACATGCAAGTCATGAATCCTATTACAAGAACATGATCTTGCTGGGGAACGTAGCAGAAATTCAAAATTTTCCTACGTATCACCAAGATCTATCTATGGAGAGACTAGCAACGAGGGGAAGGAGAGTGCATCTACATACCCTTGTAGATCGCTAAGCGGAAGCGTTCAAGAGAACGGGGTTGATGGAGTCGTACTCGTCGTGATTCAAATCATCGATGATCCTAGCGCCGAACGGACGGCACCTCCGCGTTCAACACACGTACGGAACGGAGACGTCTCCCATGCGTTGATCCAGCAAGGAGGAGGGAGAGGTTGATGGAGATCCAGCAGCACGACGGCGTGGTGGAAGTAGCGGGATTCCAACAGGGCTTCGCCAAGCGCTGCGGGAGGAGGGAGATGTGTCACGGGAGGGAGAGGGAGGCCCCAGGCCTTAGGTATGGTTGCTCCTCCTTTTCCCCACTATATATAAGGCCAAGGGAGAGGGGGGAGGCGCAGCCCTTGCCCCTTCCTCCAAGGAAAGGGTGCGGCCAAGGGGGGGAGGAGTCCATCCTCCCCAAGGCACCTCGGAGGTGCCTTCCCCCTTTAGGACTCTCCCCTTTTTCTCTTTTCTTGGCGCATGGGCCTCTTGGGGCTGGTGCCCTTGGCCCATGTAGGCCAAGGCGCACCCCCTACAGCCCATGTGCCCCCCCCCCCGAGGCAGGTGGCCCCACCCGGTGGACCCCCGGGACCCTTCCGGTGGTCCCGGTACAATACCGATGACCCCGAAACTTGTCCCGATGGCCAAAATAGCACTTCCTATATATAATTCTTTACCTCCGGACCATTCAGGAACTCCTCGTGACGTCCGGTATCTCATCCGGGACTCCGAACAACTTTCGGGTTACCGCATACTAATATCTCTATAACCCTAGCGTCACCGAACCTTAAGTGTGTAGACCCTACGGGTTCGGGAGACATGCAGACATGACCGAGATGACTCTCCGGTCAATAACCAACAGCGGGATCTGGATACCCATGTTGGCTCCCACATGTTCCATGATGATCTCATCGGATGAACCACGATGTCAAGGACTTAATCAATCCCGTATACAATTCCCTTTGTCTATCGGTACGATACTTGCCCGAGATTTGATCGTCGGTATCCCGATACCTTGTTCAATCTCGTTACCGGCAAGTCTCTTTACTCGTTCCGTAACACATCATCCCGTGATCAACTCCTTGATCACATTGTGCACATTATGATGATGTCCTACCGAGTGGGCCCAGAGATACCTCTCCGTTTACACGGAGTGACAAATCCCAGTCTCGATTCATGCCAACCCAACAGACACTTTCGGAGATACCTGTAATGCACCTTTATAGCCACCCAGTTACGTTGTGACGTTTGGTACACCCAAAGCATTCCTACGGTATCCGGGAGTTGCACAATCTCATGGTCTAAGGAAATGATACTTGACATTAGAAAAGCTTTAGCATACGAACTACACGATCTAGTGCTATGCTTAGGATTAGGTCTTGTCCATCACATCATTCTCCTAATGATGTGATCCCGTTATCAACGACATCCAATGTCCATGGTCAGGAAACCGTAACCATCTATTGATCAACGAGCTAGTCAACTAGAGGCTTACTAGGGACATGGTGTTGTCTATGTATCCACACATGTATCTGAGTTTCCTATCAATACAATTATAGCATGGATAATAAACGATTATCATGAACAAGGAAATATAATAATAATCAATTTATTATTGCCTCTAGGGCATATTTCCAACAGTCTCCCACTTGCACTAGAGTCAATAATCTAGTTCACATCAATATGTGATTAACACTCAAGGTCACATACCCATGTGACTAACACCCAAAGAGTTTACTAGAGTCAATAATCTAGTTCACATTACCATGTGATTAACACTCGATGAGTTCTGGGTTTGATCATGTTATGCTTGTGAGAGATGTTATAGTCAACGGGTCTGAATCTTTCAGATCCGTGTGTGCTTTACAAATATCTATGTCATCTCCTAGATGCAGCTACCACGTTCTATTTGGAGCTATTCCAAATAACTGTTCTACTTGGAGCTATTCTAAATTGTTGCTCCATTATACGTATCCGGTATCTCTACTCAGAGCTATCCGGATAGGTGTTAAGCTTGCATCGACGTAACCCTTTACGACGAACCCCTTTACCACCTCCATAATCGAGAAAATTCCTTAGTCCACTAGTTACTAAGGATAACTTTGACCGCTGTCCCGTGATCCATTCCTGGATCACTCTTGTACCCCTTGACTGACTCATGGCAAGGCACACTTCAGGTGCGGTACACAGCATAGCATACTATAGAGCCTATGTCTTAAGCATAGGGGACGACCTTCGTCCTTTCTCTCTATTCTGTCGTGGTCGAGCTTTAAGTCTTAACTTCATACCTTACAACTCAGGCAAGAACTACTTCTTTGACTGATCCATCTTGAACACCTTCAAGATCATGTCAAGGTATGTGCTCATTTGAAAGTACCATTAAGCGTTTTGATCTATCCTTATAGATCTTGATGCTCAATGTTCAAGTAGCTTAATCCAGGCTTTCTATTGAAAAACACCTTTCAAATAACCCTATATGCTTTCTAGAAATTTTACATCATTTCTGATCATTAATATGTCAACAACATATACTCATCAGAAATTCTATAGTGCTCCCACTCACTTCTTTGGAAATACAAGTTTCTCATAAACTTTGTATAAACCCAAAATCTTTGATCATCATCAAAGCATACATTCCAACTCCGAGATGCTTACTCCAGTCCTTAGAAGGATTGCTAGAGCTTTGCATACTTATTAGCATCTTTCAGGATTGACAAAACCTTCCGGTTGTATCACATACAACCTTTCCTCAAGAAAATCGTCGAGGAAACAATGTTTTGACATCCTATCTGCAAGATTTCATAAATAATGCAGTAATCGCTAATATAATTCCAACAAACTCTTAGCATCGCTACGAGTGAGAAAGTCTCACCGTAGTCAACTCCTTGAACTTGTCGGAAACTTCTTAACGACAAGTCGAGCTTTCTTAATGGTGACATTTACCATCATTGTCCGTCTTCCTTTTAAAATCCATCTGTACTCAATAGCCTTACGACCATTGAGCCGTTCTTCCAAAGTCTACACTTTGTTTTCATACATGGATCCTCTCTCGGATTTTATGGCCTCGAGCCATTCATCGGAATCTGGGCCCACCATTGCTTCTCCATAGCTCGTAGGTTCATTGTTGTCTAGCAACATGACTTCCAAGATAGGATTATGTACCACTCTGAAGTAGTACGCATCCTTGTCATCCCACGAGGTACGGTAGTGACTTGATCCAAAATTTTATGATCACTATCATAAGCTTCTACTTCAACTGGTGTAGGTGCCACAGGAACAACTTCCTGTGCCCTGCTACACACTTGTTGAAGTGACGATTCAATAACCTCATCAAGTCTCCACCATCCTCCCACTCAATTCTCGAGACAAACCTTTCCTCGAGAAAGGACCCGATTCAAGAAACAATCCCTATTGCTTTCGGATCTGAATTAGGAGGTATACCCAACTGTTTTGGGTGTCCTATGAAGATGCATTTATCCTCTTTGGGTTCGAGCTTATCAACCTGAAACTTTTCCACATAAGCGTCGCAGCCCCAAACTTTTAAGAAATGACAGCTTAGGTTTTCCTAAACCATAGTTCATATGGTGTCATCTCATTGGAATTACGTGGTGCCCTATTTAAAGTGAATGTGGTTGTCTTTAATGCCTAACCCATAAACTATCGTGGTAATTCGATAAGAGACATCATGGTATGCATCACATCTAAAAGGGTGCAGTTATGATGTTCGGACACACCATCCCACTATGGTGTTCCAGGCTGTATTAGTTGTGAAACAATTTCCACAATGTCTTAATTGTGTGCCAAACTCGTAATTCAGATATTCATCTCTATGATCATATCATAGATCTTTTATCCTCTTGTCACGACGATCTTTCAACTTCACACTGAAATTACTTGAACCTTTCAATAATTCAGACTCGTGATTCATCAAGTAAATATACTCAACATCTACTCAAATCATCTGTGAAGTAAGAACATAACGATATCCACTACATGCCTCAGCACTCATTGGACTGCACACATCAAAATGTATTACTTCCAACAAGTTGCTTTCTAGTTCCATTTTACTGAAAACGAGGCTTTCAGTCATCTTGCCCATGTGGTATGATTTGCATGTCTCAAGTGATTCAAAACCAAGTGAGTCCAAACGGTCGATTTGCATGGAGTTTCTTCATGCATATACACCAATAGACATGGTTCGCATGTCTCAAACTTTTCAAAAACGAGCGAGCCCAAAGATCCATCAACATGGAGCTTCTTCATGCGTTTTATACCGATATGACTTATGTGGCAATGCCACAAGTAGGTGGTACTATCATTACTATCTTTTGGCATGAAAATGTGTATCACTACGATCGAGATTCAATAAACCATTCATTTAGGTGCAAGACCATTGAAGGTATTATTCATATAAACAGAGTAACCATTATTCTCCTTAAATGAATAACCGTATTGCGATAGACATAATCCAATCATGTCTATGCTCAACGCAAACACCAAATAACCATTATTTAGGTTTAACACCAATCTCGATGGTAGAGGGAGCGTGCGATGCATGATCATATCAACATTGGAAACACTTCCAACACATATCGTCAGCTCACCTTTAGCTAGTCTCCGTCTATTCCGTAGCTTTTATTTCGAGTTACTAACACTTAGAAACCGAACCGGTATCTAATACCCTGGTGCTACTAGGAGTACTAGTAAAGTACACATTAACACAATGTATATCCAATATACTTCTATCGACCTTGCCAGCCTTCTCATCTACCAAGTATCTAGGGTAATTCTGCTCCAGTGGTTGTTCCCCTTATTACAGAAGCACTTAGTCTCGGGTTTGGGTTTAACCTTGGGTTTCTTCACTAGAGCAGCAGCTGATTTGCCGTTTCATGAAGTATCCCTTCTTGCCCTTGCCCTTCTTGAAACTAGTGGTTTCACCAACCATCAACAATTGATGCTCCTTCTTGATTTCTACTTTTGTGGTGTCAAACATCGCGAATATCTCAAGGATCATCATATATGTCCCTGATATATTATAGTTCATCACGAAGCTCTAGCAGCTTGGTGGCAATGACTTTCGGAGAAACATCACTATCTCATCTGGAAGATCAACTCCCACTCGATTCAAATGATTGTTGTACTCAGACAATCTGAGCATAGGCTCAACAATTGAGCTTTTCTCCCTTAGTTTGTAGGTTAAGAAAATCGTCGGAGGTCTTATACCTCTTGACGTGGGCACGAGCCTGAATTCCCAACTTCAGCCCTCGAAACATCTCATATGTTTCGCGACGTTTCAAAATGTCTTCGGTGCCTCAATTCTAAACCATTTAACATTACCGAACTATCATGTAGTCATCAAAATGTGTACGTCAGATGTTCGCAACATCCACAGACAACGTTCGGGGTTCAGCACACCGAGCAATGCATTAAGGACATAAGCCTTCTATGAAGCAATGAGGACAATCCTCGGTTTACGGACCTAGTCCGCATAATTGCTACTATTAACTTTTAACTAAATTTTCTCTAGGAACATATCTAAACAGTAGAACTGAAGCGCGAGCTACGACATAATTTGCGAAGACCTTTTGACTATGTTCAGGATAATTAAGTTCATCTTATGAACTCCCACTCAGATAGACATCCCTCTGGTCATCTAAGTGATCACATGATCCGAGTCAAACTAGGCCGTGTCCGATCATCACGTGAGACGGACTAGTCATCATCGGTGAACATCTTCATGTTGATCGTATCTACTATACGACTCATGCTCGACCTTTCGGTCTCCGTGTTCCGAGGCCATGTCTGTACATGCTAGGCTCGTCAAGTTAACCCTAAGTGTATTGCATGTGTAAATCTGTCTTACACCCGTTGTATGTGAACATAAGGATCTATCACACCCGATCATCACGTGGTGCTTCGAAACGACAAACTGTAGCAACGGTGCACAGTTAGGGGAGAACACTTGTTGAAATTATTGTAAGGGATCATCTTATTTACTACCATCGTTCTAAGTAAACAAGATGCATAAACATGATAAACATCACATGCAATCAAATAGTGACATGATATGGCCAATATCATTTTGCTCCTTTTGATCTCCATCTTCGGGGCTCCATGATCATCATCGTCACCGGCATGACACCATGATCTCCATCATCATGATATTCATCATCGTGTCTTCATGAAGTTGCCTCGCCAACTATTACTTCTACTACTATGGCTAACGGTTAGCAATAAAGTAAAGTAATTACATGACGTTTAAGTTGACACGCAGGTCATAAATAAATAAAGACAACTCCTATGGCTCCTGCCGGTTGTCATACTCATCGACATGCAAGTCGTGATTCCTATTACAAGAACATGATCAATCTCATACATCACATATATCATTCATCACATCCTTTTTGGCCATACCACATCACATAGCATACCCTGCAAAAACAAGTTAGACGTCCTCTAATTGTTGTTTGCATGTTTTACGTGGCTGCTATGGGTTTCTAGCAAGAACGTTTCTTACCTACGCAAGAACCACAACGTGATATGCCAATTGCTATTTACCCTTCATAAGGACCCTTTTCATCGAATCCGATCCGACTAAAGTGGGAGAGACAGACACCCGCCAGCCACCTTATGCAACTAGTGCATGTTTGTCGGTGGAACCGGTCTCACGTAAGCGTACGTGTAAGGTTGGTCCGGGACGCTTCATCCCACGATGCCGCCGAATCAAGATAAGACTAGTAACGGCAAGCATATTGAACAAAATCAATGCCCACAACTACTTTGTGTTCTACTCGTGCAAAGAATCGACGCAATAGACCTAGCTCATGATGCCACTGCTGGGGAACGTAGCAGAAATTCAAAATTTTCCTACGTATCACCAAGATCTATCTATGGAGAGACTAGCAACGAGGGGAAGGAGAGTGCATCTACATACCCTTGTAGATCGCTAAGCGGAAGCGTTCAAGAGAACGGGGTTGATGGAGTCGTACTCGTCGTGATTCAAATCACCGATGATCCTAGCGCCGAACGGATGGCACCTCCGCGTTCAACACATGTACGGAATGGAGATGTATCCCATGCCTTGATCCAGCAAGGAGGAGGGAGAGGTTGATGGAGATCCAGCAGCACGACGGCGTGGTGGAAGTAGTGGGGTTCCAACAGGGCTTCGCCAAGCGCTGCGGGAGGAGGGAGATGTGTCACGGGAGGGAGAGGGAGGCCCCAGGCCTTAGGTATGGTTGCTCCTCATTTTCCCCACTATATATAGGGCCAAGGGAGAGGGGGGAGGCGCAGCCCTTGCCCCTTCCTCCAAGGAAAGGGTGCGGCCAAGGGGGGGAGGAGTCCATCCTCCCCAAGGCACCTCGGAGGTGCCTTCCCCCTTTAGGACTCTCCCCTTTTTCTCTTTTCTTGGCGCATGGGCCTCTCCCATGTAGGCCAAGGCGCACCCCCTACAGCCCATGTGGCCCCCCGGGGCAGGTGGCCCCACCCGGTGGACCCCCGGGACCCTTCCGGTGGTCCCGGTACAATACCGATGACCCCGAAACTTGTCCCGATAGCCGAAATAGCACTTCCTATATATAATTATTTACCTCTGGACCATTCCGGAACTCCTAGTGACGTCCGGTATCTCATCCGGGACTCCGAACAACTTTTGGGTTACCGCATACTAATATCTCTATAACCCTAGCGTCACCGAACCTTAAGTGTGTAGACCCTACGGGTTCGGGAGACATGCAGACATGACCGAGATGACTCTCCGGTCAATAACCAACAGCGGGATCTGGATACCCATGTTGGCTCCCACATGTTCCACGATGATCTCATCGGATGAACCACGATGTCAAGGACTTAATCAATCCCGTATACAATTCCCTTTGTCTATCGGTACGATACTTGCCCGAGATTCGATCGTCGGTATCCCGATACCTTGTTCAATCTCGTTATCGGCAAGTCTCTTTACTCGTTCCGTAACACATTATCCCGTGATCAACTCCTTGATCACATTGTGCACATTATGATGATGTCCTACCGAGTGGGCCCAGAGATACCTCTCCGTTTACACGGAGTGACAAATCCCAGTCTCGATTCGTGCCAACCCAACAGACACTTTCGGAGATACCTGTAATGCACCTTTATAGCCACCCAGTTACGTTGTGACGTTTGGTACACCCAAAGCATTCCTACGGTATCCGGGAGTTGCACAATCTCATGGTCTAAGGAAATGATACTTGACATTAGAAAAGCTTTAGCATACGAACTACACGATCTAGTGCTATGCTTAGGATTGGGTCTTGTCCATCACATCATTCTCCTAATGATGTGATCCCGTTATCAACGACATCCAATGTCCATGGTCAGGAAACCGTAACCATCTATTGATCAACGAGCTAGTCAACTAGAGGCTTACTAGGGACATGGTGTTGTCTATGTATCCACACATGTATCTGAGTTTCCTATCAATACAATTATAGCATGGATAATAAACGATTATCATGAACAAGGAAATATAATAATAATCAATTTATTATTGCCTCTAGGGCATATTTCCAACAGATCTCATACATCACAATTCATCATTCATCACAACTTCTGGCCATATCACATCACATGATCAATCGCTGCAAAAACAAGTTAGACGTCCTCTAATTGTTGTTGCATCTTTTACGTGGCTGCAATTGGGTTCTAGCAAGAACGTTTTCTTACCTACGAATAACCACAACGTGATTTTGTCAACTTCTATTTACCCTTCATAAGGGCCCTTTTCATCGAATCCGCTCCAACTAAAGTGGGAGAGACAGACACCCGCCAGCCACCTTATGCAACTAGTGCATGTCAGTCGGTGGAACCGGTCTCACGTAAGGATACGTGTAAGGTTGGTCCGGGCCGCTTCATCCCACAATGCCATTGAAGCAAGAAAAGACTAGTAGAGGCTAGTAAGTTGACAAGATCCACGCCCACAACAAAATTGTGTTCTACTCGTGCAAAGAGAACTACGCATAGACCTAGCTCATGATGCCACTGTTGGGGAACGTTGCAGAAAATAAAATTTTTTCCTACGGTTTCACCAAGATCCATCTATGAGTTCATCTAAGCAATGAGTCAAGGGAGTGAGTTTGCATCTACATACCACTTGTAGATCGCGTGCGGAAGCTTGCAAGGGGATGGTGATGATGGAGTCGTACTCGACGTGATTCGGATCACCGATGACCAAGTACTGAACGGACAACACCTCCGCGTTCAACACACGTACGGGACGGGAGACGCCTCCTCCTTCTTGATCCAGCAAGGGGGGAGGAGAGGTTGAGGAAGATCGCTCCAACAGCAGCACGACGGCGTGGTGTAGTTGGTGCAGCAGTACTCCGACAAGGCTTCGCCAAGCACGTACGGAGGAGGAGAGGTGTTGGGGAGGGGAGGGGCTGCGCCTTGGCTTGTGTATTGCAGCCCTCCCCTCACCCCTCTATATATAGGGGAAGGGGGCAAGTGGGGCCGTCCCTCTAGGGAAAACCCTAGGGGGGGGCGGCGGCCAAAGGGAGAGGGGAAAGGGTTGGCTTGCCCCCCAAGCCAGGGGGCGCCCCCTTTAGGGTTTCCCCTCCCCTTGCCCTAGCCGCATGGGCCTAGGTGGGGAGGCACGCCCAGCCCACCAGGGGCTGGATCCCTGCCCCACGCAGCCCATGTGGTCCCCCGGGAGGGGTGGCCCCACCCGGTGGACCTCCGGAACCCTTCCGGTGGCCCCGGTATGACCCCGAAACTTACCGGTGTCCATTTGACAACTTCCCATATATAAATCTTTACCTCCGGACCCTTCTGGAACTCCTCGTGACGTCCGGGATCTCATCCGGGACTCCGAACAACATTCGGTAGTCACATACAAGTCTTCCTAATAACCCTAGCGTCACCGAACCTTAAGTGTGTAGACCCTACGGGTTCGGGAGACATGCAGACATGACCAAGACGCTCTCAGGTCAATAACCAACAGCGGGATCTGGATACCCATGTTGGCTCCCACATGCTCCTCGATGTTGTCATCGGATGAACCACGATGTCGAGGATTCGATCAAACCCTGTATACAATTCCCTTTGTCAATCGGTACGTTACTTGCCCGAGACTCGATCGTCGGTATCCCAATACCTTGTTCAGTCTCGTTACTGGCAAGTCACTTTACTCGTACCGTAATGCATGATTCCGTGTCCAACACCTTGGTCACCTTGAGCTCATTATGATGATGCATTACCGAGTGGGCCCAGAGATACCTCTCCGTCATACGGAGTGACAAATCCCAGTCTCGATCCGTGTCAACCCAACAGATACTTTCGGAGACACCTGTAATGCACCTTTATAGTCACCCATTTACGTTGTGACGTTTGATACACCCAAGGCACTCCTACGGTATCCGGGAGTTACACGATCTCATGGTCTAAGGAAGAGATACTTGACATTGGCAAAGCTCTAGCAAACGAAATAAACGACCTTTGTGCTATGCTTAGGATTGGGTCTTGTCCATCACATCATTCTCCTAATGATGTGATCCCGTTATCAACTACATCCAATGTCCATAGCCAGGAAACCATGACTATCTGTTGATCACAACGAGCTAGTCAACTAGAGGCTCACTAGGGACATATTGAGGTCTATGTATTCACACGTGTATTATGATTTCCGGATAATACAGTTATAGCATGAATAAAAGACAATTATCATGAACAAAGAAATATAATAATACTTTTATTATTGCCTCTAGGGCATATTTCCAACACCACGTTGGTTCAGCCACATCAGATCCTACGTGGCCTAGGCTCATTAGTAATGACCATAATTTTGGTCAAAGATTTAGCTACCAAAATTTTGGTCAAGGGCGGCCATGACAAAAATTCCAAAAAAGGTCATGTTTGTTCGTTCTTGACGGCTCACTGTTGACCTTCCAAATTTGGTCAAAAAAAGGTCAATAAACGAAAGCAATGACGAAATAACGACCAAAATGGGGAGTCATAATTGACCGTATTTCTTGTAGTGCGTGCTTTTGGGTTGTTCAATCTCGATGGGCCATCGTTTAGTATCCTGCTAGAACTTTGAGCGCCAAGAAATTATGGGAGGTGATGACTGCTTGTGTGACCATGCACAGCATGATCGTAGGGACCAAATCTCAATCAGGGGTTTCAATTTCAAGGGGGGATGTAGTGCCTGAGCATGGAGGAGCGGCACAGTTCACCAAATTTTATCATCAAATGTGTGATTGGGAGACTCACATTCAACTACAAGACGATTTGGTTGAGCATATGTGGCCTCACCTAGGAAACCAGAAGTATTTGACATGAAGAAAGCAATAGCAATAAACTGAACGATTATTATGCTAAGCTAACGGATGGCTCTTGTCCATCATATCGTTCTCCTAATGATGTGATCACGTTATCACATGACAACACATGTCTATGGTTAGAAAACCTTAACCATCTTTGATCAACGAGCTAGTCCAGTAGAGGCTTACTAGGGACACGGTATTTGTTTATGTATTCACACATGTATTTAAGTTTCCGATCAATATAATTCTAGCACGAATAATAAACCTTTATCATGATTTAGGAAATATAATTATTATTATTTTATTATTGCCTCTAGGGTATTTTTCCATCAGTTTCTAGTTTTGGTTTCCCGTTCCACTTAAGGCATTTCAGTTGATGTTGCTTATCAATTTGGTCGTGGTAGCTTCTAAGTGGTTGAATGTCCTCTCGGCCTGTACGAATGTGATCGACAACATTTCTAGGGGTACTATGGAATAGGAGCGCAACTCAGAAGTTGTTAAATTTCAAAAAATTATCGAGTGTATTAACACAATCTATGTTTTACATGTTACAAAAATTCAAGTGCAAAGTCTTTGTTTATTAGAAACATGGAGCACAATGTGGATGCAAGCAGGCAAAGTACACCACATGCACACTAATATCGCACGAACCGAAGACTGAAGTTGTGGAATTTCAAGGTTGACGAAATCATCACACGCACCTCACTATCTTGTGGAATTTCAAGATTGATGAAATCATCACATGCACCTTACTATCAATGAGATACATGACATCATATCTGAGGTTTGTGCTTGACGGCCTGGGTGTACATGCCACCGGACCTAGCTCCCAACTGACGCCCATTTCATGGCACTCACTCTTACTCTTATCTAGCCGCCTAGTATACCGGAACCGGTACTTGAGGGGGTGGGTGCCGCACAGGTTGGTCATCTAAGGAGAGGGTAGGGTCAAAGAAGACTTAATGATAAAAAGACGATCATCATGACCAGCTATGGGAGTGATCCGTCAATCATAAATTTGAGGGAGCCATCTACTATGAAGTGGGTGGAACTAGCCAAGCTACGAGCTAGCATCCGAGGCAATGACACAACTCACTTGGTCACAGGAAGAAATCTCATTTGGGCTCGAATATTGCCAAGAGACTCGGCCAGTAGTCTTTCCCTCATCATGACCACCATGATCAACAACGACAACGGCATGATCGTACTAACTTATGGAGAATTCTCCATTATTATTCCTAGGAGCTATCATATGAAAAGTCCAGTCTCCGCTTCCAAGCCCAATACTCAAGCCACAAGTGAATGCAATCTACGCATGACCTTCGGAGAAGGAGGTAACTTCAACATCATCGACGCTCAGATAGCATACGACGCTATCTTGGGATGACAAGCGCTATCGGATTTCTCAACCGAAGTGCACCATCCTTATATAGTTCCTCGAGATGTCGAGGCAAAAGGGCATAGCCTCCTAAGGGATGCACATTGGCGTCATAAGGAACAATGTAGAGCACTGGTACAAGCATACGGGGTACCTCGAACTCCATGATGGGGCTCATGCTTCTCGAGGTTCATAAACTAAGACAAAGAGTGCTTCCCCGATTCTCGGCCATCCGAGTGGGCCCAGCCCCATGTAACGGCCGACATGGGAGGCCAGAAAAGATATATATTTTTCTATGGCTCCGGTTAGGATTATCACAGCTCAACACATCCTTTTCCATACAATAGTTCAACCCAACTGAAGACAATCGTGCCACAACATTGACACTTTATGAATACATGAAATCCTTAAATTATGGCGGTCCCCATTGATATCTCGGTTTGTCATCCTTGGGATTGCTAGTTGAGAGTATGATAGGTTCATGCAACTTACCGATGCAATCCAAACACATAAATATCATGACAACATAAATGATTCAGATATATGAGGTCTTATTGCTCGGGCCCTTCTAATAGTCATTGAGCTTAGCAAAGTCATAACAGTACTAGATCAAGTACAATTATCGCATTACTCCCCTTTGTTTTAGTAGGCGTGGGTCTTCTTTATGTGGAGAGCTATTACATGATTGGCATAATCCAATTCCCATCCACCCAATGTGGTTACATCAGATTACTCGCAATTGTACGGGGAAACATGATAGCAATGATGGAGAATGGATTGGTGAAGTTGACAATGGTCAAACCTCCTCTCTGGAGGCGGAATCAGCCTCTAGACAACCCTCCTGGACGAAGATCAAAGAAGGCGTTGGCTCTCTGGGTCAAGGAAAAATTATAGGAAAAAATATTTTCAAAAATTTTAGGCTAGGATGAAGATATAGCCGAAAGGATGTTGGGAGGCGTCATGATTTTTGTAGTTTTGATGCCCTATTGTTATATAAAGTTGCATGTTTTCTTTTTGTATCTTTTTGGAGCATAGGCCAGTTTCTCTGTATTTGTGACTGTGATTCTTGAAACCTCTGGATTCGACAAATGAAATAAAAATATGTTGATGGAGTACATGTGGAGGATAAGATACCCACTAGAGGAGAGCATGGTGATAAAATTTGTTTTGATTCTGTAGGTACTCCCTCCATCCGAAAATATAAGAGAAAGGTGTGGTAGCTCCCGTGTGTCCCTACACCCAGTCAATTCAAAAAAAAAAGGAAACCAAATAAAAATTGAAATTTTTTTGACATCAAATATACTCATACAATTAGATGCTTGCAAATTTTCGTCGAGAAATAGCATCCGATGAGCCCTAAAATGAGAAAAAATATTGCTCAAAAGTGCTCAAAACTTTGAGGAATGAATTTTTTTTCTTCTGTAGAGCTCCTCAAATGTTTTTTCTCCATGAAATCTTGTAAGCACCTACAAAGTTTGAGCATGCTTGATTTTACAAAATTTGAGATTGTTTCATTTTGTTTTCTAATTTTTCAAATTTATTGTTCATAAGGGTGTAGGGACAGCCTCAGTAGCGGACCTAGCCCATTGGGCCAGGGTGGGCCAATAGTGCAACTGTACATATAAATTTATTTTCTCTTCTATTTTTTATCATTTGGTATAAAGGCTATTTCCCTATTTCAGGGTGGGCCGTGGCCCACCATGTCCACCTCTACCTCCGCCACTAGACAGTCGGGAGCTAAAAAACCACTCCCGAAATATAATGCATATTTAATTTGTCCTAAGTTTAATGAAAGCCCCTTTCACGCAAAACAAAACAATTATAAAGTTTGACCAATTATATGGAAGAATATATGAGCATTTATGAAAACAAAAATGCCCAGATACAAATAAATTACATGTTAACTTTAATTGGTATGGGCGATTTGCTATCTCAAAAACCAATCGACATTGAGATTCAGTATGGAAGATTTGATTCTTTTTTTCCAGGTGAATACAATATAATGTATTATACCAGTAATGATTATTTGATTGACTAGGACAATGCATATGCGTTGCAACGGGATAAAAATATTCTAGTGATTTACATGCCCATATTAATGCAATGGTGTAAAGAAATGTTTATCAAATCATGTCCATGATTCTTTTAGTACTTTATAGTTTAATAAGTACTTTGATAAGTAAATTAAATGAAATTGGTTCAGAAGGTAAATAAATTAAGGTGATTGATTATGATACGGGTAAGGTTGGACAAAGAGGTGATGGGAATAAAAGTGAGACATGAAACCTTACATTATTTTTAAAGTAATATAATATATATATAATAAAGATAAAGATATATGATATAGATATTGATATAGATATAATATAGATATAGAGATAAGCTAGAAGTGGAAATAATGTGCTCAAAATGCATGCACTAAATAGCTACTCCGATTATGGATATAGGTTGGCGTGGAAGGCACCGAAACCGACCACAACGTACGGCACGTGTGGCATGCATTCTACAGTACAAAAGGAAAGTGACGCATAACACTAACACTCCCGGCTCACCACCCATAATCGAACCGAACTTGATATAAACCTCCGCCGCTGCCTGGCCAGTGGTCTGGTCACTCTCGTACGGCGGGGCTTGGGCCTGGTCAAGCATAGGAGGGGAGGCCTGCCGGCGACGAAGCCATGGCCGTGTTCGCGATGGAGAGCGTCATGCTGCCGGCGAGCATGGTGCTGGTGCAACTCTTCTCCATATTGCTAGTGCTTCTCTCCAAGCTCGCCCTCAACACCGGCATGCGGCCCTTCGTCCTCCTCGCCTACCGGAACCTCATCGGCGCCGCCGCCGTCGCGCCCCTCGCCTTGGTCTTCGAGAGGTTTGTTCGTGCATGCACACCGTCGACGCCCCCTCTTTGCTTCTCTAGCTAGCTAATTCTGCTTAGAGGTAACAAATGGTTGTGTCACGCACAAAAGCAATAACATAACTTGTTTATTTTCTGCATTATTTTCTTCTTCGGTCGGCTAGTTTTGTTTGTAGAATAATGATTAGTTTCCTTTCTCAAAAAGAAAACAAAATTTAATTTCCGATCGTACAATTAATGGACGAACATTATAAGACATAAGAGAGCCTGGCCATCGGAGAGAGCACCACAAAAAAAATTCTGATAACAAGACCTGCTACAATGCTTGCATAGTTCGCTAGCTAGCTGCATGACCCACTTTATCTATCCTTCAAGCCGGACAATTAGCTTTGTGGCCGACGGATTGTAGCCTATATGTCCTAAAAAGGAAAAAGGAAAAGTAAAATAAGAACAATTTACTGACTCCAAGTTACTACTACTTCAGTTCTTTCAAG
>NC_041387.1:20806497-20809798 GCF_002162155.2 Triticum dicoccoides
CACACAATCCCACATACCAGATATCCTAACCTTTTCCTTTTTTAAGAGAGCCACATATCTTAACTGAAAAAGACAATATTGCTTATGACGTTGGTTATTTGTCAGTTCCTGGCATGCATAATCCAATCCTTTATTGAAAACAAAGATAAATAATCTCTCTGTCCGGAATTACTTGTCGCGAAAATGGATAAAAATGAATATATTTAGAACTAAAATATGTCTAGATACATTCATTCCTTCGACAAATATTTCCGGACGGAGGGAGTACAAAACACACTCGAATGAGGTAAGCTAAGGTGGTCTAGTTTGCACTAATGCTTGGCGCCTTGTCATTCAATACACCATTTTTTCACTCACCGTTGCCATTGATTACTTGTTGGCAGCGGCGATGCAAAAATTAGGTATTTACTAATACTCTGGATTGGCATGGCAAACTAACACAAACTCTTCCATGCATGGGACGAAAATGTCTTCCCTTCCAAATCTAGACGAATTGATTTCCTTATCTCACGCTGGTAAATGCTAATTTGTCATTTCCTGACTGACATCGCCTTAATTATCTCGCAGGAGAAAGGCCAAAATCCCAAACCTCATAGAGTGGGTCTGGATTTCCATGAATGCCACGTCCGGGTTAGCACAATCTGCCAACTTACTCACTACGCTAATTTTTTTTTAACACGATACAGACGCGTTAAGGACACGAGGCATGCTGATGGCGACGTTGTACACTCAAACATGCCCCCAAGATAAACTTGGACTCTATTACCTTGACCATTTTTCTGCTAACATACACAGGGTTATCCTGGCGATGGGGCTGTACTACTATGGACTGCGCGGCACCAACGCCACCTACTCCGTCGTCTTCCTCAACCTCATCCCCATCGTCACCTCCGTGGTCGCCATTCTACTCCGGTACTCGTCCTGACATGCACCAACAAATCTTCACGTGCGCAACGTGACAGCAATTAATTAGCTAGGTTGCATCGTTGACGAGCTGAGCTCCCCCGGCCTCCTCTCTGGTTCTCCAGGGCAGAGAAGCTGGTATTCAGCAAGTGGCATGGAAAGATGAAGCTCTTGGGCATCGTGGCCTGCGTCGGGGGAACAATGGTGGTCAGCCTCTACAAGGGCAAGATGCTGCACCATCCTTGGCCGACCCACCTGCTGAGGCCCCGTACTCACACGGCCGCAGCTCCGGCAGCTCACCACGACATGGTCGTCAGCACGTTGTTCCTCTGCGGTAGCTGCCTCGGATACGCCTTCTGGTTCATCATACAGGTGCCATACTGACCTCGGAATAATCTGGCAATAGTACATTTTGGCAATTGCTTCACTTCAACATTTGCAATTGCTTCACCTCAACAATTTTGCAATTGCATCTACAGGTTAAGCTTGCCAAGGTATTCCCATCTAGGTACTGGGTGGCGACGCTAACGTGTCTGTCGGGAAACCTGCAAGCATTCGTCATCGGCATCCTGATCGACCCTCACATGTCCGCATGGAGGCTCAAGTGGGACCTGCAGCTTCTAACCGTTGTCTACTCGGTAAGACATTGGCTTCATGTCTGTCATGTCTCACCGACGAAACATGAAATCATGTCGATGCTTAATTTGCGTTTCACTTCCAAGGGGGTGTTCAACACCGGTGTTGCATTGGTCCTCATGTCATGGGCGGTGAAGCGCCGTGGGCCCATCTACCCCTCCATGTTTAATTCCCTCGCGATGGTAGCGACAGTGATCATGGACTCTTCACTGCTTGGCACCAGCATCTTCTTAGGCAGGTGAGCTAGCTTCTCGACCAGGAGGATAAACCTTATCAGTTTAGTTAGTCCAGATATATATGTATGTCAAATGTCAGTTCCCATGATATCATCAACAGCATGATAGGGACAGTGCTGGTCATTGTGGGGCTATACGCATTTCTGTGGGGGAAAGGGAAGGAGCTGCGGGAAGCTATGTCGCTAACGAAGAACGCCGGTGAGAATGAACACCCTGGAGACGGTGATGAGCATGGTGAGCCAGTGTTGGAGGTGCGTCGTCGCGGCGATGAAATAGCATAGGGTGTGTTCATACTGACCAAAGATGGTGTAAATGTGCGGTCACTTACATTAGAACTATCGATACTATGGATTAAGATTTGGACATCTTCAGAATTCAACATCCTGTATTTGTTCAATGAGCATTTAATTCAGTGTTGCTTTCCGATGGAAAAAAGAATTTGTATTACGGTCCCCTCTTTTAGCTAGTTAACTATAGAGCGTTGCAACTTTCAACCATATCATTTCTTCTTTATATAAGAGTTCATTCAGCTTGTATGAAGGCTTCCTCACCTCCTTACTGTCAGCTCCACACAGCAGCAAACTGTTCAGTTCAGAACGGACCGATTCAAGCTCGCGAAGTATGTTACCAAACTTGCGACTGCACCAAGCTTGCAACGATTTCATCACGCTTCCTAGGCAATCCTGGATAGCGCCCAGGTCACTCTTATCACCAGCTGCAGCACAAGCCTACTCGATAACTTGTGGCAAATCAGACGCCCTTTCCCAAAAGAGTTCATACTGCCGGCAACGTTTCGTATTCTGTGGCAATTTTCTCAGCTTGAAGACGGACCAACAGTGCACAATGGTGAGAGCATGAGGAAATAATGTGTTTGACCGAGGCATCAGGGAAAGTATCTCGCCAACATGCATCAGCCACGACATGATCGAGCCTCACCTTGACATTCTTCCTACCTCCCCTTTTTATTATCACAAGTGAAGGCAACTCCTTTTAAGCCCGGATCAACAAGTTCACAATCATGAAGGGCATCTCGGAAGGCCGCCATTTGTCCTCTAGCTCGAGTGGTGAAGGAAAAGTGCTCAAATAGCCATCCCATGACGGTAAATGGCAAATCTGACTTGGATCTCAACCGCCTCAGTGTGTCCCACATGAGATGTCTATTTTCTACCTTTGGCTCTCCATACACACAAAGTTAATCTCCATGTCACAGCGGCCGGAGACGATCCCACACATGCATCAATGTGCCGTTCATTAAGATCATTTATTTCCACATATAAGCGCTCATCCTTAGTGCGGGCGCATTTCCCGCAAAATCGCCACAAATTGCCTCATGTCCGTTAGATGCAGATCCAATGGTCGTAAATCAAGAATGACAGACGCACCATCATCACCAACTCAGATTTTTACAAGAGTACAGATAAAGAAAGGATGTATTTTATTTGCTCAAAATGAAGCATCAAAAGGATACAAAGCACAATAAACACACACCCGAGCTCTGCATAGTTATGATGGACGCAGCCAACACG
>NC_041387.1:20810129-20819234 GCF_002162155.2 Triticum dicoccoides
GACAAATAGCAAAGTCGGGAAAAAAAAAGAAAAACCCAAAGCAATTCGATCTTCGATCGGCAAACTACAGAATATCCATATCCGCGCCGAACATCTCATGACACCACATGAACGACCAGATTTCTTCAACAGCAACGCCTTCAAGAAAGGAGTGACAACATTCAAGTGCCGTCGTCGCCGTCACCGGATCCAGCCACGGTGCCCCGATGGACCGAACACGAGCCGGTTGCTGGACGTGTGTACACATCTGGATATAGAGGGCCTGGGTCGTAAATGCAAAGTCGTACTCCGACAAATAGATCAGGACATGCTAGTAGTACACAGTATTTAATTAGCTGCGGTGATTAGTAAGTACTTCCTTCCCTCCGTCCGAAAATACTTGTCATCAAAATGGATAAAAGGGGATGTATCTAGACGTATTTTAGTTCTAAATACATCTTTTTTCATCTATTTTAATGACAAGTATTTCCGGACGGAGATAGTACGTAGTAGTAAGTATTGTACTAGGTACTAGTATACGTATATTGATGCTGGGGCGCCACCTGTCTCCGCCTGCTGGTCACGCGGCCTTCGCTTCCTTTTAAATTCCTTTACTCCGGAGTACTGTGCGCCCGGTCTAGTGGATCGGATCAGGCGCAACAGGACACCGGGCCGGCCTGCGGCCGAGAAAGAAAAAAGAAAAAAGAAAAAAGAAAAGCGGAGGGATAGCCCCAAAAGAGGCGGCCTTCCCGCCCTCGCGCCTCTCAAATTCATCGCCGAGCGCTGCTATACACACGACGAATGCGCGGCCGATGCCCGCACGATTCGTACGTGGCAGCGCAAGCAGCAAGAGTGCATGCAGGAGCGCAGTTGGGGAGGCAGCATCGTTCGGAGGTCGTGCGGGAAGAGTCGTCTGTGAAGCAGTTTCGTTCATCGCCGCATCGCATCGATCCCCCTCCCCGTATACTACTCCTTCCAACGCAAGGGCCCCAGACAGAGAGGGACAGAAAGAGGCAGAGACGACGACGACGACGACGACGACGACGGGCGAGGCTGCTGGAAGAGGGAGCTTCTTCGGGGCGGAGGCTGATGGACACGCCCGACCGCGCGGCGGCCCCGGCGGCGGCGGCCAGGGCGGAGGTGACGCCGCCCCCTCCCTTCCCCAATTCCGTTTACTCTGTTCCGGGGGATTTTGTCTTGTTTCTACGAGTCGCCGCCGCCTCTGCCGCGCCGTCGCGTTCCCTCTGCTCCGCGGCGGGGAACGGGATCCGGCCGCCGCGAGCGAGGGGCGTCGCCGGGCGGATTTTTCTTCAATTTGTTGCTTTCTTTCTTGCGGGGGGAACGCGTCGACGGTTGGCTGGTTGGCTGATTTCTCGCCCCTCCTGCTTCGGCTCCGGCGGTTTAGACGCCGGATTCCCCTCCGGCCGGCCGCGGGAAGCCCTTTCCTCCGCCCAATTGGCCGACCGGTTCCGCCGGCGGGCCAAATCGCCGGGGCTCGTGTCTGTCGCCGCGGTTGATTTCTTGCACTTCGTGTCCTTGGCGCTGCCGGGGGTCGTCAGAGCCATCTTCGCCCCGGAGGTTGGGTTGGGGAAATCCATCCGGCGGTTATCTCGGAGCCCCGCGGTTCTGCTTTAACCAACGAACCTTGGACTCGGAAGCCGCGGGATCCGGTTCGTGCAGGAAGCCTGGAGAGAGAGAGGAACAAGATGGGGGAGAGCCGCAGAGAAGTTTCAGATAGGCTCAGAGTTCAGTACTAGCACTACACAGCAGCACATGCCTCTCACGGCCACAGTGTCGCCCTTTTTATCTAGAATGTCATGGTGTGACATTTGCGCAGTCAGAATGCGCGTGCGGTTCGCTCCAGATCTACCCATTCATCTAGGCTTGACTTGCAGTGTGGTCTCTGCTCCTGAAATGCATGTGTACCCTCCGTCAGATCCATTTCGCTTCAAGGTTCGACTTGTGGTTCCTGCGGGTGGCTTTTTTTGGGTGCTAATGTCTGCACTCATGGTGTTGTCGTGCACCCACAAGCTGGATGGAGGATTTACCTCTTTCTTGTCAGAAAATACGACTTTCATTCATACTCCCTCCGTTCGGAATTACTTGTCACAAAAATAGATGTATCTACAACTAAAATACATCTAGATACATTCATTTCTTGGACGAGTAATTCCGAACGGAGTACAAAGTTGGGTCGTCTATTTTGGAACGGAGGGAGTAGCAAATAGGCAAGATGGACTACCTATCATTTTGTTTGGTAAAAAAGTACTCTAATTGCAAACAAGTTGGGTGCACTTGTTTTGCTGTTGTTGAATGGTTGTTACTAATTTTCACTGTTCCAATATATTGTGTCCTGATCCTACTGCTCTGCAACCCCTGACCTCTTGCTTTTCCGAATGCAGGACTCGCCGCTTTTCGGCTTCATCGACAGCTTGTCTCCGATCGAGCCTCTCAAGTCCGCCTACTCCGGGAACGGCCTCCAAGCGTACCATCAGTCGCTCAACGCCGCCTCCGTTTCCTCAATCTTCACGTCCCCGCATCACAACGCGCACAAGGAGGGATCAAAGCTCTCCAAGTAGGCTCGCTCGTGCCATCTTTTCCTTCTTTCACGCACTTGTGGATAGATACTTACCGAGTGAAAATGAAAACATTTTTACTTTTGGAGCCAATCCTGATGCTCATGCTGGCACCTATTCTTTTCAGGAGCTCTTTTGGTGACTACACTGAAAACGAGATTAGCATGGAGGACGGCACTGATAAAAACAAGTCACCCACTTCTTCAACGGCCGTTAGATTGTTCGCCTGCACTAGCACCATAACTCGAGAGAGCCACACGATGATTACCTGCTCAGTAAATGAAGGCATTGTTGATCCTCCCAAAGAGCCTAATGATTTGCCTCAACCTGGTCGATTCGATTCTGGCAGTCCGGATCACAACACAGCGCCTTGCCACGGTGTTAGTGTTAGATCGGATCTTAAACAGGACAAATGTCCGAAATTAGAAGCGGTCCAAGCCACTAATAATACTGTGGAGAAAAGGAAATGTTTGTTTTCCAGTGACATGCAGCCCCAGGATGGTTGCCAGCCTGCAAAAGAAAATAATGAAGTTATGGGATGTGAATGGGAGGACTTAGTTTCTGTCACTTCGGGCGAACTTTTGGCCTTTGACTCATCAATGGACCAACATCACACAGGAGTTCAGCTGGCAGTTAATAATGCAGAATCTTGTGGATATTTGCTATCAAAACTTGCAGGAGGTGCTGACATCCCTGATAGAACACACCCCACTACATCCAGTCAAGCATACTATCATGAGATGGTAGTGGGAGAAGATAAGACAGAAAATGGCCAGCTCTTTCCGGAAGATAAAAAAACAATCTTAAGTGAAGAAATACAGGATAATATTAATGAAGAGAATGCATGTATTCCATTAGGCTGCAAGGTACTGACATTATTGCCCGCCTCTCTCCATAAGTTCAGACTTTTAGAGCAACTGTCTGGACTCTGGAGTATGAATTCAATATGGTATTATGGCTAAATATTCCATCATAATATTCTCTAATTATTTTTTCTTCCTGCTGGCATGTTTAGGTTGAGACCCAACAACGAGGAGTTCGAAGACGCTGCCTTGTTTTTGAGGCATCTGGGTATTCACATAGGACTGTGCAGAAAGAATATGTTGGGGATTTGTCCTTCTCAACATCCAAAGGCAAAAGTTCTGCACAAAATCACAGAAATCCAGGAAAAACTCCATCACCACACGTATTCCGTGGTATTGGTCTTCATTTGAATGCTCTTGCCTTAACATCAAAAGACAAAATGGCCTGTCAGGATCCTTTGGCTACTGCCTTGGTTCCATCACTGAAAACTGAACAGGACGTGCATGGGAACTTGCTGTCTGCTGGAGGAAATTTTGTCCATTCAGGCAGTGGTTCGTTAGACCTTCAGATGGATAATGATGATTGCTCAGTTGGAGGTTTTCTTGGAAATGATCATAATTCAAGTCAAAGCAGCAGCCCCCCAAAGAAGAGGTTTGTTTCTAGTTCTGATTACTTTGGTAGTGATAGCCTCTTTGATTTCTGTGTTTCATTATAATCCAGTTACCTGACATCTTTACGTTGAAGAGCAGGCGTAAATCAGATAATGGCGACGATGATTCATGCAAGCGTTGCAGCTGTAAAAAGTCAAAGTGCTTGAAACTGTGAGTCAGTTTTCCATAGTTGAGATCTTTTCAACCTAATCAGAGGAACCCTCTTCTTAAAATTCTTGGCCATGGAAATTTATGCCACCACCCTATTTACTTATACAGTTATACTGCACATTTTAGTATGTGTACAGTCAATTGAATCTATGTTGTACGCCTTTGATAATCTGTGTGCAATGTTGCCATGTGCAGTTATTGTGAGTGCTTTGCTGCTGGCGTGTACTGTTCTGAACCTTGTTCATGTCAAGGATGTCTTAACAAGCCTATACATGAGGAAATTGTTCTCTCCACCCGAAAGCAGATAGAATTCCGGAATCCGCTGGCATTTGCTCCAAAAGTGATCCGCATGTCTGAGGCTGGTCAGGAGACTCAGGTGGGTAATTTTATTAATAAACTCATATCTACTTCTGTTGGTCATTATACCCTATTATGTGATGCTGAAATCCTGTAATGAATTGCAGGAAGATCCTAAAAACACTCCTGCTTCTGCTCGTCATAAGAGAGGATGCAATTGCAAGAAGTCAAGCTGTCTCAAGAAGTACTGTGAATGCTATCAGGTATTATAATTGCTTTGGAAACTGATACTGGTGACTTCATTTGGAATTATACTTCTGGTTTGTTACTTATGCTTGAACTGTTTGATTTAATAAAAGGGAGGTGTTGGTTGCTCCAACAACTGCAGATGCGAAACCTGCAAAAACACTTTTGGCACTAGAGATGGTGAGTGTTCTGCTATTGTAATCTGTCCAGCCATGCTACTTTACAGACATGCAAATCATTTTTCTAGAAACAAGCACAATATGTTGCATTTTTTTATGTATTGATAACTTGTGTCGTAGCACCTTACATATCTTTGCACTGAAGATCCATAAAAGTACCGAATTATCCTGGTTATAAGTAACCAATTCTTATTCGCATGAACCAGTGTTTTAACTCTTAGTCATGAAATTTCAGGGTACCATGCCATGCTACTTTAGGTTTTTAATGACACACATCGTCTTCTAATACAGTTTCACTCTGAATGATCAACATTTTTTATGCATGACAGTGCTACATGTCTGTTTTCATTCAGACTTTAGAGGTATCTAGGATATAGATTATGGAGTGCCTAATGTGCCCAACTTAGTGTCTGAAATGATCAAGTGAACACAGCTACCCTGGTTTTTGCCGTTTCTACTTCAGTCTGATATTTATATTCTGTTGTCAGTTGCCGTATCAGCTGAGAATGAAGAAATGAAGCAAGAAGGCGATCAGACCGAAAATCGTGAACAAGAGAAGGAAAATGACCAACAAAAGGCTAATGTACACAGTGAAGATCACAAACTGGTTGAGCTTGTCGTCCCAATAACACCACCTCTGGATGTTTCCAGGTTTGTTGGTACATTTTAGCCTAATATGTGGACTATTCGAACAAGTTCAAAAATAGCTGCATTTAACAAGTTCTATTAATAGCTGTACAATGTTTTCCAGTTGTTTGCTCAAACAGCCAAACTTCTCAAATGCAAAGCCACCTAGACCATGCAAAGCCCGCAGCGGGAGTTCCTCCCGGCCCTCAAAAGCCTCTGAAACAGTTCAGTCTCGCAAGACCTCGAAGGCCGGTGACAGCGTGTTCATCGAGGAAATGCCTGGTATTCTGAGGGAGCCTTCTTCTCCTGGCATCGTGAAGACGTGCTCCCCTAACGGAAAAAGAGTGTCACCGCCGCATAATGCGCTCGGCGTTTCACCAAGCCGAAAAGGAGGGCGGAAGCTGATACTGAAATCCATCCCCTCGTTTCCGTCACTGGCCGGAGACGCGAACGGCGGGTCCGCAACATGCAGCTCTGACAGCGCAACAGCTCTTGCTCTAGGTCAGGCTTATTCATTATGCAGACATGATATGAGTTTTTGATTTGTATATCATATCAGTTGTTGCAGAAGCTTATCTGTGCCTTTGTCCTTGGAACCAGGTCCGTCTTAGAAGCCGGGCTGGGCAGCGGATTGATTATCCGCGACCGGAGTACGACTTGTAGTCCGATGATGGTACGGTACCTCGCATATGAACTCCGCGGCAAGGCTCAAGGTACCGCAAGAGAATGTCATGTCATGTCATGTTAGAACTCAGGTAGTTTGTATTTGTAACATATGTAGCGAGTGAATATTCTGTATGTAAGATGTTACGAAGTCGTCGTCGTCGTCGTCGTCGTCGTGAAATTCTATTAATACTACATAAGTCACCCCTGATTAGTCAGGGGGTTTAGCTCATGCAATTCAGTCCCAAGTTTTTCTTGAGAAACCATGCGAGGTCACAAATTTGCTTGAAAGGAATGGGCAGGCAGTAGTGGTACAGTAGCAGTGATGGATATGCAGACGGCAAAAAAGGACATCGGGCGGTGGAGTAATCAAGAGACGGGGAGGGGACAGACAGTGCAGTGCAGTCTCCAAAGGAGTGGGCTTTTGCGCTTTAATTTGGCGTTCCCGCTTGGGGAGGACTAAACTAAACGAGGGAGAAAGCAGCGGTTAATTTATGCTTAGCATGGTGAGGTGATCATTGCTGCTGTACTGGTGCTCAATGCTTCTGGTATCATCATTATCATTGCTGCTGCTGCTGCTGCTTTTTGTGCAAACATTTGGGGTGTAGATTATGTTGTTTCACACGGACGTTGTGGGCCGTTGCTTAGAAATAACAGACAGTGCCTGTGCATTGCATTGCTCTTCTGAAAAGAATGCTGGAAATAATAACTTAACCGCTATGATCTTTGTGTAATAATAATATTATGTGTGGTGCCACCATCATCTGGGTACAAGATGGTCTCTATGGGCGTGTTTGGTTGCAGTAGTGAATAGTAGTTGCGTTGCATACACATCTCAACCCAACCTGGCTCTGAAAAAACAGCCTCATATGCAACATCTGCAAGTTGTTTGGTTGCCTGCATATGGACTTCTTGCATTAGGGGATCAACTTTGGCATGTTGTTTGGTTGCTTGTATTGTCTCGGCGCATACAACTACACGCTGTTTTGGTTGCCCGCATGGGGTATGATTAAGAGCTAAAACTTGCACTTAGCGCACAAGGTTAAGAACTAGCAGAGAAAGGGGGAGAAGAAATGCAGTGTGCGCCGGACCATGACGACTGCGATAGATAGTGGTTGCGGCGTTGTGTTCGACATGATGGGCATGGAGTCGTGGGCGAGCGACCCCGTCGGCGAACTAGTTGCGGTGCTCGCGCAAAGACAGTCGACAGAGGAGGAGAATGCAGTGCTCGCGCCATGGTATCGTCAGTGTAGTGGACGAGAGAGGAGGCCGAGATGGTCGACGCTGGAAACGACTCCAGTGTAGTAGGGCGAGATAAAGGAGGCCAAGATGATCGACCCCGTCGGCGGCACGGCGAACTGCAGTGTGCGCGCCATTGCAGCATCAGTGCAATAGGAGGACGACAGAGAGTAGGCCGAGATGAGCGACGCTGGAAACGACTCTAGTGTAGTAGGACGCGGGTACCCCAAATCCCATGCGAAAACCCTAGCAGAATTCGGCCTATCTACCAACTACAACACATCTAGTAGGGCAATGCCGGGCGAAAAGAAGGATTTTTGAACATCAAAACGGCAAAAAAAGGGAAGGATTCTTCAGATTAGGGGATTTACTGTACAAGGGGGCCGCCGCCCCTTCTGCACGACGAACATGGGACATCGACGCCGCCTCCCACAGGTGGCGAAGGCGCGCGGCGGCGGCACCTCCTCAACCATGCACAAAATCTGGCTGTCGCCTCCCCAACCTTCCGATGATCGCCGAGGCGGCGTCGCCTATGCAACTCCCCCTTTCTCTATCGACGAAGACGAACGGGCAGGTGGAGTGATGGAGGGATGAATGGGGGATGCGGCGTCGCCCGAGGACTTTTTTGCTTATTTCCACATCCGCGCCTCCACAGTTCGCCACCTGTCCCCAACGAGCGGTCAACACATGGTCAAACTGCGTGTACGCACCGCATACGCGCTACAGTAACCGTATTTTCACGTCCCGTCATATTCAGTGACCGTAACGAGTGTATTTCAAAGTTGGATGACCGCATCGTGCTTTCAACGCAATTATAGTGACCGTGGGTGTATTTATCTCTATATTTTTGGCAAGAGGAAAAAGAAATTGACACGTTGAGCGCAAAGTAGATAAGGCGTGCTTTTGAACCCCCGAGGCGAAGTTGGCAGAGCGAGCGATACCACGCCACCGTTGGCCGCCGGGATGCTACTGGCGCGCGCCCCGCCGCCATCGCCGTCGGCGTTCAACTCCCCGGCGCTTTCGGCGCGCGCCTTCCGCCGTCGCCGCCTCGCCGCTCCCGGTGCCGCCGCGACGGCCGCGTCCAAGCCGCCTTCTCTCCGGGTCGGGCAAAGGCGCAAGCAGGTGGCGAGCGTGGCGAACCCCATGGTGAAGCACTGCGTGAAGCTCCGGGACTCGGCCGCCTACCGACGGTCCTGCCGCCGCCTCGTCCTCGTCGGCCTCGCCCCCGTCCTGTACCCTTCTCCCCCGCCCCGTCGCTCCGATCCTTTCCAGCGCCCTTCCATTTCTTACACTCTGCTCCTCCTCCGTGTTGCTCGCTCGCCGCAGGGAGATCTGCAGGCTTGGGCTCGCCGCCATCGATTGCTTGCTCCTCTTGGACGGCGCAGAGGTCCCGGGTGAACTGCATGAGCTCTCTGGTGGCAATGTTGTGTATGTCAGCGCCACTGTGATGAAGAGGATCTCCGGGATGCGGTCGGTTGATTCAACCGAGGCGATTGCTGTCATGCACATGCCCAAGCATTTCTGTGACCTCGGTGATGAGGAGGGTGGAGCTGGTCTTGATGCGGCGTTCCAGTCTCCAAAGAGGATCCTGGTCCTTGATGGGATTCAGGTGAAGACGATGAGCGACACCCCACCATTGTTCAGTAGCAGTCTTTTTGTGCAGAAAATGGGGGA
>NC_041387.1:20819244-20834577 GCF_002162155.2 Triticum dicoccoides
GATGCTTCATTAGGCAAAAGTAGGTTGAGTAGGTTGTACTGGGTTAAATTAAATATTTGTTTTTTGCAGTGATTATGTATCTTTGATTCAGGAATTGCGTATCTGCCAAATGCATTTAGTTCTTTTCAGTTTTCACTTTGCGAACGTTGATTTCTTTCTAACCTGTAAAACAACCAACCAACAGGATGGGGGGCTGGTGCTTATTTGAACTCTGAAGTGGTTTATTATTAGTACATCTCATAAGCACTGATTCGAGTTCTGTACAGTGCATCTAATGCCGGTGTTGATTCTGATACTTGGCAGGATCCGGGTAACCTCGGAACGCTGATAAGGTCAGCTTGTGCGTTCAAATGGGTATGCAGTTTTCTCCCTCAGCTATTGTACATGCTTTCTGGAGCTTATGCAATTCAAATGACACATTTTTCTGTTATTGTATATGAAGTTTATTATGAGAACTTTTATTTTAACATTCGGTATTCTATTTGAAATTTATGTGATCAGCAAGGTAAAATGAAGTTTAATAGAACTGAAAGCATGCAATTGTTAGGCTTCCAGACAATTGAGAGGGTGATAGTATAATACTTAGTGTTAATAAGGATATTTTAAGTCGATGCTTCATTAGGCAAAAGTAGGTTGAGTAGGTTGTACTGGGTTAAATTAAATATTTGTTTTTTGCAGTGATTATGTATCTTTGATTCAGGAATTGCGTATCTGCCAAATGCATTTAGTTCTTTTCAGTTTTCACTTTGCGAACGTTGATTTCTTTCTAACCTGTAAAACAACCAACCAACAGGATGGGGGGCTGGTGCTTATTTGAACTCTGAAGTGGTTTATTATTAGTACATCTCATAAGCACTGATTCGAGTTCTGTACAGTGCATCTAATGCCGGTGTTGATTCTGATACTTGGCAGGATCCGGGTAACCTCGGAACGCTGATAAGGTCAGCTTGTGCGTTCAAATGGGTATGCAGTTTTCTCCCTCAGCTATTGTACATGCTTTCTGGAGCTTATGCAATTCAAATGACACATTTTTCTGTTATTGTATATGAAGTTTATTATGAGAACTTTTATTTTAACATTCGGTATTCTATTTGAAATTTATGTGATCAGCAAGGTAAAATGAAGTTTAATAGAACTGAAAGCATGCAATTGTTAGGCTTCCAGACAATTGAGAGGGTGATAGTATAATACTTAGTGTTAATAAGGATATTTTAAGTCGATGCTTCATTAGGCAAAAGTAGGTTGAGTAGGTTGTACTGGGTTAAATTAAATATTTGTTTTTTGCAGTGATTATGTATCTTTGATTCAGGAATTGCGTATCTGCCAAATGCATTTAGTTCTTTTCAGTTTTCACTTTGCGAACGTTGATTTCTTTCTAACCTGTAAAACAACCAACCAACAGGATGGGGTATTTCTTCTTCCGGCTTGCTGTGATCCTTTCAATGAAAAGGCTCTTCGTGCAGCTCGTGGAGCCTCTTTGCAGCTTCCAATTGTCTCTGGCAACTGGTGTGATCTGCATGCTTTGGTAACTAGATATGGCATGAAGATGTTGGCAGGCCATCCAGAAAGTAGCAGTGATGGATCTGAAAGAACCCATGTGCTGTCCAAAGAGCTTGCAGACTCACTGATGAGTGAGTCACTATGCTTAGTGTTAGGAAGTGAGGGCAATGGCCTCTCTGAAGAGACCGTCCAAGCTTGTGATCTTGTAAGCATTCCTATGGAAGGTATTTTTGAATCTCTGAATGTTTCTGTTGCTGGGGGTATCTTTTTATTTATGTTACAACCCAAACAGCAAACATATAGCAGAAGTTTAACTCCGTAAGTTACCTGCCTGTCCAGTTCATATTTTTTTTTGTGGGTGTTTGTTTCTGACATCTAATTTAAAGTGAAGAAACATACCATTCAGTGTGACACAAGATGTTAGTTAGAAATTAAAGAAAATGCATGATATGACATTATTTCGCTAGAACAGGTTGTTTGATGTATTTTTAATGAACAAGAAACATACCCTATTGCAATATCGATGGTTGTCTCGTGGATCTTTCTACTGTCATGCATTTCTGTAGTTTTACTGATCCTCCAATGAGTCTTGATTGCAAGGCTTGATCAATGGTCTACCACAAGGATGAGCCCATATGAAACTGCAAATACTGACAAAATGGTTCGAACTATTTCACTTCTATTTGCATGCGGCCCAAACATGATTCTGTACAATTCTGGCAGTGCATATTCTGGAGGTCACTAACTCACTATAGCTGTCATGTGGCATGACACCAGACAACAGCCAGCAGGCTATCCCTTTAAAATTGATTTATTAGGATCACTTCTATGAGATATGAGGAGGATTAGGAAGATATGATTTAGTCGAGAACTTGAGATAGGTTGATTATGAGTTAAGAATGCCATCTCTCAAAAAATGGAGATGTCATTCATCACGTATGTGGATACTGTTTATCTCTCCCTCTCATCTCCAAAGCCACAGTCGGCCTACCCTTGCTCCTTGGAGTCGTATCCACAATTGGCGGGCGACACACGATGCTTGGACTCATGAAAATGCCAGTGTATTTAAATAACTATGGCATAATAAATAAATCTTAACCATAAACTATTGCGGTATCTTTGACCCAAGAAACCCCAGCTTTGAGTATAACAGCTATTAGCTTTAATCAAGTGTTGTTTAACACTGGGGGTACAGAACGTTCGCTTTAAATTTGGCTCTAAGCTTTTCAAATTACCAGACGAGCTGGGCTGCCCGCCTTCCCAGTAACGGGCATAAATAACGTCTTACACTTGCCACAAGAATCTTTCTACCCGGTGCCCCTGTCAGCCAGATCAGAAGGCCAGGCCCAGTAGCCGGCATAATTGAGGCATTACACTTGACATGTCCACCTGTCTGGCCCAAGTGTGTGTCTGTGGAACTGAAGTAGTAGAATTTGCTTATCAGCTAACAGTTGAATCATTTTGCCAATTGTGATGTCAGATGCTTGGAATATTTGATATGAACATTTACCAACTGACCTAGGCTTTCCTTCACTATTGATTTATGGTACCTGATAGAGATTTTTTTTTAAATGTTAACTAAGGCCCAGCAACTGTTGCTGAATGTTCTAGCCAAGCCATATAATGCATAAGAAATAGATGTGCGGGTATATAATGCTTGGAAGTCCCATGCCACTCAGTGGAGGAGCGACATAGATATGTGCTAGTGTTAAGTACTTGAAATAGAATATCTTTATTGATAAACCATATCAGCAAATCTCCTGGCAATATGTCTACACAACAATGACATTTTCCATGTTTTTTATTAATAACTCTTGCATGTGATCCAGCACGACTGAACAGACATGGTGTTGTTTTCAAATAAGACACGTTATGACGATGCTTTGGCGGCACTTCAACCTGTTTTGGACCTTAATAGTCAGTGTTTAAAGAAAGGATGGCTTTCACTTTCAGGTGAATACTTGCTTTATTAACTTACAAGAGCATGCTGACTCATCTGCAAACTTTAGTGTTCCATTATTGTAGTAGATGTATGCACGTCTGTCATTCACCAAGATGGTAGTGCACTTCGATTCATGTGGATGCGGTCTTTGACAGAACAACGCTATTTTTCAAGGCTCTTGTTTTGCCACTTCATAGAGGATTTTATGAGCACATACATCATTTTTACCTTTGTGATAATTGATATGACTGCGACAATGTTTGCCACCTTATACAATATCTTGTGATCCATTGCTTTTGTAATTTAGAGTAGTAGAGTTTGCCAGGACTGTTTTACCCAATAACACATTTTTCCTATTTTTCCTTGGAGTAACACCATCATTTTATCGTTTTTAGGAAATTATAATCCTATTTAACTACTTCCGTGCTCCTCCTGTGTTGTTTGTCGTCTATAACTGATAAGTAGATTTCTCTTATGATATACTCCATCCGTCCCAAAATAAGTGTCTCAAGCTTAGTACAACTTTGTACTAGAGTTAGTACAAAGTTAAGACACTTATTTTGGGACGGAGGGAGTATTTGTTTATGCTGGTGTAAAACTGCTCATCTTACACTGAATGTGTATTTTCTGAAGAAAACAAAAAGCGCCACAAATTTGTCTTAAAACTTTGGTTAAATAATATATTTCCCTTGCAAGGCAGTACACTCCAAGTATATAAACCTCTTACTGCCTGAATGAGATGGGATTTTCGCTGAACCACCCATTCACTCAAGCAAAATGGTTAGTGCATTGTTTTGCCTGCTCACTGCAACTGGAAACAAATGCAGTGTGTACTGCAAGTAAAGATGCATGACATAATGTGTGGACTGTGTGCTGACTTGGTGAGCAATCATCCACTTGGTTTAAATAGGGGCCAGTACTTCGAGAATGCAGCGTCAGCTACATCGTAGTATCATAGCTTTTTTGCTGCCAAAGTACTAGTGACTGATGACAAATTTAAGATAGAGTGAAATGCTCTGGGACCTTGACAACCTGTACTGACTGATCCATGGAAAGAAAGCCAAACTCAAGAAATAAAGTTGAAGTTGGTTCACCTATGTGCTGTCTGGCACTGCGGAACATTAAGAAGTCAAGAAGTTGGAGAAAGCAATGAAACGTTGCGCGTATTTAGTATCTACATATAAGCAGTGCAGAGGGAACGTGTTACGCTACTCTGTGGGCTTGTTTTGGTTCTATTAATAGAAGAAGATACCTTGTCCAGCTTGTGTCTTAGCCTTTTGGATGCTTCTTATTAATTGTGAAGTAGTAATTTATTGAGAGTTCCTCATAATTAAAACATCAGGCAGCAGATTTTACTTTGTTTGTAAGGTGGTGAAACGACGATCGTGAACTCCTATTCCTGCTACCCTTTGTTAAGTGGTCTTGTTGTCATTGTGCATGATGTCCCCATCCGTGCTTTTGCTTTTCTGAAAGTGATAGGTTTCTTCACTTTCAAGCTACAAGCTACTATCTCGTTTCGAGATCAGTTACAGTAATCAAGTGTTCATTTTCAGAAATGAATATGGATGGTTCCCAGGTCCATTAGTTTTCTGCTGGCCAACTCCCTGCTAAGCACTGTAAGTATCGCGGCCTAGCCTGTTACTCCGTCGACAGGCTGGGCATATCCCTGTTCATCAGCCACTACATCATTTTGCATGTTATTTCCTGCTCTAGACTATGCCCGTCCACCGGTTGCAATTTTCATTCCATCTGTTGAACTATTTCTGTTCCAAACATTATTGAAGTAGCATGTGCTTTTACTTGGACTTCACATGTGGAGAAGTACAGACACAAACTAGCTGTGAACTAATCATGCGCACACACGCATATGAAATGTTTATTCGACGTTGATCAGAAGGTTACACGGAACCTAGATGCTTCCACATCATAGAGTCGCATGGTTCATATCTTTTAGTTCTCACGAGATAGTCTAACATTATCAGTACGGCCATATTAGGCAAATTTTTGTCCAGTGGCCAGCGCATCACCATGCAATTTCTCAAATTGTCCATGTTAAAGTTCAGAGTCCAATAGATATGCCTTTGCTAGTAGCATTAATCATGCAGAGTTGGTGCTGTTCCAGAACTGTGTGCCATTTAGCATCTTGATGTACCTTACAATCTTCGGCTCGGCTTGTCTGTTTTCTCTTGATAGATCTATGAGAACTAATAGAAAATTAGCGCAATCAAGCGCCGTCCGCCAGGTTGGCCGGCCCTTAGCCTCTCTGGGAAAGAGATCATGTGAGTTAACCCTTTCTGCTTGCAGCTTAGGTTGGAGTTTTGATGCGTGCATGCATCTGAGTTGTGCTCCCTTTGCTTTGCTAGCTGCATCTCCCTTTCTTTCTTTTCCACACATTATTATTGGCAACATTTTCCCTCCCTTTTCCAAAATTTGCGAGCAACATTTTCCTTCTTCATTATTTGCTGGGAAGAGCTGCCCATGCCCCCATGTGGCTTTTGTGCCTCCCATGTGTCGTCTCCCCAGAAGCGGTAATTGCGGTTTTTTTCTGCGAGGTGATGGAAAAATATCTTGCTGCAATTATTTAAACTTGAAAGGATGCATTATTCAGTCAGGGATCCAATTCGGGTGGACTCGAGGCACCGTGTGTTGAAAAACTCTCGGGGTCACCGCTTGGCATGCTGAAAGATTACTTCTGAGAAGGTCTCGAATGACATTTTGATTGGGATGCGGATATTTTGAACTTATTGAGTGTGATGTCGGTGGCATAATCCTATACCAAACAAAACATAATTATGGTTGCTTGAACCATAAGCTTAGTTTGTAGTAACCCGTAATGATAGTCCTCTTTTTAGATCTGCTTAGTTATGAGTGGGCTCTTGACTACCTTAACTAATGATGGCTTTACTTACACACATAAGACATCCTAATTTATGACAGAACATACATCCGTAGATCCATCATGGACAAGAATATGAATAGGACAGGTTAAACCGGACAAAAACTTCCAAGAATATGGAAGATCCTTGATGCTGATGCCAACTATGCTGATGCGACAGGACTACCAAGACAATTTTCCGACTCATCGCTCACCAACGCCAAAGCCAAAGCCATAGGGCGTGGCTGGCTGCTCTTGCTCTTGTGTGCACCATCGCAGCCATCCAAGGTGTGTTCATGGGGGACCCCTCTTATCTCTCTCTCGTCGACATCGAGCTCTGGTACGGTTTTTGTTTTTGTTTCGGTGGGCGCCATTTTCAAAAAAAAATGTGGCATGTCTCCTATTTCCTCCTTGATGGCCAAGTGGGTCGAGTGACTTGGCAAAGAATAGTGGCTTTTAAACTTGTGAATGGTCGTGTACATCGGTCAATGCAGATGTCGAGAGCATGCTCTCGTTTTCGAAAGAAAAGAATGTTCAACGTACAGTCAGGAATGGCCGATATGAATAAATAACGAACCCGAGCCGTATTATTTCCGCGCCGTAAATATGGAACTGAAATATACTTTTTTTTCCTGAATGAAAGCTGAAAGGAAAATGACGGTGCCTTGCTAACAAGTGGAATTTTTTGTTAAGGGCCCTTGACCTTGAACCTGGACTTTTGTACCGTATACAATGTGTCTAATCCCAAAATTTCCATGAGATGACAATGCATATTCAGGCGTCACCTGTTTGCAAAACAGGGCAAATCTTGCTAGATCCAAAAATAATGACGTGCTAAGAAGTCTACCTTTTTCTAATGAACCGTTGTACCTGGCCCGGTGCTTGAACTTGACCCAAAAATACCCATATCCTGACAAAGAAGTCCGATGAATGGGCGTGTGTTCCACATACACAGAATTGAATTATTCCACTTGACAAAGACTTGGAAATTTGGCTCCGTTTCAAACCCTGACAAACCAGCTAAACGGCGGTCACTCGACGTAAAATGTCGGTCAAAAAACTCAGAAGCATTTTACAAAGATGGCGTGGTCCGACCCAAATGCTTAATTTCAGCACACATGGGGCTTGACCTCTGTGGTACAGCAAGTAGTTTGCAAGGTCCAAAGCATTTAGTTTCTTCTATAACAAGCACACTTTGTTGACAGGCTTTCAAAAAACTACAGACCCCTTTGAAGACTACTTTTTTTTTTGCGAAAAAACCTCCAATCTATTCATCTTCAATCATGGCAGTACAACGAATACCAGAAATAAAAATTACATCCAGATTCGTAGACCACCTAGCGACGACTGCAAGCACCGAAGCAAGCCGAAGGCGCGCCACCGTCATCGCCTCTCCATCGCCGGAGCCGGGCACAACTTGTTGTAGTAGACAGTCGGGAAGTCATCGTACTAAGGCCCCATAGGACCAGCACCCCAGAACAGCAACCGCCGCCGATGAAAAATAACGTAGATCTGAAGGATCCAAACCGAAGACACGCGAACGTAGACGAACAACGACGAGATCCGAGCAAATTCACCAAACATAGATCTGCTGGAGACACACCTCCACACGCCCACCAACGATGCTAGACGCACTGCCGGAACGGGGGCTAGGCGGGGAGACCTTTATTCCATCTTCAGGGAGCCGCCGCCGTCTCGTCTTCCTGAGTAGGACACAAACCCTAACAAGATTGAAAAAAAAACTAAAAACGGAGCCCTCCCGCCGGCCCTTGCCAGGATCCACCGCGCCTCCATGGCCCTAGGGCCACCGAAGCGAGGGGGGCCTGCGCCGGCGCCGGCGAGAGGCATGAACCCTAACTTTTTTTCTTGAAGGAGGAGGAGAGAGATTTCCTTTGAAGACTACTTAGAGTGCGAGAATAGAAAAACTGAACACGGGTTGTCGGATCAACGATGGATGTCTCACATTTGGTAGGCTTGCGCGTTCCTTTTCTCTAGATGCCATTTAGATTAGACAAATGAGGTTGTCTACATGCAATGACTCAATTCATGGAAATTTGAAAGAATTCAAACACGAGCTCAAGCCTCGTGGAAACAAATCATATGGGTCTTACACTACTTTTTTTTCCTTCGATGGCCTCAAGACTAGCCATGTCATCTTACTTCTCCTTTTTCAATTCTTGTGTTTCTAGAGTTTTTCGTTTTCATAATACACTTAACATGCTCTTTGTAGATCATGGTTTTAAGAAAAAGAAAAGTCAATTTTATATTCTGAACTATAGTGCCAGGTTCACTTTTTGTAATCCTGAACTATGAAACCGGCCATATAAAACGTATATAAGTCCGTTTAACATCAAACCTAACCCATGTTGGATAGTGACTTTGCATTCCTTTTAAGTGTTTTAAGAAATGTGAAAAAAATTCATAAATATAAGGAATGTTGTTGTACAAAATTTCGCCCCACATCCTTAGGATAAACTCATATTTTACCCCAAATGTGAAACCACATATTTATATTTTGTTAACTAAGCATGATAGATCGGAGTATAGTATGGATTTTTTTTCTCTTTAAAAACCGTACCTTTTAGGACTTCTTTTTAATGCGGCTTTTCAGACATGAATGAAAGTGAAGAATGTGCACACACATCCTCGTCACAAGAGCGGAGTTAACGGTCCGTTAGGAAGTTGCAATATGATTGTGTGGAAGCAAGTGTTGTTTTGTGAGATACACAATAGATGGTCACATACTCAAAGTATTTTTTTTTTGAAACAGAGGCAAAAGCTTTGCCTCATCTCATTAATAAAGGAGAAGAGAGTTGCCCGGCTAATAAACGGAAAATCGGGCGAAAACCGTCACAAACCGCTGAGCGGCACACACATAATACCACACACACCTCACATAGAGGGTCTCGTCAACATCACACACCGGTGTCATCGTCATCACTTCTCCCCAACAGGCGTCATCGCCCTCCCTAATCTCCGAGCAAGCGACTCCGACTTCTCCGAAGACAAAAGTCGACCCAACCCACACCATAGAGGCTGTGTGAAACACAGGAAGCCCCGGCCAAACTCAGCCACCCGCGCCAAGGACAGCACAACTCCGACTCTGAATGATAGCTCCAAAGGAGAACTATGCAAGGTTGGCGTCGCGAAAGACCACCGAACAGACCACCTGCTGCCTGTCATCGTCGCCACAGGGCCCCGCCGCCGCAGCTTCGACTTCATCACAACAAAACAACCTGAGGTAATCCCACGAACACGCCGAAGAAGAGCCGACTATCGCAACCATTGTCGCGTCTCCGTCATCGCACACACCCATCATCGTTGCCACAGAAGCCTCGACGCCAACTCCACCAACTTCCATCGGTCCCACTTGATGATGCCTAGCTCCAAAGACGAAGCCCCCGAGAGGGGATACGATGCTAAAGCACCGTCATCGTCCAATCCCATGGATCTCGGGTTCCCCCGAAGCTGCGAAGATTGGAGTTGAGAGTACCTCGACGATGCCAACAAGAAGGAAACGACGCTTGAAAGCGTCGCCATCGCCGGCTCCGGACACGTCGGAGACAAGCTTTCGCCCGGGTCAACCTCTCGAGCCCTGCACATCAAGCATCAGCAAGCCCTCCATCGGGCCACCGAGGTCCAATCCGTCCGGATCTGACCACCTTCACACTTCGCAGCAGATCCGCTCCGCCCAGCACCGCAGAACTGCGTTGTCTCCATCCCGGGCTGCCGCACTGCCCAAGCAGCAGCCACCGACCGCGTGGCCGCGCATCCTCACGACGGCCGAACCATGCCGCCGGGCACGTCGTGCCGAACCTTCCCACACAGATGCACCACGACCCGGCCACGCCCGCACCTCGTGCTGCACCTTCCCTCTGGCCGCACCTCCCAGCCAGAGGACCACCGCCTATGCTCGCGCCGTGCTGCGCCGGACCAGATCGGCCGCACCACGGGCCACCAACCCACGACGTCAGGGCAGCCACTGCATGGCCGGCCCCGCCCGCACACCACCAGATCCGAGCGCGAGGGCCCCGGATCCGCCGCCCCCGCCGAAGGGGAGGAGCCTCAGCCCGCCGCCGCCGAGCTCGCGACGACCACGCGCCGGTGCCACACGAGCCAGACATGAGCCGCCCGCCCCGTGGAGAAGAAGCCCCGCCGCCGCCGCTGCCACACGGGCTTTGCCCGGCGACGCATCCCGGCGGCGGCGAGGAAGGGAGACGACGGAGGGGAGGCTTTTGGCGGTGGCTTGGGTCGCCGCCCGTGTCGCTCGTGCGGAGCGACGCGGGGGCCTTCAGGACTCTCGTAATGCCTAGTCAGATTGATCAGACTCAAAGTATGGTTAAATTATGAACTTGGTGTTCAATGTTCTTTGAAGATCTATATATATATATTGGGTCGGTGGTGATGGTTATTTGATATAGTTTGTGAACAATGGTGTTTCGATAAATTTGTTCAGCGAAGGATCTATAAAGTAGAGTCCGGTCTACGGACTTGAGAGGGATATTTCTTGAATTTACACCTTCGAGACATTAGCACGTCAAAAGGGGAAAAAGTCAAGCGCTCCTATGAGCAAAGTACGTTGACTTTCTTGCCGGGATGATGCATTTGGCCCTGATGAGTTGAGTCGGGACATGCGTGATCCATGCATTGGAGGCCAGGTCATCTGACCAATTAGCGGCTACGGGCCACGTCGAAAGCTTAATTTACAGCGTCTAGCCGCCGCGTCGGGGCACAGGTTTTGACCAGGCGACGACCATGCGTATCATTAGAGTATTAGAGTAGAGGAGTTTATAGCCATGTGATGTCAACTTCATAAACACCTTAAGTATGTATTAAATGTAGACATAATGAAACACAAATAAATTGTTGTAATTTTGTAATGTTAAAGACGAAACACGCAAAACGGTCAAAATGTCGGGCTTTTATATGTTAAAAATGTGGTCGCAGTACCATCAACGTTCAATTAAGAGAAATGTGGTCGCAGCCTGCTCACAATGGTTATGAGACCTGCACCACAATTGCATATTGCAAAAGCCAACACTTTTGTTCATTCTATCCAAGACCGCACTCATGCACGAATGCCAGGCTCGTCAGAATAAGAACAACTCTAGAAGAGTCTGTATATTGGGTCGGTCGGCATAATAATCATACATTGGTGATCTTGACCGAAAAGGCCACTCAACTGTAGAGTTGTCATTCGGCCCCTGATATGGAGAATGCTCCATATCCAGCCCGCGTTCATATTCGACCTCTGATGACATGCACATATAGGTGATATCTTTATGAACATTTTAATATCTTATTTGCATTCTTTTGAGTTCGTACGAATTTTCAAAGTTTTGGTCAAGTCACTTTGACCAGATGGAAGGGCATTTTGGCGACCTAAAATGCTTTTAGGGGCAAATTTGAGCACATCAAAAAGGTAGGGGTAAATCTGAGAGTGGACGCAAATTAGGGGCATAAATGTAAATGTCTCAATATATATGGAGGCAACCAATATGACGGCTCTGAGTTTGTGTGTCACCTCGGCAACCTTCAAATGCATTTAAAGCGCACTCCATATGCATTATGGCAACTATGCTAGAGTTGTTCTAATGGGATTAAAGTGTTCTATGCGACCGTAGATTAGCTTGGCCTATTTCCAGCTATGCTTGTATTGTTAGTTTCAATATTTGTGTCCCGTACGCAAGCATAAATTATATACGCGAACAGAAACGTAAGAAGTACTTCCTCCTTCCGGTTTATCAGGACCCTTTGTATTTTGCACCAAATTTTGTGTTTGATTTTTCTTTGAAAAAGGCAAAAGATTTGTCATTTCATTTATTAAGGAGATGTTTGGAACAAGACCCGCAAGGGGGGGGGGGGGGTAAAGTCTCCTCTCGCAGCATTACGACACTCAAATGCTTGGCACTGACCAAAGCCCAAAGAGAGACCTCCTCTTTGATATTGGCAATAATGGTCATTGAAGGAGTGGGTGTTACGAAATACTCTAGAGTTGCGCTCTGGCCACATATACCATGAAATAAGCATCATCAAGGATGCAAGGCAAGCGCCTTTGGGGTATCCACGTCGAAACAGGAGGTTACAATCGCACCAATCCCTTACTGAAGCCATCGTGGCCCAAGTCGCTGGAAGGATGCATGCCGAGGTAAGGAAATATGACGTTCCAAATGCGCATAGTGAAGCGGCGTTGATAAAGAAGGTGAGCCGCTGAATCTTGGATTTGCTTGCAAAGGGGACAGAGGCCGCAGTTTGATCAACCCCGATGAAGCAACCGATCAGATGTCCAAATCCTGTTTTGGAGAACCAACCAAGCAAAGAATGTGCACCTAGTATAGGGGTGCCCAAACCTTCCAGCACGCTTGCACCAAGTCTGAAGAAGTGAGACCCTCAAACCGAGCCTTGTAGACAGATGGAGCGCTATAGTTATCGTTGTTGGTGAACTTCCAGACGATTGTGTCCTCACCCCCAGGGATAAGAGTGACGGTGTGAGCTTCTGCCAAAGGTTCGTGAACTGCTGAATGTGAGCAAGGATGAAGCCATTACCCATACTGGTGCATGAAATCTAGAAGTTATTTGCTAGAGCTAGTTGGACTAGGGAGTTCTTTTTGCGAGAGAGCACGAAGATCTTAGGTGCAAAGTCACAAGGGCGTAGGCCATGGAGCAACGGAGAGCTCCGGAATCTGGCAATGTGGCCATTACCAGTGGTGGCACGGGTGCAACCGCATTCAGCAGTGCATGGCGAGCCCAAATCGATCCAAAGGTTTGGTGGATCCTTCCACTCTACCCGTAGCCAGCAGAGGCGAAGGGCTTCTGAATTGGATTTGGTTTGCAAAATATAACTGATATGGCATAAAAATATAGGACCGGAATATCCAGCGAACGTCAAACTTTTAGACATGAAAAATCAAACTTTTTCATGCCAGCTCGAACGTTTTTCATGACAAATTATGTTTGAAGACGACGGCAAGGTTAGTTGACGAGCATGACAAACCCGCCCCAGTTCATTTTTTGTCAGGAAATTGCCGTGCTTGCAAACTAAAAATACCATCCTTGTGCCAACTTAAATTGCCATGAAAAACATTCAATTTGCATGCCTAAAAATCTGACGGTAAAGTTTTAGCATCTCTGAAATTATATTTATCGTATTCAAACGAACTTTTCAATGGTACTATTTTTACTACATATAAAACTTATTTTATTTACGTAAATGTATGATAAAAAGATCTTAAAATTTGAGGGGACCAGTCGCAACCAGCTGCGGTGGTGGTGCTAGTACGTTATCTTACAAGGAAAATGCTACCAGCTCTTTCTGTGAATAGAAGAGCCAGAGCACCAGATTGGCCAATCCTACGGGCGACAGATCCTATCTTTTCAAATTCCATGTCCCGCCTAGTACTAGTACTGGGCATGGGCAGTAGCCACCAGCAGGACTTGGCACTCCCCCGCCATTCGCGTGCCATCTCGTGTGTGGCCGCCGATAAAGATCATATGACACTCGACGGAGCCAACAGGCCACGCCCCACCTCCAACATCGCACGCCTCGCCGAACTTCTCCGCGGGAAGACGAGTTCTCCTCCGTGTCGAGGCAATAACGTGCTACTACGTACTCGGCGTCGTGTGCTGGAGCGCCACCGGCTTTTTTAGAGGAGGGATAGGACGGGCGGGGCATGCAGGCAGGCAGGCAGGCCGGTCGATGAGTCATCTCACCGTGTCACAGACAGACAGTGTAGCGTGTGCCGGGTACCCTCCTAACCGCGCGCACACGTCCTTTTCCAGCGAGCTGAGAGTTGAGAGTTGAGACCGGGCAGGACAAAAGTTTTTGATTCCTTTGTTTGTGCAAACTTTGGACGGTATGTGTAGCTGGCTCGTACGTGGTGCGTGGACGTATGGATGTGCTATCTAATCTAGTACACTTCCTCTGGGAAGAAATATAAGACCGTTGAGATCACTAACCAATCTTATATTTCTTGTTCTTTTTTGCGAGAAAACTTTTCATCTATTCATCTTCAATCATGACAGTACAATCAACACCAGAAATAATAAAAATTGCATCCAAATCCGTAGACCATCTAACAAAAATTAAAGACAACTCAATATGTCTAGGTTTTATCATGTTGTGCACCTGCAAGTTTCTGCGTAGATATTACGTGACTTGCGCATAAAACAAAATAGGCCTGTTATTTTTGCCTAGGTCACCATCCAGTTCTCTTAATCTTATCGGGTGTGAATTCAAATAAGAGGTGCCGGGATCATAGTCGATTGAGACTTAAAGTGCACACCCGTGCACCAACGTGAAACTACTGAGGCTACAATTGCATATGCACCGGTTGCACGCACATATAAGATCTGACAAATATAGCAAAGCAGTATGAATAAAGATCATATGATGCTAAAACATCCTCTAGAGCATGGATTTACTACTAATGAAGTCCCGGAGATAGTGAGTTATAATAGCATAAACGTACTCTACAACCTGGGTTTTATAGAGTCCCAACTATGCATTTACGGAACTAAATTACTGACTTGGCTAGCAAGCTAGTTGGAGAACCACTTGAAATATCTGTTGCGTAGCCACGAAGTTTCTTGGCAGCTTAAGTGATTTGAAACTAGCAAGATTTAAACATGTTACTCTAATTAGATTCCCATACCTAAAGACTAATTAAAGAGCGTGTTCGTGTGGTTGAATTGACTAAACCCTCCGCTTGAAAGTGCTAGAAACACATGCACGCACGTACCGGAAAACAGAGACAAAACTAATTCAAAAGTTAAGACATATAGATCCGTAGCTCACGCACACAAGGAGGGAAGAGAGAAGAATATTTTAGACCCTAACTAGACTAGACCTCATGTACAAGTTTTCAGCAGCGTGTTTTGTAGAACTGAAAAATTGGTCAGCTTCGTTGTTCTTTGTAGTCTAAGGATCTGGATGTAATTTACGTTACATTTTTGTGCTCTTTTTACTGCTATATCATTTGACGAACATATAAGTAAAATATTATAAAATTACAAATAA
>NC_041387.1:20834761-20924132 GCF_002162155.2 Triticum dicoccoides
CGAGCCGGCCGGCGAGACAAGCAGGATCTGTCCGTATCGCCGGCGATCACATGCCCCCACATGCGGCCCTCGCCTCGGCACCCTCGTCGTCGTTTGCGTGTGCGTGCATGCATGTGCGCGCTGCAGCTACAGTACGGCGCACACGTAAACTACCACAGGAATTCTCGTGCAAAACAGTGGTGTTCTTTACACTTCGCTCTCCTACTGGTCTACGTGCGACGTCCGATGCCAGTGGGCGACATGGCTATTTGTATATGCCACGCAACAAATGCAACTGGCCCCGCATTGCCCCCATTCCCTGCCTAGCTAGCTTGTTGGGTGTTTGCTCACTCAACACGGCCTAGATTGTGTGGCTAGTCCGCTAGTGGCATATGACGAAGAGCGGCTAGGTCGGTCTCTTTTCATGCAAATTGATACTAGGGGTCATATAATATATACTCCGTCCATTACTAAATATAAACATTTTTAGAGATTTAATACGGACTACATATGGAGCAAAATAAAAAAATCTATCCTTTTCCAATTTTTTGCAACAAAATTTCGAAACTACAAAGTTAAAATCGGACAAACGAGAACAATGCAACAGTCATGTACTACCTCTGTATCTAAATATAAGATGTTTTTGATATTTAGAGACCAAAGGTAGTAGTTAACATGCAGTTAGTATATACCCCCTTCATTCTTAAATATTCCCTCCGTCCGAAAATACTTGTCAGAGAAGTTCTTAAATAGTCCTAGATACATCCATTTCTATCCATTTATGCGACAAGTATCTCCGGACTGAGGGAGTATAAATCTTTTTAGATATTTCAATATAGATTATATACGGAGCAAAATGAATGAATCAACACTCTAAAATACCTCTATATACATTGCCCCTAGCCGCCGCCACCAAGGCGACTAGGGAGGCGATCTCTTTCCTCCGATCTTCACCGGCCGGGGCACTGGCCCCCTCTCCCTTCGGCTGCTCCGGCGGCAGGAGGGAGGGGGGACCCCGTTCCTCCGCTCTGTAGTTAGGTTTTGAATTTGTAGGTCGTGGTGCGTTGTTGAGGTGGTGGGAGTGGCGCCCGGACGAATAAATCTGCCTCAACTCCACTCCCACACCGGCGGTGCCCTTCATGGCGGCGTCTCGGAGTTCATGGCATCGTGTCTCTGCCAATCCCACAGATCGGCAGCGTTAGGGTTCATGGATGGTGTTGGCGAGGCGGCGGCGACGACTCCATCAGGTGTGTCTCTCCTTCTGCTCTGTCCCCGTTGCTGTGGCGTTGTCTCCGACGTCATGGTGGAGCAAGGAGGTTTTGTCGTTCAGGAGTACGCGCGGGCGGTTGTCTGTGCAAGTGACAGCTGGAAGATGGAGTTTCTTGTGCTGGGTCTGTGGTCGAAGGCTGGCAGTTCTGATTTCCTCCGACGTAGTCGTCATGCGGGGGTGTCAGTTCTGAAGTTCGATGGCGTGTCCGGGGACATGTTGCCCCGGTCTGATTCTTTCAATGGCTATGCTTTTGCTTCTTGCAAACTACTTTGGAGGTCCGTAAAGCTGCTGATCAGCGATGGAGCCGCGTCGAGCTTGGGTGAAGAGGTGATCTGTCTTTTTACACTTTGGTGGCTGCTTCGGTGGTGTCAAAGAAAAAGGGCAGGCGCTGGTATTTTGCATAGGATTTTCCTATTTTTTCAGTCATATATGGTCGGTGCTTACGTGCCTTGTAACATGATCTTTATTCTATATAAATGAGACGCGTATTACCATGCAAATAAAAGCCTCTAGATACATTCTTATACAGTCCATATTAAAATATCTAAAAAAGTCTTATATTTAGAAACGTAGGGAGTAGTACAAAAAAGAAAATAGTGGAAGTAATGTTCTTATGTACAATCAATAATATCAGCAAAGTGGCTAAAGACTGGTGAAGGGAAACCCTGAAATAGGTAGGAAGAGATACTATTATTTTTTGGGGAAAGGAATCGGGGAAATTAATAAAACATCGTCCTCTTTATATTTACCAAAAAGAGACCATCGGATATTCCTTCACTCTCGACGCAGGAGTACTTCAAATTTTGTCAAGATGTTATTTTCACGAATCCACACTCGCTGATCGAGACGAATCAATCCCACCGTTTGACGCCGCGAGAGATTCTTTGGAAGTCCGAAAGTGAAGGCAGGGAGTATATCCGATTCCATTGACACCAAATGGAATTAATTTCATGCCTCACAATAAGCGACGTGCTATCTATCCATCCATCCAGAGTTCCTATGGCACGCAGGTTCATCGAACCTGGACGCCTTCTACCATTTCCAAAACCACGTCCAGGTCCATGGCAGAAACCCAGGGCCGGTTACTGCCTTTGAGCCTTTGACACGGTACGCCAAGGTTTTCCCCAAGATAATGAGAAAGTGAGGCTTGTGATGGCAGTTTCGTACACCTCGGAAAGCGTGCTAGGCCGTTGTTTTCTACTACTGGCCCGCGCGCAAACGGACGCAAAGGTGCCGGCGGTGTCCGCGTCAGCGGCGGACACCGTGACAGGAGTATCTAAACGGAATCGCTCCGTGGCAGACAAGTCGGAATGGCTCCGTCCGATGCACCAGCTGATGATGGAGGGCGAACCTCAACAACGTACTGGTGATGCGGACTGTGGGCCTTGTTACCAGTGTTACAAAAACACACACAAAATAACGAAGAAATGGTATAGCAAAAATTTCTCTTCTGCCACTGCTACAGCGCTGTCACACACACCAGTCGCTGGAAGGAATTACAGTACGTAAATTAATTCGTTGCGTGGATTGAGCGGTCAAAACGGGGAGAAAATTAAACCCCCAGAGAAGACGGCGGAGACGCGGGAGGAAAAGCGAGAAGGAAATGATTTGCAGAGACTCGGAAAACCGGCCCGTGATGCACTCGAAAAAAAAACGGCAAGAGCGCGCGGTAAACCGGAGTTACTGTGGGGGGCCATTTACTTTGCGCCACTTTTCGGCACGGGAGAAACGGCTTTAAATACGGCCGGCTCTCGCCCCCTCATCTCCTCCCCCACAGCGAGCCAATTTAGCCAGCCAGCGAGCGCAATCCCTAGCGTCGACGCCCATTCCCCCGCCCGCCCGTCCTTCCCCGCCCATTCCTGCCACGATCCCTCGGCCGCGGTCGGGTCGCCATGGGAATGGGGCCGCTCGAGAACGCCGCGGCCGTCGATGGCGCGCCGGTGGTGACCGCGGCGGCGGCGGCGGCGGGAGGGGGGTCGTACGCGCTGCTGCAGTGCGGGGAGGACTCGGCGTACGTGCGGGACGCGTACGGGGGCTACTTCGAGGTGTTCCGCGCGCTGCTGGCGGAGGACGGGGAGCGGTGGCGGGTGTACCGCGCCGTGCGCGGGGAGCTGCCGTCGGACGACGACGCGGCCGGCATCGACGGGTTCGTCATCTCGGGGAGCTGCAGCGACGCGCACGGCGACGAGCCCTGGATCCTCGCCCTCGTCGACCTCATCCGCCGCCAGCTCGCCACCGGCAAGCGCGTCCTCGGCGTCTGCTTCGGCCACCAGGTGCGTCCGTCCGTCGACCCGGTCCTTCGATTCTTGGTTGGGTTGGGTTGGGTTGGCCTCGGCGTCTGGTCCGGAGGGCAGGATGGTAATTGAAGCCGCTCCTTGTTCTTTCCGTGTGAGATCGAGCCGGTGGGCTCCGAGGTTGGCGCCTCGCAATCGGACAGGCCGCGACAGCTGAGAGGAGTGGCGCCCTTCTAGGGCCTTCCATGCTTCTCCTACCCATTTTCTTTACCATGCGCTCGGCCGGTAAAACCAGCAGGGTAAAAGTAAAAACACACGCAGATTCTCACCGAGAAATGCGAAATGTTTTTGAAGCGTTGGCACAAAGCTTAAATCTGAATAGCACAGGGCTGCATTGCACAGTAAATAAACAAATATACAAGCGGGGGTACACTTGGTTGCAGTTAAGTATTCAGATGACAGGATGCATCTAGTCGGGGTTAAACAAATGCTTTTCTATTCGCAAAAAAATTGCTTTTGTGCAACACACAGCTGAATTATTTTTGTAGTTTTACCCGCGAAAAAAATATATTGTTTGTAAGCTTGTGTTTGCAAAAAAGTAAATAAACGATTTATAAATTGTTCTTACTGTATGCTCAGGAGTTAATTTACTTTAAAATCAATTTGAAAAGAATCAGTTTGTACAAACGAGCGAGATCTCAGCGCCCGTGGCCACCTTCGTGGCCAGGAATCCCCCGGGAGCTGCCGTGGGTCCCACCTCCAAGCCACCGTAAGATTTTGACGTGCACTCCGGCTGGCTTCTCTGAGCAAGCACGTGACGTGGCCGCTTAGAGGTTACAGTTTTGCTAGAACTCATCTAGATGAGATATAATTTGGTCTCATTCACCTTTTATAGTCATTGGATGTGATGCTATAAGATGCGTGTGTGCTGACGTGGGTTGTATCTGCTCTTGTTTTCAAAGTGAATGAGACCAAATTATATCTCATCTAGATGAGTTCTAGGTACTCCCTAGAGGTTAACTACAAACTCGTCTAGTTTAACGCCTATCCACGTGGGCCAACGCGGCGTTGCCGGGTTCTGCCCGCCACTTGCCGGTAAATCAAGCATGCAAGCATCTCCCGCTGTTTCCCAGTCAGCCAGCGCGCCAGTTGCACATTTGATTAGGTTACCGCCCGGAGCCGGAGCCCCAGTTGTTTTGCTTGTTTGAACATTTGAAACGCTGCAACTTGCACGCACGCCGGCGGCGTGATGCATCTAACTAACCGGCCCTTTCGAACCGGCCGGTCGCTTTGCGGACGACGCCACCGCCGTCGTGCTCATGCGTGCAAGCCAGCGGCCATGCACCCGCTTGCCGCCAGCTTTTTGCCTCCTTTTTTGCGTGCGTGGCGTAGCTGCGAAAACGTATCAGTGACGTGGCGATCCGCCTTTCATCCGAGGTTGGGTGTCGGTGGAACATTTTTTCGAGGAAATTTGGTTAAGGTCGTCTTCTCATACATCGGCTGTTGAGGGATCTGGCTGCCCCTGGCTATTATCCAAGAGGCGATCTATCTTGTAGTAAAGCTCGACTTGGGTTGCTGTTCTTGGATACGTAATTTAGACGTCAAACTCTTTTCCAATCTGTATAATATCACTGTCCTGACCTCACCAGTTATTATTTTTTAAAGAAAAATTAACGATGATAGGCTTGAGATGCAAGTGCGATACTGCAAAAGTCAGAGCTCCCTTCCCGGAGCCGTACAAGCCCGGCCGTCGAGTGGGTCAAGACATGTCATGGCATCGCATGTCATGTTCGCGACAGCAGCTAGTGCGAGACCTGAATTCTTTTCTCCCAGAGATCACCTACGTACGGTAGATAATGGAAGTGCACAGATGCGTAGGTTGCCCACGATTCACGGTCGCTGAACGCTTCTGTCCCAAGAAAACGACGCTGCTTAACCCTGAAAACAATGGCTTCAGTCCAACAGGCTGAATTTCGATGTGATCTGCCGCCGGGTCCCGCTGTTGCCGGTGACCGATGACAGCCGGAAACTTGATCCTCTGTCGCAACGCGCTTGGCTCTGGCGCATGATGATGATGTCGGGTTACGCGTATATGTTAGCATGCCTCGCTGTCATTCATCACGTAGTAGCTGTATTTGTACTTCAGAATATTTACTCGTCGCAATCTGAGAAATGCTAAACTGATGATCATTGTTGGCTCGTACTAGCAGTCTTTTTCTTGTTGCAAATGAATTGTCAGCATAAACAGGGAGCGGCGAATTAACGGTAGTTTTCTTCATTGCAGATCCTGTGCCGGGCGCTGGGCGGCAAGACCGGGAGGTCGTGCAAGGGGTGGGACATCGGCGTCAGCTGCATCCACCCCACCGCCGCGGCGGCGAGGCTCTTCGCGCCGCTCAAGATGCCGGTGCACCTGCCCATCATCGAGTTCCACCAGGACGAGGTACTCATACAGATTCAGAGTTTTTACTGTTCTCCTGCATGTCAATGTCATTTTCAGTGTGCTAATGTGATGCTGTTCTGACAAACTCTCAGGTGTGGGAGCTGCCAGCTCACGCGGAGGTGCTGGCCCGGTCGGACAAGACCGGCGTGGAGATGTTCCGGCTGGGCGACCGCGCCATGGGCGTCCAGGGCCACCCCGAGTACAGCAAGGACATCCTCATGAGCATCGCCGACCGCCTCCTCCGCCAGAACCTCCTCCTGGTAAACCTCCAGACCACTTCTTTTTTTCTTTTTCTGCTGCAAGTGCGATCGATCTTCTATGTCAGACGAAAACTAATAACCGATGATCGTCGTTGCGTGTGTGCAGGACTGTCAGGTGGACGTGGCCAAGGCGAGCTTCGACGTGCGGCAGCCGGACAAGGAGTTCTGGAAGAAGGTGTGCCGGGGCTTCCTCAAGGGCAGGCTCCAGCCGCAGCAGCAGCAGCAGCCGAAGCAGCAACATAAGGTGCAGCTATAGGAGTCGGAGGATGAAACGGCGGCAGCTCCGACAAGAAGGCCGGTGCCGCCGGAGGAGGAGGAGGAGGAGGACATAGTAGCGTTACTGAGCTGGGGGGGTTGCGATTGCGAGCCTAGAATTAATCCTTATTTTTCTGCTTCGGAGTTTGACATCACCATCATCATCATCATCATCTTGTACAGAAACCGCCTATTTATTCGAAGCATTAATAAACAGCGATCGATGCTAATTTCACAGTCTCTTTGTATATGTTAAAGATGTTTTTGAGCTAGTGAGTGAGTGAGTGAGCTGTCCGTCTCTGCCTACTTTTATTGAAGAGGTTGTTAAGATTGGGCAGCAAGGTGACGGAGCAGGACGGCTCAACCGTCTTCAACAACAAGCCTGACCTCCTCCGTGGAGGTTGGAGGAATGGAATGATCCATGCCGGAGCGCGCCGAAAGTGAAACCTCCTCCGCGGCGAAAACTCTGCTGAAAGTGAACCCTCCTCCGCGGCTACTCACATTCAGGAGCGCGCCGAGGCTTCTGGAATCGAACTGTTCATCTTATCCCACATGTGTTGTGCAGAAATCGAGCCGTATTCAAACATCGACGGTCCGCGCCGGACTTGCAGGTAGCAGTACCGATCTGCCGGTGACAACGATTTGCACGACCGGCTGGCTGACAGTGGTACCGAATTTTCGCCGACTGCCACGCATTGTTTGCAGGGCGTTCAGGTTCACTGAACGGCAGGCACTTGCCTGCCGTGATGTGGTGATGCGGGTAGAGGTCGCCGTCACGCTACATCTACAGAGGTACAGGACCACGCCTAGGCGTACAGCGACCATTCACTAGCTTCGACATGGGATTTAAGATGTGACACGGAGGTACAGGACCACGCCATGGGAAGCCCAGCCCGGCCGTCCCGGCCCGACCCTGCCCCCGGGCCAGGCTCGGGCCTAGATTTGAGCCCGAAAGCCGGGTCGGGCTGGGCTCGTCATTTCTGCGTTTTTTTGAAGGTCGGGCCGGGCTCGGGCCTAGATTTGAGCCCGAAGGCCGGGTCAGGCCGGGCCGTCATTTCTGCGTTTTTCTGAAGGTCGGGCCGGGCTCGGGCCTAGATTTGAGCCCGAAGGCCGGGTCGGGCCGGGCCCGTCATTTCTGCGTTTTTTTGAAGGTCGGGCCGGGCTCGGGCCCAGAAAACAGGCTTGATGGTGGAGCCAGGCCGGGCCCGGGCATGGGTTTTTTGCGTCGGGCTTGGCTAGGCCCGGCCCGAAGCCCGGCCCGGGCCGAGGTATGGCCAGGTATACTCGAGATATATAACAAGCCAAACGAGCTAAGAACATCTCTAGCCAATCCCTTAATAACAACTATACAAAATTTTATGTTTTGAGAAGTTAACCGTATATAACCGAACCCTCAAAGCGAACAAGTTAACTCCTAAACCCAGCTCAACTCTCTCAAATTTACTCGGGCGCGACTACTTCTAAAGAAGAGTAAGTCTCTCCCAACTCCCACCCGAGGCGCTTCCTCTTCCTGCCACCGCCGCTAATGTCGTTACTGCCGCCACTGCAGGTCCCGACTTCGACAGGAGTGGAACCGCATGATCTCCTCCGCAACCCCGTTGGTGCTACACCGCCATCCGCGCCAAGGAAGCAACTGGGGACGAAGAATGTGGTGCGGCCCGTCATGTCGTCAACAAAGGCTAACGGCGGCCGCGATGACGACCGCTCGTGCTCCGCTTGCTCCGCCCAGCGGCAAGGCAAGGAAGCCGGTAAGGCCCTCACCGAGGCGGCGCGAAGAAGTAAAAAGAGCACAAAGAAGACATCCATACCGACATCGTGCCTACTCCAACAATGCTCTTCGCTTTGAGCACGAAATTGAAGTAATCATCCTCTGCCTCCTCTCTAGTCTTAAACCCTTCATAACAGTTGTTTTTGTAATCATACACTTGTTCATGGCATGTCTGTCATGAATCATACACTCATGGACACCTCCCTATGTACATCACATATATCACTTCATCTACCAAGATAGAGGAACAAGCTTTCAACAAGCGGGAGAAGATACACAATGTTAGAAGAACACATGGAACATAAGCATTAACGATTCATGATTCATATACACAAAAGCATCACAAGTTCTACTCAAGTTCGGCTCTGAGTCGACATCGACAACTACATTCTCTACACTACAAAAAAATACACTTCCGTGATGATACGTGTTTGTCACAGTAGGTCGTGTTTTTTGTCATGCATGTACATCCATGAAGATTTTATGACAGAATCAAGATAGTCATACATGTGCTGCCGTAGAAGTGTTCCATGCCATTACCAAAGTTATCATCACGGAAGTGTCCACTTCCATGACGATAAATCGCGTGTCACAGAAGTGCTTTCGTCAAGGATGACCGACACGTGGCATCCATCATAATGGAACGTCGTTAAGCTATCGGGCCGGGGTTTGGATCCGATAACCCGTTAACAGCCCCGACCAATGGGGATTTTCCACGTGTAAAATCATCATTGGCTGGAGGAAACACGTATCGGCTCATCGTTGGGACAGATGTCATCCACTCATTGGACAAAAGGCGCCTATGATACGTCGACACGTGGCATGGCCTAACAGTGGCCCATTCCTGTGAAAAGGCCGACCCGTTTGACTTGGTCAAAAGGTGACGGGCCGGCCCATGGAAAGCCTGTTAACGTAATGTTCGCATATAGCCCATTTACAGCCTGCTAACCCAAGGCCCGTTACGCCCTATCCGAATTAGGCCCAGTAGCATCATCTGGGCCATCCAATATGATTCCAGACCGTTTTCACTTCTGGCCCAGGTATGGCCCATGACGTCTTTCGGCCCATATGAGGCCCTTTGTAACTATTGGCCCATTAACGGCCCGTGGTGAAACTGGCCCGTAATGAACAGTTTATCACTTTACACCCATTAACGGCCCATGGTGAAACTGGCCCGTAATGAACAGTGTATCACTTTATACACATTAACGGCCCGTTATTCCGTTGGGCCGTTTCCAGCCCAAGTTATCTTTCGGCCTTCAGAGGGCCCATTTATTCTTGGGCTCATTTGCAGCATTCGATTACTTATGGCCCGTTACTGTCATGTTCTGCTTGTGGGCCAAATTCAGCCCATCGTTACAGTCGGCCCGTTTGTGGACTGTTAATCTGTTGGGCCGTTTTCACAGCATCACCAAATACGGCCTATTAACAGCCCGTTATGGTCAGCCCATAAAACGTACGATTTCCATTAAAGGCCCGTCTACGGCCCATTAAAGGACCGTGCAAGACCCATAAATGAGTCGACCCTTACAAGGCCCATGGATCCTACGAGACGTAGAAGGCCCGTGGATCCTACGAGACGTAGAAGGCCCATGGATCCTACGGCCCATTGAAGGCCCATGGATCCTACGGCCCATTGAAGGCCCATGGATCCGACGACCCGTACATGACCCATGGATCGTACGGCCCATGAAGGGCCATGGTCGGGCGAGTTGGCCCCCGTTTGAACGATATAGCATATTCAAAGAATTATCCTACTCAATACCATCACATCTAAAAAGCATACACTATACAACAAAGAGATCAAGACATAGAAAGGTAGAATAATCCTACACTATACAATAAATAAATTACAGCCGATTATACCCACTGGGCATTATGGTTCGACACATGTGATAATAAAGCATACACAAACAGCAAATTACATACACTGGGCAAATACAGCTCATACATCATGGACATGCATCAACTTAACTCCATTTGAACTATAATCGATTGGCCGGATTCAGATAGCACAAATTTCAGTCTGCAAAATCTCCAATTTCTTCATGGTTACCTAAGTGTCTTGTTTCATTTTTTGACTCCTCCATCTAATACCTACATGTCCAGTCTCAACTTGTTGATTAAATGTTGACAATCATGTACACGTTGTCTTGCCACCTCTAGTTGATGCTCAAGAACATCAGCACATTCCAATTCCAATCCATAATCATTCGGTAACGGCCATGCCGCACTGCTCGCAGATCTTTGTGTTAATGTCACTTCATCCTGAAATGTTTCTGTAAGTACACATGACTAGGGCAAAAATATAGTTACAACAGTGAAGCGAGCAAGACACTATTTTGTACCACATGACAAAACAGGACTAACAATAATGTTACACGTCACTTTAAAAAAAATGTTACACGTCATGAAGCATAAGCAGGTGGTATTTTAAAAATTATAAAAAAGATAGTCTGTGCAGGCTGCATACAGAAATCCCTCTTAGCTCACTAGAGGAGCATGATGTTGGGGCCCAATCAAAAACACAGATAAATTACAAATTTAGACAGCACGTTGCGTATAAGTAAGCAAGCAGTTGGCCATTCTGTAGCTCAATTAAAGTCTTAGGGAGCATAATGAATAGCAGAGGGTTTCATACAAACATACTACAGCAGGCAAAACTATGCAATCATTAGCGTAGTATAAACTAGATTGTGAGCCACATGCAATAATAGTTGGGTAATAGACTTCAAAGCTTCAGGCACACTTCGGTAGAGTAATTAAATGGTAAGGCCTTTAATTATGTCAACTAATAGTTATAAAAGTACCGAACATCAGGCATGATTATTTGGGCATCTCATTAACTGAGGACAAATAAAGCAATTGAAAAGAGCAAATTAACTATGCCTGAAACAAACAAGGAATTGAACTGTTGAGTTGCATATACTGACTTACCTTAGCAGGTTGAAGAGGCTCGGCGCAGCTCCTACTTCTCTTGCAAGGCTCCTTCCTAACATCTTGTACTTGGAAATCCTCAATCTTATCTTCATTGCACCCCCTCTGCAAGGTGACACAAACTAGTTACTCGTCTCCTTGGAAGATAAATATGCATACTTTCCAGTCTGTGAACACAAAAGGATGAGATTATAACAAAACAACACCACATAATGAAACATGTCGCATCTCTTGCACTTGCACACAATGAAATGAGCATTTACTATGTCTGCACTATGTAAAAACTAGGCATACCTTCGAACTGGATCTCTTGGTACTCTTGGAGAGCCTACTGTAGTGTATAGCCAAACCTTTATGTCACCTATGAGTTAGACAAGGCCCCACTACAGCAGCCCTTAGTGTTTAAATCGTTGACAAGCTCTGTTAGAGTGTTAGGTCAAGAACATCAAGTAATCAAAGCAAATAGTCCTAGTATGGCTGGCTGATGCAAACAAGCAATTGAACAGATGTGTGAGCAAATCTTACATATCAAGAAAAGAAGCAAAGAAGAAGGCTTAAAGACCATCACTTGACTGACCAGATTTAAGGGGCATTTAAACATCATGTGCAACGTATGAACTAACATAAACATTGCATATTCCAGATTCTACAATGGAATGCACATGTATTAGGTTATGCCATGTATGATGATGCCTAAATGTACAGATAGCAGGCAGGAGTGATTCATCATTGCACGCACAATTGAATTGCAGGTTAAGGGCCAGTTCGATTCCGCCTTTTCAGGGCATATTATCAAAATAAGCCATAAAAGATGTAAAAAAGTCATTTTTGAGTTATGGGCTTGGGCTTAACTAATTTCGCTTTGGAGAGGAGTGTTTTGGGTAGAACATCACTAATTGAAGGGAAGGGGAATAGTGAAATGACTCTGTTGTCTGCCTATATTACACTCAAAATGCAACTGCTGACGCCCGTGTCATATCTGACCCTCAAGTAAAAACAAGCACGCAAGCATTCATTGCCCTGCCTGCTTGCATCTCCTCTTCCCTTTCCCTCTACCTCGACCCCCTGTCTGCAGCACTAGGGTTCCTCCAGCGAGCCGTCGCCACTTATCCCATCTGGCCTGGTCCTCGACGATGCTATGTCCAGCTAGGCTACATGGCCGGCGGGTAGGGGCAAATCTCCCTGGCTGCTCCTCCCTCTGGCGCCGCCCCTCATTCTCATGGTCTCCAGCAGCTGCTCCACTGTGGTTCGTCCAACGCACTACTCCGGCGGGCGCTGCACAACTACGGTTGATGCCACACTACGGCAGAAGGCACCTTATTCCCCCTCCCCTCCTCCCAGGCCATGGCCTTGAGGTGTTGTTTAAGGATGAGCTCATCCAACAAGGTGAGGATCTCCTCTGATTTTTTGCCAAATTTTCATTCTGATCCACTATACGATGAATTGCTATGAGCTGCTTCTGCTGCTGCTATATGATGCATTGCTATGAGCTGCTGCTGCTGCTATATGATGAATTGCTATGAGCTACTGCTGCTATATGATGAATTGCTATGAGCTGTTGCTGCTGCTATATGATGAATTGCTATGAGCTGCTGCTGCTGCAATATGATGAGTTGCTATAAGCTGCTCCTGCTGCTGCTATATGATGAATTCCTATGAGCTGCTCCTGCTGCTGCTATATGATGAATTGCTATGATCTACTCCTGCTTCTGCTATATGATGAATTGCTATGAGCTGCTGCCGGTATATGATGAATTGCAGACTGCTGTTGTTGTATGATGAGTTGCTATGAGTTGCTGCTGCTGCTATATGATGCTTTCAGGTGCTGCTGCTATATGATAATAACCAGCCACTTGTACCATCGAATTTTAATAAATAATTGTTCTTCATCTAAATGTGGGTCATGCGTTCTTCGTTTAAATTAGGCAATAGGATCTCTATGGAAAACATTGACCATATGAAAATAGTGATGGTCTGTTTTCCTATCATATTAATTACTGCACTGGGTTCAATTTGTGATGTTTGCAAGTCAAATTAATTTCCATATGGGCAGAAAAATGCAAAAATATAATGCAATCTAGACTTTCCACTGATCATACCAAAGATAAGCTGAAAACGCAATGAAAAGAACTGGTTGGCTTATTACATGAAGCTTATATTCACAGGTGCTTATTTTGTTATGATAACTCGTAATAACTGTCCCTAAGAAACTTGGCTAATAGAACTGACATACAAATAACATGTCACGATGATTGCAATGGAGGAGTGTCGTACCATAGCACATTGTATAGGCTCACCGCTGCCTCTCCTTTTTTGCGATGTTCCATGAAATTGCCACATACATCTTGTACTTTTTCATTGTGTAACCCTATCTGAAAGTTGACACGGCTAATTTCAGACATCTCTATATGATACTACATTTCATATCCATTGTGCATATTTAAACCACCAATTAACGATTGTGTGCGTACCATAAACTAGCCATGACTCTGTATGTTGGAGTAGCAGGCACTCTGAGGGAGCCTAATGTAGTGCACTGGAATTCCTACATGCCACCTACGATTTTGTGTAATGTACTGCCTCTATTCCTAAATATATGTCTTTGTAGAGATTCCAGTACACCACTTATAGATGTATATAGATGCATTTTCGAGTGTAGATTTACTCATTTTGCTCCGTATGTAGCCTATAGTGGAATCTCTAGAAAGACTTATATTTAGAGACGGAGGTACGAGGTAGTATCATGTATGACATCTACATATCTAATTTAGTAGCCAATAGTAGAAATCATTGTCTGCACAAAGGGATTACTAGTTGAAAATCCTAGCAAAGCACGTTGGCAGGCACAGAACAATACAAGAGAGAGAGACGTGCTTACAAGATCATAGCAATGCCCCAGTCCAGGATCTTGGTTGGCCAAGCTGTTAGATCCAGAAGAAACATTGTCCTTGTAGTTTTTGCTAGCTGGATAACAGGTAACAACGACCTGTTAGTATATTTGAAGTACATCGGGCAGGTGATGCTGGACGGGTTTAAAGGTGACAAGTACCTAGGCCGTGGCGGGTGCTTGGCATCTCTCCATGGTGGGAATCAAGTTAGAAACGTCAAGGGTGATGACACTACGCTGGCTGTCGGGGTCCGGTAAGGAGATCTAGAACTGTCGAGTACGGTGTTTGTGGAGCGACCCTGGTAGGGTGGAATACGGTGTGGGCGAAGCGGATCTGTGGCCGTGGACGAGGGTGTAGGTGAAGCTGCTCTGGTGGTTGGGTTAAGGATGGTGTCGACGACGCGGATCTGCGGCCGTGGACGGGGCGTCAGAAGCTGCTCCGGTGGTTGGGTTAAGGATGGTGTCGACAATGCGGATCTGCGGCCGTGGACGGGGCGTCAGAAGCTGCTCCGGTGGTTGGGTTAAGGGTGGTGTCGACGATGCGGATCTGCGGCCGTGGACAGGGCGTCGGAAGCTGCTCTGGTAGGTTGGATGAGGGTGCGAGGAAGTGGATCTGAGGCCGTGGACTTGTGAGTTGGCAAAGCGGCCCCGGTAGGGTTGAGAATGGTATAGGCAAAGCTACTTCGGTAGGGTTGATGATGGTGTCGGCGAAGCGGCTCCGGTAGGGTTGAGGAAGGTGTCGGCGAAGAGGATCACAGGCCATCGACGGGGGCGTCGGTGGGGCGGCTCCGGGGGGTGTGGACGAAGCGTCTCCGATGGGGAGTATGAATGAGCGCTACAGATGCGCGGCGGTTGACGAGATTACCGGTGAAGTAGATCCGGCGCCGTGGACAAGGCCGGCACTAAATGGGTCGTGGTACAGTGGTGGATGAGCAGTCTACTTGTTTCTAGGGGAGGTGGGAGTGGTAGATGCGGCCACAGAAGCAGATCCGGCGAGGTGGACGCCGCTGGCATTTAATGGGCAATGGTACGCCGGTGGATGAGCTGTCTAGGGTTTCGAGAGGGGAGGGGAGAAAGGGCGATGAAGTACGGACGGCGTGATGTAAGATGCTCTAGTGTTGTGGAGTTAGTCGTTTTTGCGGGAGGGGGAGAGGAAATGGGGGTGCCGTGTAGTGGGGGGAACCGGAAGTTACCAAAGCAGCCCCGACCTATCATGTAGATGAGGGCGGTATTGTAACTGTTGGTCTCCGTGCACCAAGGACAAAAGGAGGATTTCGCATGCTAAAGACTAAGGTGGCGGAAATTTTAGAAGGAGGCGGGAGATTTTGCCGCCCGCGGGATCGTTCGTATCCAGTTTCAACTAATTTTGGACCATGCTAGCGGGAAGGTCATGATAGACTGTGTACACGGGGCACGTGTCAGCAGTTAATAACTGGTGTGAAGTCCACCCCAGAAAAAAGAAAATAACTCGGGATGATGCGCCGATAACTTGGACATTCACACGGACGCGGCCAATCATACGGGTGTAGTGGCGCGTTCAAAAAAAAGGGATCAAACGCTCAACCTATGTATTTCTCGTGTAAATAGATAATTTAGTGCCATTGGTTATTTACTTTAAAAATAATGCATTGACGTGTTAGTGTAGAGGCACACACAAATAAATGGATATTGTAGTCAGCTACTTAAAAGTGTTACCTCATATGATTACATAGCCTCCATTTCATAAATTGCGTACCCTTTGAATTCATATATGAATATTACATATATTACTTCAAAATAAAAACTTAAATCATCCAAGACTAATGAATTTGAATGCAAGAGTAACAATGGTGCATGTACATGATAGCTACATTGGCATGCACAATGAATTTGAATGCAAGAGTAACAATGGTGCATGTACATGATAGCTACATTGGTTGTTTGAAGAAACATCACTGTAACTTTGGCATGCACAACTAAAAAGGTTGATTTAAATAGAAAAAAAGTGATATGTGAGTGTCCAATCTTTATAGCGTTGAATCGATATTGTACCTTTGGCCACAATACGAAGTAGATATTGACTTATGTTCAAGCGATGCACGTCCACGATCGCTAGATAGTGATACGTGAATGAATTGTGCAATCTCTCTCACACGCATACATATCTCATTTCTCTGTGGGCATCGGAATCACACACGCGCACTTCGTGTATTTCTCTCCCTCCGTCAGGGTTAAATTCGTCTTTCTACCCCGTCCTACAAGTCTCTCACACAAAAACACACACGCTCTCTATGTCTAACACGCCCACCCCTTAATTCCGCCCACCCACAGCCACTAATGTCTCAAAGTATAATAATGTCTCTCACACATATGCTATCTACCTATCCCTTAATATAGCTAGATATGTGTCACACAAACTCCTTCTCCCTACTAGCAAGATGCCCATGCGTTGCACGAAACATCAAGATGCATTTGTATGAGAAGTTTATCTTGTGGGATAAAAGGATGAACGAGGGCCTTATTTGCAAATGCGGAGAGGGGTGTGGGTATCTTTTTGCAAAATTGCCATAGTTTCCTTCCTATCCGTCGGATATAAATCGGATGGCCTATATTGCAGGATGACAGGAACACCACCATCATCAACCCTGTTTTTTATAAGAGTAGAGATATGTGAGTGTCACTGCCCCCCCCCCCCACACACACCCACCCACACACCCACACTTCCCAACACTGAAGGAGTAGGGTGACACCTCGATCTTGATACTAATCTATCAACTGGCTTCTCTCTCATACATACACACACACACTACCTGGCACCGAAGGAGTAGGGTGGCACATCGATCTTGATAATAATCTATCTACTCCTCTTTCAAACACACACACGCACACACACACACACACACTCGCTAGTTGTGCCTCTATGCCTACCACGCACACTCTCAATACGTCTTTCTCTCCCCCCAACAATGACAACAGAAGGGTGACAACTCGATCTAATCATAATCTGTCAATTGGTTTCTCTCTCAAACATTGTGTCTCGGTGCCTTGCTCGGTAGCCCCCTCGATATGTAGACTTTTCTCGCGCGCACAGTTGTAGTGACAATGACGCTGAACCCAGTATGCCTTGTTTTTACCGGCCTCATGTGATAGTTTTCACCCTATTTTCTGTTAATTAACAAGGCAACCTTTTCTTTGTTACTACTAGTGAATCTGGAATCATTCGGGGTAGACATAAAATATATCACTTCAACCTAATTATCGCAGCAACTATTTTAAAAGAAATTAGCTAGCTGCCCGTGCGTTGCACGGAACATCAAGATGCATTTGTATGAGTAGTTTATCTAGTGAGAGAAAAGGCTGAACGAGGGAAGGCCTTATTTGCGAACATGGAGAGACGTGTGGGTATATTTTTGCAAAATTGCCATAGTTTCTTTCCTATCCGTTAGATATAAATCCGACAACCTATATTGCAGGATGGCACGCACACCATCATCACCAACTCTGTTTTCTACTCCCTTCGTCCGAAAATACTTGTCATCAAAATGGATAAAAAGAGATGTATCTAAAACTTAAATACGTCTAGATACATTTCCTTTTATCCATTTTGATGACAAGTATTTCTGGACGGGGGGAGTATTTATCTTTTTAGAGATTTCAACAAGTGACTATGACCGGACCTTACCAACATACTCAAAAAAGTAGTCCATAATTTTGACGTTACCCTCTTTTCTTGGCGGTGCAGTGCCATCTGGATACCTCATAAATAAATCAAGGACAAATCTGACCCCTTCCTGAAAAGACATACGGAGCAAAATGAGTGAATCTACACTCTAAAATATGTCTACATCCACATCCGTATATGGTAGTCCATTTGAAATCTGAAAAGACAAATATTTAGGAACGAATGGAGTATAAGAATAGACATGGAGATATATCTCCAGCATGGTGTACAACAAAAATGTGCTGGGCTGGTTAGCGCCGGATGCTCGCAACGTGATGACATGAGTTTGAATTCTGTCTTTTGACTTTAGATTTTTATATTATATATTACTCTACTTATTTAATATATACTTCTTTCGCTACTGTACTAACAGTGGAACCCACAGAGTACTTAGAATACAAGATTAAGGATGGACTTGTTTCTTTTTAACTTTCTGTACGAAGTTGTAGCCACCCTGCAAGTCACGTGTACACTGTATATGCAATTAACTTTTTATAGAGGAACAATCATACAGGCAATTAACTCAAATGGATTGGATGTCACTCTATTATTTCCAGCATAAAGAGCATCTCCAACGGCAGCCGGCAAATTTCCTCCCGCTTCCTTCCGGGGAGGACGACATCAAACGCCAGCGGCATACATTTTTACAACTCTAACCAACCAGATGAAATTCGTGCAAACACGGACTGGTTTCATATAAGCATGAAGGATTTCGTATAAAAAGCCGGATCTTCATATAAACATGGTGGACTTCATTACATTTACATGAACTAAGAGGTGCCAATCCGGCTCTCATGCATAATTAATACTCCCTCCGTCCGGAAATACTTGTCCTAGAAATGGATGTATCTAGACTTATTTTAGTTCTAAATGGCCGTCCGCGGATCCCTTTGTCTTCCTCATGTCCGTCAGACACTTGCGGGGTCGATGAAGGTCCTCGGAAGAGACGAAGCAGCAAAGAAACCACCTGAATCCGCAGTCGTCGCCTCGGCGGTGGCCTTCATGGGTCCCAAGTGGCAGCGGCCTCCCGTGTTCTACTTCTCCTCGATGATGGCGGCGGACACGGAGAAGCTGGTCACCGACTCGTCGCTCTCCACGCACCCGGCTTCTGTCTCTGTCTACATGGCGCTGCCGCGGGCATGGGAGGCGCGCCCACAGACATAGGAGGCGCGACCACCGCAGACACCGGTGGCGCGGTATGACTCGACAACGACGGCGCCCGTACCGGCGTGCTCGCCGCCGTGTCGGTGTGGAGCAACTCGCCACTCCTCATCGAGCTGAACTGGAGCGGCGAGTTGCTGAACCACGCGCCTGCTTGGGGCGGTAACTGGCTCCGTCGGGCCAAGTGAGGTTTGTGAAGCACCGAGCGCCCTCGCCCGTATTCGGAGGGCTCGGCGGGCCATCCACCCGGGTAATATGCCGGAGAACGGCTCATCGGAAGCCATCGGAAGAGTGGAGAAAATGGTGAAGGAGGAGATGGGGGAGCGGCGGAGGGGTGCGATTCTTGCCCGTTGTCTGTCTGGCCTCATGTAAATAGAGGGCGGACGGTAGGAGCTTGGCCGACGTCTGGCCTCGTTTAAACTGAGGGCGGACGGGAGGAGCTCGGCCGGTGTTGTGTTTAATTCTGGCCCGCTCATAAACGGACGTGTGGCCGGAGTAGGATTCTCGGTTTGCATGCGGGTTTAACAGAGGGGTTTAATGGAGGCGCCGACCGTGCAGCGGGCGGCGCAGTACTATTCGATTTGACAGCAGTAATGAGCCGTCAAATCACAAAGGCCCTCGCCTCTCGTGAAACCGACCGAGCTAGACTGCCCCGCCCTCTAGCCTTTTAAAAAATGTATATACTCCACTTTTGTATGGTAGTAGTATCGATGGATTGCGCCATGGAGCAAAACTTGAAATTAAAAAAAAGGTGGTACATATAGAGAGCGCTCGTCACCAAATTATGCATATAGTACAATTAAAAAGGATTGTCACAATAATGGTGTCCAGCACAAGTGCACAACCCACCCCTCAAATAAAACTAAGCACCCTGGAATTCTTTGACAAAACTAAGCATCCTGAAATTCTTTGACAACTAAACTGCTGGCTATATGATGTTGGCCATATATATTGTACGTATATAATGTGAAGAAACGAGTGGTAGTACTATACCAACTAAAAGATGAAATGTAAGAAATACTAGTATGTACGTACTGAAGAGTTAAAATAACGAGAAGAAACATAACATAGTTCTGCTGGGGGCTCAGCACAACACACCCCTCAAATTAAATTAAGCACACCTGAAATTAAACTTTGCAACTATTCCGGTAGACACTGCATTAGAACCACCATGAGCAACGACACTGCCACCTTACTCGGAGTCCTCGTCCACGTCCTCGACTTCATCTTTGTCCCTCTTCCTCTTGGTCGATACTTCTTTGCTTGAACCGCACATTTGGCTCTTGCTCTTCATCCAACCCTTGTAGATATTGAAACAAAGGTAGCCATCCATTGCAGCATAATGGATGTGGTCTATATCTAGTATATTCCGCTGCCATGCATAACGATGAAACGTGTATGGAGGTTTCTCCAGTTTACCATACGAAGAATGAACCATGGCTCCTGCCAGGGTCAACATTGAAGGCTGACGAGAGGACACCAACCGATTCTTCTGGAGGTCGAAGGTGTTGCCTACAACGAGGCCTATCTGACCCAGGACTTCTTTGTCGTTACCAAAGTCTATAGTAATGAATTTAACTAGGTTGCTCTCGAGGAAGTCCTTAAAATCCAGGCATTCAACATCGGCATGGCATATGTGGTAGACCAAGCATAACTCATGCACACAAACCTGTATCACGGCAGGCTTCTTCCTCTCTTTGTCCTTTAGATCCTTCTCTCGTCCCAGGACTATGACGTACTCAACATCTAGCCCAGCGACCCACTCATCATCTGAGTCTTCGAACATGCGTCTAAAGCGAGAAAGGCATCCTTTCTCCACCGCGGAAGAACGGGTGTAGATGACGTCGAACTCATCGCCGATGATGGTTCTAACCTTGTACTCACCGCCGATCGTGGAGATTTGGGACGCCATGGATTTGGGAGGAGGGTTAGGATTAGGGGAACTGCCGTAATGTGAAAGGACGGGACGACTAGGAGCGAACCGCCGTAGTATTGAAGGATGTACAGGGACGAGTAGGAGCGAACTGCCAGCATGCGAATGGCAGGGTAGTGGCTTTCCATTCTCCCATGATACGGGCTTCCAAGAGCCCTTGGATCTGAGATCGAACGGTTGCATGGCGTGATTCTAGACCTATGGGTGAATATCCTATCCTGGAGGGTTATTCTGTAAATTTTCAGCAACTTAGCATGCGACTGTTTGATCTCAGATCCAAGGGCTGCCAGCAGCCCATATCATGGTCGTGCCTACCACGACCGTCGCGTCGCACGCGCGGTCGCGCCCTTGGAGATTTAACACGGTGCGTTAGGCTATCTGATGTTGGCATGTCATGCATAGTCATCACTTAGTCACTCATACTACAACAAGGTTGGCTATAACTGTATTTTTTACTCCTCTCTATCTCTTTCTTCGTACTCCCTCTGTCCCATAATATAAGAACGTTTTTGACACTAGTGTAGTGCCAAAAACGTTCTTATATTATGGGACACAGGAAGTATTAGTATTTATTGCATTTGCCAAGAAGTGACCTCTTCCAATGAAATGGTGTGCTTATTAGTTTTTTGTTGCTAAGTTTGCTTCATTTAATTATCTATAGATTCAAAATTGTCTTTTCCCCTAGGTACACACGCTTAGCACTGTTTCTTCCTTGGGTCACCAAACTAGTCTCTCTCTTCTTGATTAAGTTGCCACATCAGACTTTATGCCTATGTGGCAAGCTTAGCACCTGTAGGAGCAAGTAAGTACAATAGTGCGCTTCACCTGGCATTTTTGCATATGTGGAGGAAAGAGAGGCAAGGAAAAAGTGGAGAAGTGGGCTCTGATGCAAGAGCCAGCCTCTACTACATGGTGGAGCATTGGGAGAGGCACCTGTATGGAGGTGGTCAGGAATCGGGAGACTCACGCCGGTCGTAGCACCGCAGTTAAAATGATAATGGCAAGTCAAATCATAGGGCCCCACCTGTCCAACAGTAACTCGATGTCAAATCACACAACCCTATGTTTGTAGCAGCCTACTCCCTTGTCTTCTCGCGTCTCTGTCGAACCGATTAGGCGGAACTGCCCCGCCTACCACGTAGGAAAAGCCCGCGCAGTATACTCCCTCCGTCTAGGTGACCAAGGTGGAAAAGAAAACGAGAGAACTTAATGTTTAGTATTTGCTAAGGCTGGTTGTAATGGTACTAGCCTTAGCAATTTTGATGATGTGTCATAGAATTAAATGAAGAAAGAGAGAGAGTTGAGTACTATGTGTCATACATGGCAATAAATAAAGTACTACATGATACTAATATATGATACATGGCGTAGGAGTACTAAGTACTACCTCCGTCCTGGTTTATAGGTCCCCTTTGTAGTTTGTGCCAAATTTTGACTAAAGATTTAACTAACAAAATGTTAATGCATGTCAAGAAAAATTATCTGATTGGATTCGTATATGAACATAGTTTTCAAAAATATAATGTTTGGTGACATGTGTGAACATTTTGTTAGTTTAATCTATGGTCAAAATTTAGCACGAAATACAATGGGGACCAATAAACCCGGACGGAGGTAGTATTATTAATACAGTTTTGCTAGAACTCATCTAGATGAGATATAATTTGGTCTCATTCATCTTTTATAGCCATTGGATGTGATGCTATAAGATGCGTGTGTGCCAACGTGGGTTGTATTTGTTCTTGTGCAACGAACTAACCACTGCATGTCATGTTTGATAGTCTCAAGTCATTAAAAGCATACAAGCCCCACATCTCTTATTGGTTGATTCCTCTATTTATGTCCAAAAAAAGAAACAACGTGAGAGTTAATGCACCACGCCTATGTGTTTACTATTTGGTTTTCATAAGATGACTTAATACTCACCTAGACGGAGGGAGTATTCGATTTGACAGCGGGCGGCTGATACATCTCCATCGTATCTACTTTTCCAAACACTTTTGCCCTTGTTTTTGACTCTAACTTGTATGATTTGAATGGAACTAACCCGGACTGATGTTGTTTTTAGCAGAATTGCCATGGTGTTGTTTTTGTGCTGAAAATAAAAGTTCTCGGAACGACCTCAAACTCCACGGAATATCTTAGGATAATTAATAAAAAATCCTCGCAAAAGATGACGACCAGGGGGCCCACACCCTATACACGAGGGTGGGGGTGCCCCCCTGGGCGCGCCCCCTACCTCGTGGGCCCGCTGGTGGCCCTCCGACGCCAACTCCAACTCCATATATTGGCCTTCGGGGAGAAAAAAATCAGAGAGAAGAAATCACCGCGTTTTACGATACGGAGCCGCTGCCAAGCCCTAATCTCTCTCGGGAGGGCTGATCTAGAGTCCGTTTGGGGCTCCGGAGAGGGGAATTCGTCGCCGTCGTCATCATCAACCATCCTCCATCACCAATTTCATGATGCTCACCGCCGTGCGTGAGTAATTCCATCATAGGCTTGCTGGACGGTGATGGGTTGGATGAGGTTTATCATGTAATCGAGTTAGTTTTGTTAGGGTTTGATCCCTAGTATCCACTATGTTTTGAGATTGATGTTGCTATGACTTTGCTATGCTTAATGCTTGTCACTAGGGCCCGAGTGCCATGATTTCAGATCTGAACCTATTATGTTTTCATGAATATATGTGAGTTCTTGATCCTATCTTGCAAGTCTATAGTCACCTACTATGTGTTATGATCCGTCAACCCCGAAGTGACAATAATCGGAACCACTCCCGGTGATGACCATAGTTTGAGGAGTTCATGTATTCACTATGTGCCAATGCTTTGTTCCGGTTCTCTATTAAAAGGAGGCCTTAATATCCCTTAGTTTCCAATAGGACCCCGCTGCTATGGGAGGGTAGGACAAAACATGTCATGCAAGTTCTTTTCCGTAAGCACGTATGACTATATTCAGAATACATGCCTACATTACATTGATGAACTGGAGCTAGTTCTGTGTCACCCTATGTTATGACTGTTACATGACGAACCACATCCGGCATAATTATCCATCATTGATCCGGTGCCTACGAGTTTTCCATATACTGGTTCTCGCTTATTTACTTTTCCGTTGTTACTGTTACAATCACTACAAAATACCAAAAACATTACTTTTGTTGTCTTTACTTTTGTTACCGTTACCACCACTATCATATTACTTTGCTACTAAACACTTCGCTGCAGATACTAAGTTTCCAGGTGTGGTTGAATTGACAACTCAGCTGCTAATACTTGAGAATATTCTTTGGCTCTCCTTGTGTCGAATCAACAAATTTGGGTGGAATACTCTACCCTCGAAAACTGTTGCGATCCCCTATACTTGTGGGTTATCAAGACCTTTTTCTGGCGCCGTTGTCGGGGAGCATAGCTCTGTTCTTTGAGTCACTTGGGATTTATATCTGCTGGACACTATGAAGAACTTGAAAGATGCTAAGACCAAGATTTTTCCCTCAACCACGAGGGGAGGTAAGGAACTGGCATCTAGCTCTGCACTAGATTCTCCTTCTGTTATAAGTAAGCTTGTGATGCCTAAACCTGCTACCGCTATGAATTCTGATATGTCGCATGTTATTGATGATGCCACTTCTATGCTTGATGCTACTGTGCCCCTTGGTGGATTTCTTGATGAGCAAATTGCTAGGTCTAAAGAAAGAGAAATTATTGCACCTGAATACAATGATGAGAGTGATGATGAAAATATGCCTCCTATTCCTGAAGGTTATCTTTTTGATGCAGAATCTTCTGCCGCTATTTTTGCTTGCCAGGATAGATATGAACTTAAGAGGTTGCTAATTAAATGGGGTAAAGAATCTCTTAGAGATAGAATGAGACCCGACCCTGCTTTTGCCATTTCACCTATTTGTGTTCCCGATAAGGATTATTATGATTTTTCTGTTGATCCAGATATAATTACTTTGGTTGAATCCGATCCTTTTTATGGCTATGAATTTGAAACTGTTGTGGCACATCTTACTAAGTTGAATGATATAACTGCCCTGTTTACTAATAATGAGAGATCGTGCTATCTTTATTTACTCAAAATATTTCCGTTCTCATTAAAGGGTGATGCTAAGATATGGTTTAATTCTCTTGATCATGGTTGTGTGCAAAGTCCCCAGGATATGATTTATTACTTCTCTGCTAAATATTTCCCTGCTCATAAGAAACAAGCAGCCTTGAGGGAAATATATAACTTCGTGCAAATCAAAGAAGATAGTCTCCCACAAGCTTGGGGGAGGCTTCTCAAGTTACTTAATGCTTTGCCTGATCATCCTCTTAAGAAACCTGAAATATTTGATATCTTTTATAATGGACTAACTGATGCTTCTAGAGATTACCTGGATAGTTGTGTTGATTCTCTTTTCAGGGAAAGAACACCGGATGACGCTGAAATTCTATTGAATAATATGTTGGCTAATGAAAATAATTGGGCACCTCCCGAGCTACCTCCTGAGCCAATTCCTGAGCCAATTACTGAGCCTGTTCTTAAACCAACTCCGAAGAAGAGAGGTGTTTTATTTCTTAGTCCCGAAGATATGCAAGAGGCAAAGAAATCTATGAAAGAAAAAGGTATTAAAGCCGAAGATGTTAAGAATTTACCTCCTATTGAAGAAATACACGGTCTTAATTTACCGCCTGTTGAAGAAGTATATGATCTCAATTACTTATTTACTGAAGAACCTCCCGATATCCCGACACAGGTAGTAAAGGTAAATTCTCTCTATAGATATGATAAAGCTGAAGTCCCTCCTACTAAAATTGCTAGTTAGTGCTTGGATGAGTTTGATAACTTTATGTTTAAGCAAGATGACTTTAATGCTTATTTTGGTAGACAATTAAAACAAGATGCCTATATGATTAAACGCTTGGGTGATTATATGGCTGATATTAGAGGTGAACTTAAACTTGTTAGCAAACATGCTTCTATGGTTACCACTCAAGTAGAACAAGTACTTAAAGCTCAAAAAGAAGCGCTTGATGAAATGAATAGTAAGAAAAATGATTATGCTGTTAGAGTGGCTACTAGAACCGGTAGAATGACTCAGGAACCTTTGTATCCTGAAGGCCACCCTAAGAGAATCGAGCAAGATTCTCAGAGAAATGATATTGATGTACCGAGTTCTTCTAAAAAGAAGAAAAATAAAAATGATAGGACTTTGCAAACTTCTAGTGAACCTATCACTGAGCCACCTGAGAATCCAAATGATATTTCTATTTCTGATGCTGAAACACAATCAGGTGATGAACATGAACCTAGAGATAATGTTAATGATAATGTTCATGTTGATGCTCAACCTAGTAATGATAATGATTTAGAAGTTGAACCTGCTGTTGATCTTGATAACCCACAATCAAAGAATCAATTTTATGATAAAAGAGATTTTGTTGCTAGGAAACATGGTAAAGAAAGGGAACCATGGGTTCAGAAACCATGCCTTTTCCTCCGAAACCATCCAAGAAAAAGGATGATGAGGATTTTGAGCGCTTTGTTGAAATGATTAGACCCATCTTTTTGCGTATGCGATTAACTGATGTGCTCAAAACAAATCATTATGCTAAGTATATGAAGGATATCATTACTAATAAAAGAAAGATACCTAAAGTTGAAATTTCCACCATGCTTGCTAATTATACTTTTAAGGGTGGAATACCAAAGAAACTTGGAGACCCCGGAGTACCTACTATACCATGCTCCATTAAAAGAAATTATGTTAAAACCGCCTTGTGTGATCTTGGAGCCGGTGTTAGTGTTATGCCTCTCTTTTTATATCGCAGACTTGACTTGAATAAGTTGACACCTACTGAAATATCTTTGCAAATGGCTGATAAATCAACTGCTATACCTGTCGGTATTTGTGAGGATGTGCCTGTTGTGGTTGCAAACGTTACTATTTTAACGGACTTTGTTATTCTTGATATTCCTGAGGATGATAGTATGTCTATTATTCTTGGAAGACCTTTCCTTAATACTGCAGGGGCTGTTATTGATTGCAACAAAGGCAATGTCACTTTTCATGTTAATGGCAATGAACACACGGTACACTTTCCGAGGAAACAACCTCAAGTTTATAGTGTCAACTCTATTGAAAAAATTCCATCAATTATATTTGGAGGTTTTGAATTTCCTCTCCCTACTGTCAAGAAGAAGTATGATATACTTATTGTTGGGGATTTTCATATCCCCGTTGAGGTAACTTAGTGCTATTCGAAATTTCTCCGGTTCCGTGTTAATCGGAATGAGCTCGTTAACAAGACTTGATCAACCTTGTTAGTGGATTCATTTTGATGATCACGAGATGGATGAAACTAGAAGCACAACCTTCTGTACCCTCTTTATATTTTTTGTTATTTAGTAGAAATAAAGTAAAATAGTACTTTTCTGTCTGTCTCCTGACTTATCCGTACAATATAAAAATATCCCGAAAATAAAAAGTCCTCAAAATGCCATGCCAATTTTATATGATTTTTTCGGGAATATTTAAGAATTTACTGTGCAAAAATCACCGCGGGGGGAGCTGCCACCTGGCCACAAGGGTGGAGGGAGCGCCCTACCCCCTAGGCGCGCCCCCCTGCCTCGTGGGCCCACGGTGGCCCTCCTGCACTTATTCATGCACCCATATTCTTCCTCTGCCTCACACAAACACGAAAAACCAACCCAAGCACGAGTTCCAGCCCCGTAGCTGTGATTTTCGATCTCCTTGCTCAAAGCACCTCTCGCAAAACTACTTGGGGAGATTGTTCCTTGGTATGTGACTCCTCCATTAGTCCAATTAGTTTTTGTTCTAGTGCTTTATTCATTGCAAATTTGTGCTGCATAGGTGACCATGTTCTTAAGCTTGCACGTCAAATTTATATGGTTCCAATTAGTACCAATGCTTTATATAGGCTCTAGGCACTTGCAGGAGTTGTTGCTACCAATTTTATTGAAGTTGGTTCACTTTTATTTGAAGTTACTAAAAGTTTCAGATTGTTTCAGAATTTATGAAGAGATTTTTTAGGGGCACATCGAGCCGAAGCTCGAAGGAAAAACAAAAGGAAGAAGAACAGAAGCCCAAATTTAATTTGCCTCGCACCGCGGAGGTCCGGCCGTCTAAATGGCCTTCCGATGACTTCTTGAGGAGAGCCGGGATTTATGAAGATTTCTATTTATTAATTGAGAATGCTGGCCTCACCAATTTCCTCCGCGACCAACGTCATCAGTATCTCGTACTCACAAATACTTTTTCCCTAAAAGTTCACCTCCATCGGTAGAATTTCATTTATATGACGTTGTTAAGAGAATGCCTTTAGCTGAATTTTGCGAGGTTTGCGAAATACCTTTTGAGGGCACCTTGGATGAACCACACCGTAACGAAATAGAAGCTTTCATTAACACTATCACAGTGGGAGAAACCAGGAAGGTTTCCGATGCACGAATCACTAGCATACATTTTCCTGTTTTACGCTACTTTGCCTTATTTGCTAGTCGTTGCCTGATAGGTCGCGGAAACTGTGGAAACCTTAGTATTCCTGATGTTATCATTTTGTTCCATGGTTTATATCAAAGTAACTCTGTTAGTTTGGGTGGAATTTTTGCTAGGCGGTTAAGTCTGAACCGTACTAAAGGCCCCATCTTTGGAGGCATTTATGCCTCACGCCTAGCTGAACATTTTGAAATACCTATTAGGCATGAGGATGAAGAGGAAACATCGCTGCCTCGTGCTTATTTAGATTATCGGAGTATGCTAGCGCATGATTTTCTTGTTAAAAGCCACGAAGGGGAGCTCAAATATAAATTGTACTTTGATAAACACCACCCTGAGATTATTACTTTGCCTGCTCCCTCTTTGTTTAACTTGTCTGCAGGTCCTCACATCGTTCCGTGGGCGGCCATTCAAGCCTATCGAAATCCTGCACCCGCCTCGAAACCGGAGCCATAAGATGAGCCTCCACGACTATCTATTTATTCTTGGGATCCAGAGGAGGCTGCCAGCCAATGGCAGCCGGAGCCTTCTTCATCACAGTACGACCCCAACTTCACTTATGGGTATACGCCAGGCCATCCCTGGCAATAGACTAACTTAGGCCAAAAGCCTAAGCTTGGGGGAGTACGTATTTCCCACCGACATTACATTCATGTTTACACACACTCATTGCTAGATGTCGGTGTTCATACTCTTTCACTGCAATATCCATGCTAGTTTATTTTCTTTTTCCTGCTTTCTTCTTGTGTGTTTAATAAACCTTAAGAAAAACAAAAAAAATTAGTATTACTTTATTTCTTTGTTGTAGTAATTAAAACGGAAAACCCAAAAATATTTCCCGTTCTTCTTTTGTTTGTTGGGAGCTTCCCTGTGTAAATAGTTTTTTCTTTTCCTTTCTTTGGGGGCCGAGAAGACCATATTGAAAATGCTTAGTGGCTCATATATGCATGAATGATTATTTAACTTAGATCCCATATTACTTGTCTTCTCTCTTGAGTTGAATGCTTGCAGATTCCAGCTTAGTCCAATGCACGTGCACTCTTATTATTATTCACATCATTCGGTCGTGCAAGTGAAAGGCAATAATGATGATATATGATGGACTTATTGGGATGAGAAAAGCTGGTATGAACTCGACCTCTCTTGTTTTTGTAAATATGATGATTCATCGTTCTTGATTCAGCTATTATGAAGTAAACATATTTGCAATGACATTTAGAGATTATAGTTGCTTGTGCCATGCTTGATTAGCTATGAGTTATAATGGTTTTCCTTGCATGCCAACATGCTATTAGAATGATTATGATGTGGTATGAGGGGATGGTATCCTCCTTTAAATGAATTGAGTGACTAGACTTGGCACATGTTCATGCATGTAGTTGAATCAAATCAACATAGCCTTCATGATATTTATGTTCATGGTAGATTATATCCTACTCATGCTTGTATTCGGTGTAAATTAACTTTGATGCATGTTTACGACTGTTGTCACTCTCCCAGTTGGTCGCTTCCCAGTCTTTTGCTAGCCTTCACTTGTACCAAGCGGGAATACTGCTTGTGCATCCAAACTCCTTAAAACTCCAAAGTTGTTCCATATGAGTCCACTATACCTTCCTATATGCGGTATTTACCTGCCGCTCCAAGTAAATTTGTATGTGCCAAACTCCAAACCTTCAAATGAAATTCTATTTTGTATACTCGAGCAGCTCATGTTTCAACTAGGGCTGCCCTTATCTTCCATGTTAGGCGGTTATTCTCAAGAGGAGTGGACTCCGCTCCTCGTTCACGAGAAAATGGTTGGTCACCGGGATGCCCAGTCCCATGCTTTATGCAAACTAAATCAAAATAATTGCAAACAAAACTCCCCTTGGGACCCGTTGAATGTTGGAGGCACTCGTTGTTTCGAGCAAGCCATGGATTGATGCTTGTGGAGGAAGGGGAGTATAAACTTTACCATTCTGTTTGGGAACCGCCTATAATTTGTTTAGCATGGAAGATATCGTCATCTCATAGTTGTTGCGTTGACAGCAAAAGTATGCCGCTCAAAATGTTATTCAACCTTTATTTTAAAACTGAGCTCTGGCACCTCTACAAATCCCTGCTTCCCTCTGCGAAGGGCCTATCTATTTACTTTTATGTTGAGTCATCATCCTTCTTATTTACAAGCACCCGCTAGAGAGCACACTGTCATTTGCATTCATTATTATTGGTTTATATTGGGTATGACTTGACTGGATCTCTTTTACCATGAATTACAATGTTTAGTCAGTCCTTGATCTTTAAAGGTGCTCTGCATTTATGTTTTGCAGCCTCAGAAAGGGCTAGCGAGATACCATTTTGTTATATCATGTTATAATTATTTTGAGAAAGTGTTGTCATCCGAGTTTTGTTATTATAGCTCGCTAGCTAATTATGCTATTGATATGAGTAATTGTGAGACCTTTGTGTTATTGTGAGAATGGTTAGTTCATAATATTTGCTAAAACTGGAATGCTGGCTTTTCATGTTTACAACAACAAGAGCAAACAGAGTTTGTAAAAGTTTTTCTTTTTCTCTTTCAGTTTGTCAACTGAATTGCTTGAGGACAAGCAAGGGTTTAAGCTTGGGGGAGTTGATACGTCTCCGTCGTATCTACTTTTCCAAACACTTTTGCCCTTGTTTTGGACTCTAACTTGTATGATTTGAATAGAACTAACCCGGACTGATGCTGTTTTCAGCAGAATTGCCATGGTGTTGTTTTTGTGCAGAAAATAAAAGTTCTCGGAACGACCTGAAACTCCACGGAATATCTTAGGATAATTAATAAAAAATCCTTGCAAAATATGAAGACCAGGGGGGCCACACCCTATCCACGAGGGTGGGAGCGCCCTCCCCCCCCGGGCGCGCTCCCTACCTCGTGGGCCCCCTGCTGGCCCTCCGACGCCAACTCCAACTCCATATATTAGCCCTCGAGGAGAAAAAAATCAGAGAGAAGAAATCATCGCGTTTTACGATACGGAGCCGCCGCCAAGCCCTAATCTCTCTCGGGAGGGCTGATCTAGAGTCCGTTCGGGGCTCCGGAGAGGGGAATTCGTCGCCGTCGTCATCATCAACCATCCTCCATCACCAATTTCATGATGCTCACCACCGTGCGTGAGTAATTCCATCGTAGGCTTGCTGGACGGTGTTGGGTTGGATGAGGTTTATCATGTAATCGAGTTAGTTTTGTTAGGGTTTGATCCCTAGTATCCACTATGTTCTGAGATTGGTGTTGCTATGACTTTGCTATGCTTAATGCTTTTCACTAGGGCCCGAGTGCCATGATTTCAGATCTAAACCTATTATGTTTTCATGAATATATGTGAGTTCTTGATCCTATCTTGCAAGTCTATAGTCACCTATTATGTGTTATGATCCGGCAACCCCGAAGTGACAATAATCGGAACCACTCCCGGTGATGACCATAGTTTGAGGAGTTCATGTATTCACTATGTGCTAATGCTTTGTTCCAGTTCTGTATTAAAAGGAGGCCTTAATATCCCTTAGTTTCCAATAGGACCCCGCTGCCACGGGAGGGTAGGACAAAACATGTCATGCAAGTTCTTTTCCATAAGCATGTATGACTATATTCGGAATACGTGCCTATATTACATTGATGAACTGGAGCTAGTTCTGTGTCGCCCTATGTTATGACTGTTACATGACGAACCACATCCGGCATAATTATCCATCATTGATCCGGTGCCTACGAGTTTTCCATATACTGGTTCTCGCTTATTTACTTTTCCGTTGTTACTGTTACAATCACTACAAAATACCAAAAACATTACTTTTGTTGTCTTTACTTTTGTTACCATTACCACCACTATCATATTACTTTGCTACTAAACACTTCGCTGTAGATACTGAGTTTCCAGGTGTGGTTGAATTGACAACTCAGCTGCTAATACTTGAGAATATTCTTTGGCTCCCCTTGTGTCGAATCAACAAATTTCGGTTGAATACTCTACCCTCGAAAACTGTTGCGATCCCCTATACTTGTGGATTATCAACGGCGCATTTCCCGATACGGCTTTAATGCAGACGAGGGAGGGAGTAGCGGTTCCCGATATGTTGAACGGCCAATGCATCCTCCTTCAATTAATGCATGAGGGAAGTAATGGGAGGAGGTCCGGGAAAAGAGGCTGCACGATGTGAATGCAACGCAGTTTGCCCTCATTGCCCTCATATAAAGGCGCCCCTCCATTGCAATGCATCTACCACATCGTACGCACCTAAGCATTTGCCTAAGCACCTACACTAAGCGCAAAAGAGCTCACTCCAGACCCATCGCGGCGATGCGCGTGAGTGGCCAGCAGCTGTGCCAGATGGTCCACGACGCCGGCCTGCAGCATGGCACCGAGGATCGTCTCCAGATGGTGTTGGAGACCAGCTGGTGGATGGCCGCCGTCGACGCCAACTACGAATCTCAGTTGGACCAGATGATCGTTGCCACCAACAACAAGTTCACCGTCCTCAAGAAGCTCGTGGACGACATCGCCGTACTCCTCTAGCCCGCGCGCCCGGGCTCCTCATTGCCTGCCACTCTAATCGGCCTCCATGGCCGGAACCTCTTTCAAGCACTAGTGGCCCTGCGACTACCCGCCGACGCCACGAAGAATGTCCACCTGGAGGTCACGCTTGCCGCGAGGCGCCTCGCCCTGCAAGAATTCGTCGACCTACACATACACGTGTACGAGCAAATCGTGTACATAGGTATCTACAAGGCCAGTGAGGACGCTACGACGTTGGCCTTCCTCAACTGGCTGGAAGCCTTGGATGCCTTTGCTGAGAAGCACCTCGACCTCGCCACAAAAGTCGCCGCTCCTTAGCCGCCGGTCGGTGGCCCGGCACACTAAGTTGAGGAGGAGGAGGTCGTACGTTCATGGATCCATCTTTCTTCTTGCCTTCTATAACCACCACTGCGATCGCATCATCGTGGCCTTAATTCTTATTGTGTTGTTGCATTCTCGTTCCAGCCAATACCGACATGTGCGATCCCTTTGCTTAATTATATGCATCACTATAACTAGTACTCCATCCGTCAATTTATAAGTTGTGCTTACCTTTTCCATCAACTTCGTGCAATGCACGGGCATCTTGCTAGAAACACTAGAATATGTCTATATAATCCGTATATGATAGTCCATTTGAAATCTCTAAAAAGACAAATATTTAGGTACGGAGGGAGTAATATATTAGGAGTATATCAAAACAATAGTGATTTCTTTCTAGTTTGTGAACAAATACTACTATTCTACTACTTTGGATCCGTCGCAACGCACGGGCACATTGCTAGTAAAAGGAAAAGGTCTGCCGCGTTCGCGTTGAACCCCCACACGCCCGGGAATCGGGAGTACTCCACGGCTCATCCGGCACGACACATAGCTTAGGGAAGGCATGTTGCCTAACATTTTCAATTTCATGTGGGACCACCGTTGAGCAAACCGACACCCTGCCGCTGCCAGGTTGGAAAACATAAACGAGGGGAAGATCTAGCTGTAGCACGAAAGCCAAGAAATTTGGTGTCAGATGGGACTCGTTGATAGAGTAGGAGCATTCCCTACTAGTACTACTCCTACCAGTACCAAGTTTGTACTCCTAATATTATATTACTAGTACTACCACTATACAACTAGTAGGTACGTGGACGGCACAACATCGTAGGAACAAAAAATGGGAAGATCTTGTTTTGGGTGATTTATCTTTTTTTCAATCAACGTAGTATGAATAATATGATGTGGGGGGCACCCATGAAGCTTATGTGGCTTGGTTGCATGGCTACGAAAGGTTAGAGAAAAATAAATAGATAATGTGTTTAGAGTGCACTCCACTAAATAGATATACTTTGGATCCATTGCAACGGACCGACACATCTATATCTGTACCCCCTATATAGTGTGTGAAAAACTTTGAAAGTTGGTCGCTGGATGAAGCCAATCCGACGGTACAAAGATGGCAAATCCGAGCACTACTGGCTGTTGGATATCATCCACCAGATTCTGCCACATGTATAATCTAGAAGACTCCATGGTTGAGCTTAATTCATGACTAACTTTGCCACAATTAAGCTTAGGCAAAGTTATTAGTTCTTCAAAATGAGAGCCACAAGTTGGCAAGCCCAAGGGAATCTTGCCACATTTTTTGTGTGTATGTCATGTGGGGCCTTAGTGTGGCTTGCCTAAGGTGTGGCTTGAACCAAACACTCAGCTAAGTTAATCAAACTTGCCTAACCTTACATTCCACCAGATTTTGCCACATGTTAGAATCTAGAAAACTCCACATGTAGAAGCATAATGCACAAATCACCAGAATCTCATGTGTGCAATGCACGTGTACCTTACTAGTACTAGTTGGTAGTAGTAAGAAACAAATTCCAGTTTGGGCATGAGCTCGTACTGCGGGAGCACCACAAGGCATGCTGCAGGAGTTACATTTCCCTCTTGGGGCCCACGGGACCGAACTTCAGTGGCTTAGTGCCCTGAGTCAATGACATGCGGACCTTAAATGCGGCTGGCCCACATGTCATTCTCATGGTGGTGGCGTGGTTCATGACTCACTCGTTCGGTGGTGGTGGCGTGGCCGTGGCGAGGGTGCCACAGCTGGGCGTCGGGGCGTTAGGAGGCGTACATGGCCACACCGGCGGGTACTACCTGTAGTACATAAGTACTCCAGCTGAGGATTGATGCCCGGGACGAAATGTGTCACAACCGCTAGATGAAAATTCGATGGTGCGGGATTACGGATCGGAGCACAGCAACGGAGCAGGCAAACCGCGTCCAATCGGGTGTATCTGTGGTAGAAAGTTGATGGTCGCCGCAGTTCAGCTGGCCCGCATGTCATGCACACAAAGGCATGGGAGCGGTGGGGCCGAGAGGGATGAGGGGCACGTCGGGGGGATGAGGATCCCCTAACGCGAACAATCCTACCTTTCTATCACTAACATGTGGGACCCATAAGCGTGGGTCCCACCTGTCAGTGAAGGAAAGGCAGGGCAAGGCAGTGATAGCCACGTCAGAGGATCCATGTCCATGTCGGGGGAAGTTATGCCGTGGGTTGGAGCGGCGTCGTGGCAATCGTGTGTGGGTGTGGCAGTGGTAGAAACAAGAAACATGATGGTCGCCGTGGTTCAACTTCCATGGACAAGCTGTCATGTCTGCTGACACATGTATATCAAAACTAGAGTGTTTATATTTCAAGCACGTGAACAAGTATTATTCTACTACTTTGTATCCATTGCAATGCACGGGCCAGCACATTGGTAGTAGTAGTGTCCATCTCTATCTCTAGAGGCCTTCCCTCGTTCATCTTTTACTCTCACAAGATAAATTACTCATACAAATGCATCTTGATGTTCCATGGAACGCACGAGGATGTTTCCTTGGGGGTCTCTCCAGTGCGGCGTGGCCGTAGTTGCAAGTTGACGCCCCTTGAGATGCCGACGTTGAGGGGCACTCGGATTTCCTCCAATGAGCAGGTAAGATGAGTTTGATCATGTAGTTAATGCATTCTAAAGACTACTTCCGTGTCCGTTTCCTAATTCTCCCCCTGCCCACTGTTTCACAGGTTAGGCTCGGTGCGAGTGGAGATTGGCTTGCATATGTACGGGAGGGTACCAACATCAATTTGCACAACATTTACAATGGTGACACCGTTCCCATAGAACCTTTGTCCAACATTGGGATCAGCCATGCAACGGGCCACCGCATGAATTGGTATCATGGAACCATGGTGAGATTGAATAAGATAGCACGAACCTTGCACATGGCGGTCAAAGGCGGACCATGCTGTCTGCGGCCGATTTGTTGCCGTACGAGTACGAAGACGTTGTGCTCCTTTCTAATCGCATCTTTATGGTGACAAACCAGGGGACTTATTTTGTATGGGACACATCCTATGATATACTCCCTCTCCCCCAGTTTATTTGTTTTGAATCTTTTCGTTTTATAAGTTTCAAATTCAAATTTAGAGCTCCCCATCACATGTTGAGATTACAATGTCCATTAAATTGTTGCGTGCATGTATAGTAAAGAAACAAATCTCGAGTTTGGCACGAGTTCGTGCAGCGGTAGCACTAGAAGCCCTAGCGCAGGAGTTACATTTCCCTCTCAGGGCCGTCGAGGCTGAGCTTCAGCGCCTTACTACACCTACCTTTGAGTCAATAACATGTGGACCTGATAGGTGACTGGTCCACATGTAATGCTCCTGAAGGCAGAGGGGCAGTGGGGCCAGGAGGGGTGAGCTGCAGGTCGGGGGACGTGTAGTGTCATGGGTTCGAGCGGCGTCGTGGGAATCGCGTGTGGCTGTGGTAGAAACTTGATGCTCGCCGCATTTTAGGTGGCCCACATGTCATGCACACAAAGGCAGAGGGGCGTTGCGGCCGAGAGGGGTGAGGCGCACGTCGGGGGATGTGGTGCCATGGGTTGGAGAGGCATCGTGGGAATCGCGAGATGAAACGTGATGGTCACCGTAGTTGAACTTCCATGGACAAGCTGTCGTGTCTACGGACAAATGCACTGCATACCGATCACTGGAAGGAGTAGCAGAGAAAGCTATATATGTGGATAAATAGTTCCTTATAGTCAAGCGGACCCATGCTACTACTCTGTTCCAAAGACATGCACACCATCGAAATAGTCCATCTATACCAATATACACTGAGAGGGAATAATTTTTTTTACAAGAGAGGAAACCGTTCATCCATCCATAATGCCCTCCTGTTGGTGCAGTCTTTTCTTCTTCTTCTTCTTCTTCTTCTTCTTCTTCTTCTTCTTCTTGTTGTTGTTGTTGTTGTTGTTGTTGTTGTTGTTGTTGTTGTTGTTGTTGTTGTTGTTGTTGTTGTTGTTGTTGTTGTTGTTGTTGTTGTTGTTCTCATTTTCTGCGGGAGACGGCTTCACAAGAAGCTCTTTGGACCTTGCAGCTATCTCGAAACTCACACGGGCATTGAGGGCAGCATATTTTATCCGCCCGTACGTCAAGGGATAATTCTCCCATCCAAACGACCTTAATGCCACCGTCTCGTCACCCTTCTGAAGATTTGTACCGAGCACAAAATTTGCTACGTCGAATAGGGATGGTGTCTGTTTATCACAATCTTCTACAGGAATTTTGATTCTGGTTTGTAGGTCAGCGAAGCTTTTCAAATCAAGGTTGTACGGCTCCAACTTCTATTTATCCCCTTCGATGGCTGCCCCACAGAAGTATACGTCCTCCCGAGACAAGAAATCATGAAGCTCACCTGGTATGGAGGGCGAGTGTATGATGTGGTACACCAAAACATCATCTTCGAGGCACAGCTGAAGGACGGCGGCACGCTAGATCTTCCCAGGGGCACGCTCCATGTACTCTGCGTCGAGACCGATGACCCTCGTCTCTACCTTTTCGAGGGAGTTGGATACATTGTTGATCCACTTGAAAGGACCACGATGTCGCCTAGAGGGGGGTGAATAGGCGTTTTAAAATCTTTTACGGATTTTGCTATATCCTAATGCGGAAATAAACTAAGCGAATACTTTTCAAGCACAAATCCTAAATATACTGGGCTCACTAAGTGCACCAACAACTTAGCATAAACAAGATGAGAACAACGAGGATATGAGTAAGCAAAAGTAAGTTACACAAACTTACTCAATGTATATCACAAGATATGGAAATGAATAATACACACACCCACAAGTAGGCAATACAAGCTTACACAAATTGGATCACAATATATGGAATTTAATGATACAAGCAAACTCAAGTAAGCACTACAATCTTACACAAGATATGTTATAAGCTAGCAATTCACACTAAACACAAGATAGAACAATAGTAGGAAGTATGAATTGCGGACTATAAAGTGTTGGCCTAAATAATCTCTACGATATGGTAACCAACACAATATAATGAGGACAACAAGAATAGTGAATGCGCGGTCAAGTGACCAAGGTAAACCACAAGTAAGGAGTTAGGGTTAGGAATAACCGAAGTCACGGAGACGATGATGTATCCCGATGTTCACTTCCTTGGAGGGAAGCTAGTCACCGTTAGAGAGGTGGATGTTACCACGAAGGCACACCAATGCCACGAAGGCTCACCCTATTCTCCTTGAGATATCACCACGAAGGCGATTCCCAACCACTAGTGGTAGACCTTGAGGTGGCCTCCAAACCTTCACAAACTTTTCGGGGGACAGATCACAAGTTGATTCCTCACCGAAGCACTCCTACCGCGTAGGGGTCTCCAACCTCCAAGAGTAACAAGATCAAGGGGGAAATGCTCAAGACTTGCTCAAATCACGAATTCCTTTGGTCAAGAGAGGGAGAGGGAGTGGATCTTCACTTGAGTGGAATTTCTCTCAAGAACTCTCACAAATGTCTCCGGGATCTAAGATTTGAGGTAGGAGAAAGGAGAGGGAGCTTTTCTTCAAGTGTGGGTCAAGATAGTTATGTTGATCAACCCCTCCACGAAGTGGTGAAGGGATATTTATAGTATGGGCACAAATCTGGCCGTTGGGGGGAATTCTGCTCAAGAAAGTGTCGGACGTTCGGTGGATTACCGGACGTCCGGTGGCAAAACAGGCACCGGACGTCCGGTGGAACACCGGACGTCCGACAACTGTAGCACGCCATCAGACGAATGTATCAGGATATTTGCGAAACAGGTTTGACGGACGTCCGACATTTTCCAGACGTCCGGAGACCGGACGTCCAGAACTTACCGGATTTCCGTCCGTTTGATTCTGGATTGGCACATCGGATTTCCGGACGTTACCGGACGTCCGGCCAAAATAACAGCAGGAACCCCAAAACTAAAACATGCATAACTTTCACATCCGGACTCCGATTTTGATGATCTTGGGCTCGTTTTGAAGCTATTGAAAATCTCCAAGTCCTCAGATAGAGAACCACCCAAAATAAACCAAAATGGAGGGTTCAAATTATGCAAAGGTTAGATCATATATTTTGGGAAACTATTTGGCTTTGGCTTTTCTTTGGTATATAGGATATGAGTGGAATTGTGTATAGAAGATGTTGACTTGAGCAAATCCATCACAAACCCCTTTGATACCCTCTTAATAGTGCGGGATGCCTATAACTCAAGAATCATAAAAATAGCTACACTACATAGCTATCAAGAATCCATTCTTGAGTGTATATGTTTCTTTGGTGGTCATCACTCCCCAACACTAACGTCAAAGGAACTAATACCTTTGACACGATCCGTTCACTTGAGCTTGATGTTGATGTTTATTCTTGGCTCAAGATGAAGGCAAGACATTGGTGAAGTCTTCAAGTCTCTCCCCCATACACAATGTGGGGAAGCTTTGCTTTGTATTCATCTTCACCTGTCCATCATGTGATCATCCACAAGCTTCAAGCATGTAATCCTTTGGGATGGTTATCTTGAACTTGCCCTTGTCAACCATGATCACCAACACTTGATGTCATCCTCTCATAGTCACTTGAAATCTCTTTCTCGATGCGAGCCCATGAGAATCACCTAACCCTCAAAAACATAGACAACACATAGTATGGGTTAGTACACAGAGTGCAATTGATAATTTCTTATCATACCACAAGATCCTATGTGGTGCATCATTTGCGCTCGTGTGTTGACCATTTAGAGTTCGATCTTTGAGCTTCATCTTGGTCAACCTATATCTCTACTCCATGTTTAATCTTGACGTCTTGAAGGGTATATTGAATTCTTCACTTGAATAGCTTGCTTGAATACTTGATCAATCATGACTCAACACATGAGTCCATTATGATCATATCTTTGAGCCGCTCCTAGAGTTCATCATTCAAATCATCCTTTTAAGATCTTGATCCATTATGGCTCAAACCATAGCTCTAAGCATGGAAACCTTAAGATACTCCAATGAACTTCATTTTGATCATCTCAATGTAATTGTTGCTTCAAAGGAGTTGTCTTCCATTATTCTTCAATCACATTCCAATGGGACTAACCTTCAAATGTATATCTTAATGGAAACATTAGTCCATAAGGATTGTCATTAATTACCAAAACCACACATGGGGACAACATGTACTTTCAATCTCCCCCATTTTGGTAATTGATGACAATCTCAACAAGAGGGTTCATATAATGAATTTTTAAACAAGCACGCAATTTTTTCCGAGGATAAATTGTGTACTTGCGGTGAATAGCATCATTCAAAGAAACCTGATGATATCAAAACCAGTTGTACTAACATCAAGACACTACACAAGCATTTGATGTTAGTAAGACCACAATATAAAGAGTAAGATCCCCCACAATATATGCATGTGTGAATGAACTTTGAATTTCATTGCATATATTGGTTGATATAAACTAGTTGGAGATTTCTCTATATATTCATTCATGCAACAAGCATATATAACTAGGGTGAATAGCATGAATGACAACAAGAACTACAAAAGATATTTATTTTAAACCCTCTAAACTTCTCCCCCATTGGCAACAAATGCCAAAATGGAAGACAAAATATCTAGAAGACCAATATAGTATGAGTTCCTCCTTGATGTGTGCATATCACAAGATGTGAGTGAACGCAAATGCACGTATTCAATAATGAACAATTTGAGGAGCTCAGAATCTATAAAATGCAACTAGATATGAAGATACTAAGACATGTGAGGAAAAAAGTCAAAACACATGAGTGCGCAAGATTATATGCCAAACATACAAGCACTCACGTCACAACCTCTTACCGGAGCCACCATAAGAATAAGAGGAAACAAACAAAGTGGCCGGCAAGGAATAAATGATATCAAGGAAAGATATGAACTTCCTCATGTATAAAAAATTTCTGAGTGGCCAATCATAATCATGATATGTATCCGCAAAGAAACTTTGCAAACACAAAATATATGCAATTGATAAGAACATGATATACAGAAGTGAATCCATTATTATACAACTGAAACCTAGTGATAATAGCAAGGCACATGGCACAAATTGATCTCGTTTGCATAACACAAAGTGAAGCAAGCAATCAAATGATCCGATGAGCCAAAGGGATAAAAGAATATTATAATTTGGGCAAATGAGTGTTCTAAGGAAAATAGAGAAGCTCCCCATGATTTGTGAACTATTTAGAATTTTTGTATTTGGATACAAGTGCACAAAATAGGATCATCACTCCCCCAAAATCAATAGGAACACAAAACAATTTCAAGCAGGCATAGATAAGAAAAGAAACCTAGCATTTGCAACAAACATATGGTTGAGCAACATGTAAATGAGGCAACCTAAGAATAGGCACAACCAAAATGATGTGTGTGAGTCACGTCAAAGCACTTGAGAAGACTAGTATGAGGATGAGAGTTAAGCATCAACATAGCCTTGACTAAATGAGATACAAGGTGCACAACATGTCCTTCCCACACACATGAAGTTAAGAAGGACATACACACATCAAGCAAATGGGTTCACAAGATCACTAATAGCAAACTAAAAATCAAAGCTTGTGACAACCCATGATGAAGATAGGAAATAATAGGCTTGTCAAGACAAGCATGAGGACAACAATCTTCACCAAACATGAGTGAACTAAGATGCAAAGAGGTAAGACATGCACTCATTCAACAAATGCTTCCATGGAGCCACCAAAAAGATATAAAAAATGAATGAAATGGTGGACATGAAAGAATAGGGATATCAACTAGAGATGTAACTTCTCTCACTTGTATAAGATACTAGGTAGATGATATCCACAAAGAAGGATGAACACATAACATGGTTACAAAAGGAAGGAATAAGACATCCAAACGGGAGTCATAAAATATATCAATGAGATCTTTTCTTGAAAGCATAGCACATGGCTTAATATAATGTTATTGTATATTAATGAACTCCAAACACACAACCATCAAGGACATCACAACTAGCAACAAGAGATCATCATTGGGATGCGTTGAGAAAGGAAACAAGTATCACAGGAACGAGTCAAGAAATTCATTCCATGATGCAACCTACACAAGGTTGACCCCATTTCTATATATATGCATGAAGTAAATACTTGTTACCGAGAGAGCATTGGTATGAAGTCGTAGATCAATAAAATGTCCAAGCTTGGCTCTAATCTCCTCATAGTGCCACCACCTTCATGAATAAGCCAAGCACCCAATGCTTCTCAAATGTACCTAAAACATTTTAAGTACAATATGGTCCCCAAACTTATTGGGTCCGAAGTAGTTAGCATAACTACAACACATAGGGTAAAACCACTTAAATATGTGCCTGTTGATATGAATTTGAATTTCATGCACATCATAGCTATTAAGAATTTGATGGATTTACCATATATATATTGGATCAAATAAGGCAAACAAGGCATGTGAATTTACACATAGTAAATATGCATGCACAAGCCTACCAAAATCCAGGGAGATACAAATTGGACAAATGACCACATAACCTTAATACTTCCAATAACATCACTAGTCATTCATGTTGACCAAAATGAATCAAAGTGACAAATCAACATATGATAGCACCCAAAGTTCAACATATGAACTAAGAAAAAAAACAATGAGCATATAAGATATGCATTGCACACATACTCATAGGAATATCTCACTCAAATAGATATAGGACACTATAAACAATGAGATAACAAAATCTCATATAGAGCAATAAGATGAATTCAAACAAAATGGTATTTCGGGTTATCATTCGGTGTAGAAACCAAATAAGTACATGGTCATCTATACTAACACAAGCATAACATGAGAGTTTAGAAATAAACACAATGCTTGGATAGAATAATATTAACATTCAACTAGATAGATCATTATGCAAAGCAATAATTGGAATAGCTTTAATCAAAGGATTTTCCAAATATGATTTTAAAGATAACCATGAGCAAAACCGCACAAGAATGCCATACGTAAACAAGACATTGCATGCCACAGAGATATAAGATAATCTCAAATATAAATTCTAAGTGGCATCCCTCAATTGTTCATATTAACAAGGATTGTGATATGCACAAAGCATATCACTCCCCCACAATATGATGATCCATGTATTATCCACAAGAAGCAAATGAAACCCAACTAAGGATAATTAATGGATGAGAATTTAAGTTTCAAATGAGCTTTACATACCACATAGTAACTAGATAATATTGCACTAACAATACTAGGTGGTATCCCACATACATACACATTTAAGGTTTGTGAAATGCGTAAAACATAGCACTCCCCCATAATGTGATGATCCATTCATATCTCAAAAGAGCCAAGTAAGATTCAACTAATGAAGCAATAAAGGCTTGAAACCACACACATAAATATATGAAGTGCATTGCGACCTACACATGCTAGATAACACAAATCAAGCATACTAGGAAGCACAACTATAAAAGCACATGCTAGGTACAAAACCTAAACATGCAAGGGACATAGTAACTTTCAATGTAAACAATGCAAGTACAAGTTACCGCAAAGAAGAGCATTGGATTAATAGATATGATGATAATCCACTTGACTTGGCATTAACCATAACATATGGTGAAAATAGTTTTTCTTCATGAAGTAGCCAAGTCTGCAATGCCCTCCACACACCTATTGATCAAGTTTGAGCTTGATGGTCCCCAACCAAGTTGGGTCCTAAGGAGTTAGTAACAATAGGCTTGGCAACCCAAATGATCTTGTCCACTTTGAAACCACTTTGGGCACCCACAAATTTGGCAAACACATTGCCAACAATATCCATCCTTAGTGAATAATGATTATTTACTATAGGAGGCTTAGATATGTTACCATTGGGGCATGATGAAGCTATGTGTCCCTTTTGACGACAATCATAGCAACATTTCCTCCCTTTTCTCTTCTTTAATTTCTCGACTTGGGGAGCAATAACATGTTTCATCATGGATAGTGGTTGTTCTTCAACTTGAGATTGAGCTTGAGTCCGCTTCCCATGTAGCTTCTCATTATAAGCCCTTTTCTTTAATGGGCAAGATCTCACATGATGTCCAATCTTTTTTGCATTTGAAGCAAGTAATGTTGGCCGAATTCTTGTAATTCCCTTGTCCCTTTTTCTTGTTCTTGGACTTCTTCTTGTTGGAGTGAAAATTATGTCCAACATCACACTTTTCCAAGTCTTTCTTCAAACTAGTGACTTGGGCCTTGAGCTCATTAATTTCCTCTACATGGTTAGTTTCAACACTAGAAATAAGAGGACTAGTGGAAGTAGAAACTTCATGGTTAGAGCAGCAAGACAAGGTGAGCAATTTATCATGAGTGGATATAATATGAGAGGTGGATGAATTGCAAGGATTAGCACATGGCAATAAAGCATTTAGAGTAGATGTGCTAATGTTTGTATGAGACTCACAAGATTTTACCTTGGAGACCATAGCCTCGTGATCTAACTTTAGCTTACTATGAGAGATTAAAAGATCCACATGAGTGCCCGAGAGCTTTTCATGAATTTCTTCCAATTTCACATGATTTCTTGTTAGCAAAGCAAGTTGAGAACATAGCTCAACATTCTCCTTCAAAATTGATGCTTCACATGAAATCGAGTTAGTAGCACAAACATCATTATCAATATGAGAGGAGCAAGTAGAACTTAGTGACTTCTCATGAGTTGATTGAAGCTCCTCATGAGACTTATAGAGTTTTATGAGCTCTCCCTTGACACTATTGCATTCAAGGAGAAGGAGCTCAAAATCCTCTTTAAGCTTACAATGAGTAACGTTAATCTCTTCTTTTGAAGACCTCAAGTCACTAAGCGTTTCATGAGCCTTAGCAAGTTCATGTTCAAGCTGTTCACTTTTAGCTTCCTCATTGAGAAATAAATCATTATGTTTTTCAAAGCAAGCAAGAACATCTTGGAACCTTTTATAAGTGTTATTTTTAGCTCTACGAAGAGTTTCCCCAATCTCATAGAGATTTTGAGTCAAGACTTCATCATCTTCCTCATTACAACTATCATCATTATCACTAAGAGAAGATGATACCTCGTCATTACCTCTTGCCATGAGGCACATGTGAACACAAGGGGTTGATGATGATTCTTTTGGAGAGGAGGATTCTTCATCAATCAATCATGCCTCATCTTTATTGATTTCCTCTTGTGGTATGCCACATATTGGTGAAGTGAAAGATGTTGAGGTATGCAGGTAATCGGAGGTGGAAGCAATAGAGAGCTCTTCATGATTTAAAAATGTGGAGAACTCCTCCATTAACTCCCCAAAAAGAATATTGTCTTCATGAAGATTGGACCCACCATATATATCTTCAATTTTGGTCCAAGCATCAGGAGCCAACGAACAAGACGAAATTGACTTGAACACCTCGAAGGTTATAGCTTGGTGAATGATACTTAAAGCTTCACTATCAAGATGCATATCACCAAGTGACGGAGATTGTCCATCCTTTAGATTTGAATTCCCTACAACCACAATCCGCAAAGCATTTGGACCCATGGCCCGAAAGTGACAAAGCATGCGTAATCTCCACATAATGTAATTTGTGCCATTAAAACAAAATGTGTCATCATGCACTAGTTCACTAGTCGACATCGTTAATATATAGGCGGTTAAGCCTAATAAGGCGAGATCTAGCTTTGATACCAATTGAAAGGACCACGATGTCGCCTAGAGGGGGGGTGAATAGGCGTTTTAAAATCTTTTATGGATTTGGCTATATCCTAATGCGGAAATAAACTAAGCGAATACTTTTCTGGCACAAATCCTAAATATACTAGGCTCACTAAGTGCACCAACAACTTAGCATAAACAAGATGAGAACAACGAGGATATGAGTAAGCACAAGTAAGTTACACAAACTTACTCAATGTATATCATAAGATATGGAAATGAATAATACACACACCCACAAGTAGGCAATACAAGCTTACACAAATTGTATCACAATATATGGAATTGAATTATACAAGCAAACTCAAGTAAGCACTACAAGCTTACACAAGATATGTTATAAGCTAGCAATTCACACTAAACACAAGATAGAACAATAGTAAGAAGTATGAATTGCGGACTATAAAGTGTTGGCCTAAATAATCTCTACGATATGGTAACCAACACAATATAATGAGGACAACAAGAATAGTGAATGCACGGTCAAGTGACCAAGGTAAACCACAAGTAAGGAGTTAGGGTTAGGGATAACCGAAGTCACGGAGACGATGATGTATCCCGATGTTCACTTCCTTGGAGGGAAGCTAGTCACCGTTAGAGAGGTGGATGTTACCACGAAGGCTCGCCCTATTCTCCTTGAGATATCACCACGAAGGCGATTCCCAACCACTAGTGGTAGACCTTGAGGTGGCCTCCAAACCTTCACAAACTTTTCGGTGGACAGATCACAAGTTGATTCCTCACCGAAGCACTCCTACCGCCTAGGAGTCTCCAACCTCCAAGAGTAACAAGATCAAGGGGGTAATGCTCAAGACTTGCTCAAATCACGAATTCCTTTGGTCAAGAGAGGGAGAGGGAGTGGGTCTTCACTTGAATGGAATCTCTCTCAAGAACTCTCACAAATCTCTCTGGGATCTAAGTTTGAGGTAGGAGAAAGGAGAGGGAGCTTTTCTTCAAGTGTGGGTCAAGATAGTTGTGTTGCTCAACCCCTCCACGAAGTGGTGAAGGGATATTTATAGTATGGGCACAAATCTGGCTATTGGGGGGGAATTCTGCTCAGAAAAGTGTCTGACGTCCGGTGGATTACCGGACGTCCGGTGGCAAAACAGGCACCGGATGTCCGGTGGAACACCGGACGCCCGACAGCTGTAGCACGCCATCAGACGAATGTATCAGGATATTTGCGAAACAGGTTTGATGGACGCCCGACATTTTCCGGACGTCCGGAACTTACCGGATTTCCGTCTGTTTGATTCTGGATTGGCGCACCGGATTTCCGGACGTTACCGGACGTCCGGCCAAAATAACAGCAGGAACCCCAAAACTAAAACATGCATAACTTTCACATCCGGACTCCGATTTTGATGATCTTGGGCTCGTTTTGAAGCTATGGAAAATCTCCAAGTCCTCAGATAGAGAACCACCCAAAATAAACCAAAATGGAGGGTTCAAATTATGCAAAGGTTAGATCATATATTTTGGGAAACTATTTGGCTTTGGCTTTTCTTTGGTATATAGGATATGAGTGCAATTGTGTATAGAAGATGTTGACTTGAGAAAATCCATCACAAACCCCTTTGATCCCCTCTTAATAGTGTGGGATCCCTATTACTCAAGAATCATAAAAATAGCTACACTACATAGCTATCAAGAATCCATTCTTGAGAGTATATGTTTCTTTGGTGGTCATTACTCCCCAACACTAACGTCAAAGGAACTAATACCTTTGACACGATCCGTTCACTTGAGCTTGATGTTGATGTTTATTCTTGGCTCAAGATGAAGGCAAGACATTGGTGAAGTCTTCAAGTCTTTCCCCCATACACAATGTGGGGAAGCTTTGATTTGTATTCATCTTCACCTGTCCATCATGTGATCATCCACAAGCTTCAAGCATGTAATCCTTTGGGATGGTTATCTTGAACTTGCCCTTGTCAACAATGATCACCAACACTTGATGTCACCCTCTCATAGACACTTGAAATCTCTTTCTCGATGCGAGCCCATGAGAATCACCTAACCCTCAAAAACATAGACAACACATAGTATGGGTTAGTACACAGAGTGCAATTGGTAATTTATTATCATACCACAAGATCCTATGTGGTGCATCATTTGCACTCGTGTGTTGACCATTTAGAGTTTGATATTTGAGCTTCATCTTGGTCAACCTATATCTCTACTCCATGTTTAATCTTGACGTCTTGAAGGGTATATTGAATTCTTCACTTGAATAGCTTGCTTGAATACTTGATCAATCATGACTCAACACATGAGTCCATTATGATCATATCTTTGAGCCACTCCTAGAGTTCATCATTCAAATCATCCTTTTAAGATCTTGAACCATTATGGCTCAAACCATAGCTCTAAGCATGGCAACCTTAAGATACTCCAATGAACTTCATTTTGATCATCTCAATGTAATTGTTGCTTCAAAGGAGTTGTCTTCCATTATTCGTCAATTACATTCCAATGGGACTAACCTTCAAATGTATATCTTAATGCAAACATTAGTCCATAAGGATTGTCATTAATTACCAAAACCACACATGGGGACAACATGTACTTTCACCACTGCCGAAAAACCCTTGGGTGGACGATGACGGTGGCAACTATGCGCATCGAGCCTTCGACGAGGACATGTTGGCCGCTAAAAACCTGCATCTCGATCTCTTTCGCCATTTGGAACCGCTGGAACGGAGGGCTATTGTTTGGAGAATTAGGATTAGATGGCTAGTCTAACTAAAGTAGTAGATGATTATTTAAAGAGGTTAAAACAATGTGAACGCAGTGGGGTTTGGATGCAAATGAAGACGAAGGGGAGGTGAAGAAGCCGAGGAGAATCGGTTTCCGATGGAGAAGTAAATGGGAGAAGTGGCGTGCAGGCGGTTGATTAGACGGCTAGGTAGACTAAACGAAAAGGCTATGCGAGTAAACTGATGAGTCGTACCTGTTCGTGTACGTGCCCATCCTTCCTGATAGGAGGGACCTATGCAAACAGATAAAAAATGTGTCGTAGCTTTTTTTTTTGAGCGCATGAGTGGGAGACACAACACTCTCTGGTTAAGGAATACTCCCACCGTTTAGGTGAGTACAAGTCACCTTATGAAAATCAGGTTTTCCCAAAACCTTTAGGCATGGAGCATTAACTTCCTGCTCGATCCCCTCCCAGCCTCGTTAGCCAGCGTTCTCTTCCTCTACTGTCGCGTTCTACCTTTCCATTTTTCCTCTTCTCAAGTGTGGAATGATCTGCATGCCGTCCTTGATGCACCAGAACGACCACTGCATGCATCGCGGCAGGGCGTTGATTGGGCATGCACGAGAATTTGGTTCTGCTCGCAATATGGATGATACCTGAATGATGAAGTGAACAGGCATGCTAGCACGGGAGACCTATTTCCGCTATACAATGCTGGAGTACTCATGTTCCTACTAGTAGTAGTAGTAGTACAACTGTGGTACACTTGATGGTCAAAATACTATTCATCCGGTCCTCACAGTGAAGTCACAACACCCTGCGCCTGACACTAGTCCAGGCGGCGTGTTTGGGTTACCAAAGTCAGCCTCACCCTATGCACTATGCAGTCTGTCACCGCCGCTGTATAGCACATTGGCGCCTCGCCTCGTCTCCCTCTCTGCTCCCATAGCACCACTCCATCTCCATCTCCTTCTCCGTCTCCGTCTCCATCTCACTGTGCCCCCGTGTACCGTCGCCTCACTCGCCTCCCCCAGTACCACTATTCTCTCGCTAGCCTCTCCAGCACCGACAGCCTTCTCCCTCGTAAATCAAGCCCCCAAAAAACCCCACCTTCCAAACTCCACCATGGCCCAAATCCATATGAGCCGTGATTGGAGCAATCTCCCCAGTGACATCATCGACCTCAGTTGTTCGTGTATGGATATGTTGAGCGCCCTGCGGCTGGCTACATGCTCAAGGGACATGCACACGGCCATCGTCGAAGCGAAGCCTAAGCTTTTCAAGACACCCTGCGTGCTGCTATCTGGTCTTGCAAGATTGGCTCACCTTGATACGGAGGCGTACATGATGCCCTCGACTTCAATCTGATCTCCATTAGCTGAAACTTCTTTGCAGGTATGTAGTGGGTCGCCGTACATCATTTCCCTCGACATCGATCCGATCACCATCGCCAGAAACTTCTTGGCAGGTATGTACTGGGTCGGCATGAACTCCCACTGGATGGCTGCCTTCAGAGAAGACGGTAAAAAGTTGGTGCTCGTGAACTTCCAGACCTCACATGAGATTATCCTTCCTCCGTTGGATTATATAGAGTATTACCATGGTGGTCCAAGTCATCTAGATTACCACGTCAGTTGGACGGACCTTGTTTTGCAGAAGATTGTAATCTGCCAAGTGCCCACACGACATGCGAATTATGCAGACTTCAAGCTAATTGCCTTGTTCGACCTCGGACTCGCATATCTTTATGTCGGTGCCTTCTTTAGCTGGAGACAACTCAGCTCGCAGTGGATCATCGTCAAAGCTGATACACACTTCTGTGATGCTATTGAACATGATGGCATCATCTATGTGACCGACAAAGCAGATGGCACCACGTATTGGTGGGACAGCGTGTGTAAGTTGTTTCCATCTCATGTTAATGATGATGCCATGACACTGTTTGAACTTTTTGTGATGATTGGCATATCCCTGTTTGAGCAGAATTTGAGTAGAACTATGGCAATGTATTAGAGATGTCATAAATCAGCTATATTTGGAATGAGTTAATTCATGTGATTGTGACCATGTCATTACAACCAATTTGTACCCTGAATAAGCAAACGGTTAGGAATATATGGATATTATCCTTATTTTACAGTAATCTATATACTACTACTAAATATGAGTGTGTATCAATGGCCATGTTAGTTTCCTCATTTTCATGATGTAGAAACATGCAACACACTGTTGGTTTAATCTAACCATACATTAGGGAAGTAAATGTGCATATGGAGAACTCTATATTTGGAAGAAGTGAAATCCTGCAATGCTTACCATGTGTACATACCTATATTCGCCCTTCAGCAATCAATGGCTAGAATAATATCCTCACAAAAAATTTGCCCACAGAACACGAGTATATAACAATGCATGGTCTGTTAGTTACCTTGAAGAATTTGTTTGTGAGGACAGAACATGATTACATAACATGCATGACATGGTAGTTTCCTCTGAAGAATTGATGCGAGATAACATGAGTATAACCATGCATGTCACTTCTATATTTTCAAACCCACTATACATTTCCCTGTATTTTACTCCCAGTTCCAACAGGGACATATCAATGTTGTTTCTTGCATTATCCTACTCATACTCTGAACAATGCTAATCTTACATTAATAATGCCCGTCCTTTTTGATATGATGTAGTGTCCCTACATTTACTGCCCTTTGTAATCACACCACCTTTGCCAAAAACTGGGAAGCACAACTGGTTCCTCGCTCGATCAGACGACGGCAAAAGACTGATGATCATTCGGACACATGAGCCAGAAAAGTTATATTGCAAAAAAAACACTGTATACAAGCACCGTGTAATACGTGAGTATCCGGACAGTGGCTATTACGTCTATGAGCAGGATACCAACTTGTTGGGGCCTTTAGGATTTTTTAGTTGAAGGCGGGTAAACAGCCTTGGTTCACACTCTCTGTTTCTCAGACTCATTATCCGATTAACCAGGAGATCACCGTTGGCAAGGACCTTGATGGCAGAGAGGCTCTGTTTGCTATGGAAAATTGTGTCTACACGGCGAGCCCTAGGAGTTCGGGAGCAAACTCCCCGGATTGTCAATGATACAACCTGCAGCCAAAAGAAGGTGAGAATGACAAAGGCATCCGGATTAACTTTGATCCTTGGATGTCTCAATTACGACAGGTAGTGATGTGGTTCAAGCCTTCAGGTTGATAGGTAATTGGGCTGTTGCATTGAAAGGGTGGAGTACTGGTGTCTCCGGATCACTGGTCGCTGAAGCGGGGCTGCAAATTATGATGGTGTTGGATCATCTCTTCGAATGACTTTGTTGTCTTTGTTGCTGGTTCTGGATGGGTAGTTCTTTCTTTTGTTATGCATATTCCTTGTCATTTGGTCATCCTCGTCTATGTCACTCTTACTATGTAATAGTTGCTTCTGTTTAGAATGTCATTCTCGTCTGGATCACGAGAGTCTGAGCGATACAGATGGGTGCGTTTTGGTGGGTAGCAAGACTTCTTATGAACTATCATGTCTTGTTGTTTATGTCAGTAGTAGTCACTAGTCAGTGTTTGAATGTTGTATATATTGTTGTTTCGAACTGTTTATTGTCTCAAACTACTGGTGGGCTAAATGAGGGCATCACCATTCTCCAGTGTTCAGAGTATATCTCCTTTTTTCAAATTATATAATTTGAGCTCAGTGTCTTTTTGATGATGTACACTTGTTTGGGCCAGTGAGGTGTCGTTGAATATGGGCCGAGTAGTAACGCAATGCCAAACAGGTCAATTATGACTCTCAGGCCGGGCTCTCAAAAGATCCTGGAAAAAAAAGCTCGGGCTCTCCAAAAAAGAAAGAATAAGGACTCTTAGGCCGACATGTGGGCGCCACCGGTGTTTTCGGGCGCTTGTGCGCCGAGAGCATATTGGCGCGTGCTTGAAATTCATGCTACCTTTTCATCCCCAGTCTCCCGCCCCTCCCCCACCTCTGGAATCTCGATTCCTACTCCAGTTCCCCCAAATCCCCCTCTTGTACTCCCTGTACTCAAGCGCACTATCATGTCGCCGGTCAACGCGGATCTCCGAGCCAGAGATCCTGAGGTCCATCCTGCCTTCGGCCGCTGCGTGCTATCGCTCAACAGTGGCATGGCGGCGCTTGACGACCAATTTGCCGGCAAAGTGCTGATGGTAACCATCAACGGCGACCGGCCTCCCGTCTCGCCATACGACCTTGTCAAACCTCTTGGCATTGCGCATGGCATCCAAATAAGTGACTTGCTCGTCAAAGTCTGTCCGCCACCGGCTGATTTCTTCGTCAGGTTCCGGACAACTTTCGACTGCAGTCGTGTGTTCGAATCTTCCCGGCGTTTGTTCTGCGATGGCGCGCTGGTGAGCTTTGATCGGTGGCACCCAGGATGGGGCTCGGTGCCCTCTGAGCTTGAGTTTTTAACAAAGCTTACCTTCCACGGCATGCCTCGACGTGCTTGGAACAGCGAGTCCATGAACGAGCTTATCAACGACCTTGGAGGTGAGCTCGTAAGTATGTTTGTTCCTCCACACAGCTGGGCTTTGATGGTTATGGCATGGATGAAGAAGTCATCCACCATACCGAAGGTGATTGGTGTTGAGATACCGGTGCAGGAACCGGGGTTGTACTATTCGTTGCCACCAAGGTCGCCGCCGACCATGTTAGGGATGTACCTGCATCGAGTGTTCGTGCATGTCGAAGAAGTGGTTAATCCATCAATCGAAGTCCTGCCACCGCCGCTGGTGCCAGGGTCCATTGACGACGTCCATTACAGGAGTCAACGTCATACTTTCCCCATGTTGCTCAGAACAATGGATGGCACAGGGCCTACTCCATCGCGCGGCGAAGGCCACTGCTTCTTTAGGAGAAGAGGGAGGGCTGGCTGCCTGGATGTGCTCTAATTTGAGGTAACAACTGAATCTTGTCAGATACTAGTTAAATCTAAGATATGGGTGTGAAGCACTGATATGCCAATACATTTGATTGTGACATATTCTAATTTTGTACCTGATCTTTTTTTAGAAAGGGTTATACGTCAACTTAATGTGCTAGCAGAACTTATTGTGTTGTCTGTCCGTTTTTTTTCACAGCATTCAAGATATTTCCCCGTCATTGATAAAGACGATGAACCATTATGTACGACTCCGTTGGTTTCAACATAGCCCTATTCGTAGCGATCCACTGCTTCCATCCTGATTGTGCCGCTTGCGTGAAATTTTTGTATGCAAGTTCAGTGTGCTATGATGTTCTATATGATTGTGTCAACTATATAAGTTTTTACTGAGCATCAGCAATGCATATGGCTAAAAGATGTATTTACGAGCATCGACCGATGGGTCTCTCTCTCTCTCTCTCTCTCTCTCTCTATCTCTCTCTCTCTCTCACACACACACGCACACGCGCGCACACGCACAAGTGGGACCCGTTGAATTATTTATTTGCTCGTGACAGCTTTTAATTAGGTTCCACTATAATCTAACTTTTTTCTTAAGTTATTAATTGAGCTCAGTGACTTCAAAAAGTTGTACAGAAGCCTTGGTTGGGCCTTTCCGGCGTCGCTAAATATGGGCTGAGTAGCCATGTTAGGTTGTACTGTACTACACACGCCTTTTTTTCAACATCAGCAATGCAACTGGGCCGACAGTTGTACACAATATTCGGGTCAACTTGTTATTCTCCGCCCCGCTGGGCTGCAAACTTTCCTAGGAGGTATGCATTAGGCTTAACAAGAAAATGGACTTTAGGAAATAATAAATGGGATGTAATTATAATAACTGGGCAGTAACTATGCACTAAACGTGTAATTAGTTTAAAAATATATTATTTTTGGAATTTGAAAATTTTAATTTCATTACTTGTTGCGCGCGCAATATTTGGTTGGATTTTAACGTAATACAACTTTATTTTGAAATTATATTTAACCTGACTAGAAATTTTGGATCCCATCAAAATGTGGGGATTTTTTTTGAATTCTGTTTTGAGCGGTTGTTTGAAATTATTAATCGTTGTCCTAGCTAGAAGTTGGGCTATACTTTTAACAAACTGTAAATGGGTTGTAATAAATTCCATTAGAATTAAAAAATGGGTTGTACATTCTTACAAATCGCAAATGGGCTATATGTTCTCTGCCAAATCCGAGCTGTGGGCCTACTAAGTTGACGCGTACCAAGGGCTTTGTCAACTTAGTCAATATAAACGATTCTAGCTGCAGTGATCATACGATGTCCATCCAACGGCTGTAGTGCTTCTTCAACCTCTGGTCTTCTTGCTCCAACCACCCAAAGCAGCATCGGTTATGCCGCGTGCTCCTGCCTCCCGTGGCTGGCTGTGATGCCGCGGAGGCCTCACCGCCCCGTACTACTCCCACCGCTGGCCAAGCCATCCCTCTACTCACCCACACCCCCTGTTATTCTGCAGCGATGGCAGCCTCACACCACAGCCGAACCAGTGAACCCTCGTACTCCTCTCCGCGCGGGCTTCCACTGTTGCGTCTTCCTTGGCTCCGTGTCATCCCCTTCCTAGGCCTCGTCGTCGTCCACCACCCTGGTGCTCTCTGCGCGGCGTGGTCAACATGGTCAACGACTGACTTCCATCGGAAGAGTACTGTACGTGGAGAGGCTGACAGCTGGGTCTGGGCGGCCGCAAGGAAGTGCCTTCTTATTACGCGCAAAATAATTATTCCTCCACCTGATAGCAGGGACCCACCGGACAGGCCACCTTATTTCACGAAAAAACGTTTCCCCCTGACTGCTGGGACCCATCAGACGGGCCACCGTATTTCGCAAAAAAATGTTCCCCCGCTGTCAGCTCGGACCCACCGGAAGTGCCTCCTTATTACGCACAAAAAAATGAATACTCCCCCTGCTAGCTGGGACCCACCATGGTGGGATGCTGACTTGTGGGCCTACTAAGTTGACTAGGACGGGGGCCTTTGTCAACTTTAGTCAATATGAACGATTCTAACTCTAGTGACCGTACAATGTCCATCCAACGGCCGTAGTGCTTCTCCAACCTCTGGTCTTCTTGCTCCAGCCGCCCAAAGCAGCGTCGGTCGTGTCGCATGCTCCTGCCTCCCGTGGCCGGCTATGCTGCCGCGGAGGCCTCACTGCCCCTACTATTCCCACCGCTGGCCAGGCCCTACGGCGACGGCAGTCTCACACCACAGCCGAACCAGTGAACCCTTGTACTCCTCTCCGCGCGGGCTTCCACTGCCGCGTCTTCCCCGACTCTGAGTCGTCCCCTTCCTAGGCCTCGCCGTCGTCCACCACCGTGGTGCTCTCGGTGCGGCGTGGTCAACGTGGTCAAGGAACGACTTCCATTGGACGTGGACTGTACGTGGAGAGGCTGACAGCTGAGTCCACGACCGCAGCAAGGAAGTGCCTCCTTATTACACGGAAAATAATGATTCCTCCACCTGACAGTAGGGACCCACCGGACGGGCCACCGTTTCCCCCCTGACTGCTGGGACCCACCAGCTACATCTTCGCACGCAAGGAAGTGCGTCCGGGCAAAAAAAAAGATTCACCCCGTGACTGCTGGGACCCACCAGCTACATCTTCGCACGCAAGGAAGTGCCACCCGGACTGCTGGGACCCACCAGCTACATTTTCGCACGCAAGGAAGTGCCTGACAGTCGAGACCCAGCTAGTCGAAGCGTACGTAGCGTTGTCATTCTGGTCGCGAACGTGTATGTACATATATACTGGTCGATGTAGAGGCGCGCACATGTCGTAGTAGAGGCGCGCACATGTCGTAGTAGAGGCGCGTTCGTGTCGTAGTAGAGGCGCGCACGTAGCATGTACACGTACGTACAACAGCCAGTGTGCAAGAAAGAAAATGCGGCCACGTATGTGTACATACGGGTGGGGTCTCAAACGCCTACTCGCGCATACGTACGGCCAGGGCTCGTGTACATGGCTGGGTCGGAACAGAGAAACAGCGTCGTCGTCGTGTTCATGGGGAGGCAACGGAATGCGTCTTGTTCATGGGGAGGCAACGGAATGTGTCGTGTTCATCGGGAGGCAACGGAGCGCGTGGGATCCAACCGGCTAGGTCGGAACGGAATGCGTCGTCGTGTTCATTGGGAGGGCTTGGACGGAACAGGCGATGGAAACAAGGCCTGGCGTACCACAGAACGGAGGAAACGGCCTTGTGTTCGACCAGCCACGTTTAAAACGGGATCCTGTTCATCAGGAGGGGTCTGGCGTATCGCAAAATGGAGGAAACGGACCTCCTATGGTCGAAACGGGGGTCCTGTTGATCGGGAGGGGTGTGGCGTACCGCAAAACGGACGAAACGGACTTGTGTTGGAGCGCTACGGTCGAAACGGGGGTCCTGTTGATCGGGAGGGGTGTGGGGTACCGCAAAACGGACGAAATAGACTTGTGTTGGAGCGCTACGGTCGAAACGGGGGTCCTATTCATCGGGAGGGGTGTGGCGTACCGCAAAACGGGACTCCACGTGATACTGTTCATCTCCACCGTCGACCTCCTCCAGCCTCCACAGGCTACCGTTGACCTCCTCCAGCCTCCACGGGCTCCTGTTCATCCAGCCTCCACCGCGCGCTACTCCACCGGCTACTGTTAAACCACCCCTCCACGGGCACCCCTCCACCGTCTACTGTTCATCCAGCCCTCCACGGGGTCGTCCTGTTCATCCAGCCCTCCACACCACGGGGTCATGTTCATCTAGGTGCAACGCCACCACTCACTGTTCATCCAACCCCCCCTCCCCCCTGCAACGCTCACTGTTCATCCAGAGAGGCATCATCGATTGGCTTCAGTTAGCAGCAATAGCGAAGGAATCGCTTGATCGGGTTCAGTTAACAGCCATCGATCGATCGCTCAGGTTCAGTAACGTGTAGCCTGCAGTGCAATCACTCGGGTTCAGTTAGAGCCAACGCCTCGCTCGGGTTCAGTTAGAGCCAACGCCTCGCACACACGCGCATACGTGTACGAGAGAAACGCGCATCGCTCGGCCCCCGACCGCCCACCGTAACCGGGAACTCCCCAAAATTTTCCTCGCCCTCGCTTCTACCACGGTTTTTTCCATCATGGACGGCCCAAAGAATGTCATGCAGCTGCGTCTCCGGCCCGCCAAGGACGAAAAGCCCATTTTATGTCATGATTTTTTGTCATAGAAGTAGGATCCCACCACATCTATGATGATACCGAGTTTTGTCACAATTATCATCATAGAAGTGTCATATGTATGACAGGAAAAAATTTCGTTCAGCCCAAAATGTCACGGATGTGTCTTTTTTTTGTAGTGCTATGTCGACATCAAACTATGTTGTTAGTATACAACTACTCTGAGTGGTAGTCGATGATGTCGGTGATACGTCTCTAACGTATCTATAATTTATGAAGTATCTATAATCTATAATTTACCTGTTTTGAATGTTTAATGGGCTTTATTATACACTTTTATATTATTTTTGGGACTAACCTATTAACCGGAGGCCCAGTCCATATTGCTGTTTTTTGCCTATTTCAGTGTTTCGCACAAAAGGAATATCAAACGGAATCCAAATGGATTGAGACCTTCAGAAGAGTTATTTTTGGAACGGAAGCAATCTAGGAGACTTGGAGTAGATGTCAGGGAAGTTTCGAGGTGGCCATGAGGCAGGGAGGCGCCCTACCCCCCTGGGCACGCCCCCACCCTCATGGGTCCCTCGTGGCTCCCCTGACCAACTTCTTTCGCCTATATATGTCCATATACCCTAAAAACATCGGGGAGCAGAATAGATCGGGAGTTCCGCCGCCGCAAGCCTATGTAGCCACCAAAAACCAATCGGGACCCTGTTCCGGCATCCTGCCGGAGGGGGGGATCCCTCACCGGTGGCCATCTTCATCATCCCGGCGGTCTCCATGACGAGAAGGGAGTAGTTCACCTCGGGGCTGAGGGTATGTACCAGTAGCTATGTGTTTGATCTCTCTCTCTTTCGTGTTCTTGATTTGGCTCGATCTTGATGTATCGCGAGCTTTGCTATTATAGTTGGATCTTATGATGTTTATCCCCCTCTACTCTCTTGTAATGGATTGAGTTTTCCCTTTGAAGTTATCTTATCGGATTGAGTCTTTACGGATTTGAGAACACTTGATGTATGTCTTGTCGTGCTTATCTGTGGTGACAATGGGATATTCACGTGATCTACTTGATGTACGTTTTGGTGATCAACTTGTGGGTCCAGTGGCCTTGTGAACTTATGCATAGGGGTTGGCACACGTTTTCGTCTTGACTCTTCGGTATAAACTTTGGGGCACTCTTTGAAGTAGTTTGTGTTGGTTGAATAGATGAATCTGAGATTGTGTGATGCATATTGTATAATCATGCTCAAGGATACTTGAGGTGACCATGGAGTATCTAGGTGACATTAGGGTTTTGGTTGATTTGTGTCTTAAGGTGTTATTCTAGTACGGACTCTATGATAGATCGAATGGAAAGAATAGCTTCATGTTATTTTACTACGGACTCTTGAATAGGTCGATCAGAAAGGATAACTTTGAGGTGGTTTCATACCCTACAATAATCTCTTCATTTGTTCTCCGCTATTAGTGACTTTGGAGTGACTCTTTCTTGCATGTTGATGGATAGTTATATGATCCAATTATGTTATTATTGTTGAGAGAACTTGCACTAGTGAAAGTATGAACCTTAGGCCTTGTTTCCTAGCATTGCAATACCATTTACGCTCACTTTTATCATTAGTTACCTTGCTGTTTTTATAATTTCAGATTACAAATACCTTTATCTACCATCCATATTACACTTGTATCACCATCTCTTCGCCGAACTAGTGCACCTATACAATATACCATTGATCAAACTTGTGCACCTGCTAGCATTCACACTTCATATATTCTTTCTTTTATCATTTACCTACTCGAGGACGAGCAGGAATTAAGCTTGGGGATGATGATACGTCTCCAACGCATCTATAATTTATGAAGTATTCATGCTATTATATTATCTGTTGTGAATGTTTAATGGGCTTTATTATACACTTTTATATTATTTTTGGGACTAACCTATTAACCGGAGGCCCAACCCATATTGCTGTTTTTTGCCTATTTCAGTGTTTCGCAGAAAAGGAATATCAAATGAAGTCCGAACGGAATGAAAGCTTCGAGAGAATTATTTTTGGAACGGAAGCAATCCAGGAGACTTGGAGGAGACGTCAGGGAAGCTTTGAGGTGGCCACAAGGCAGGGAGGCGCGCCCTACCTCCCTGGGCACGCCCCCCACCCTTGTGGGCCCCTCGTGCCTCCCCTGGCCGACTTCTTTCGCCTATATATGTCCATATACCCTGAAAACATTGGGGAGCAGAATAGATCAGGAGTTCCGCCGCTGCAAGCTCTGTAGCCACCAAAAAACAATCGGGACCCTGTTCCGGCACCCTACCGGAGGGGGGGTCCCTCACCGATGGCAATCTTCATCATCCCGGCGCTCTCCATGACGAGGAGGGAGTAGTTCACCCTCGGAGCTGAGGGTATGTACTAGTAGCTATGTGTTTGATCTCTCTCTCTCTCTCTCGTGTTCTTGATTTGGCACGATCTTGATGTATCGCGAGCTTTGCTATTATAGTTCGATCTTATGATTTTTCTCCCCCTCTACTCTCTTGTAATGGATTGAGTTTTCCCTTTGAAGTTATCTTATCGGATTGAGTCTTTAAGGATTTGAGAAGACTTGATGTATGTCTTGTCGTGCTTATCTGTGGTGACAATGGGATATTCATGTGATCTACTTGATGTACATTTTGGTGATCAACTTGCGGGTTCAGTGACGTTGTGAACTTATGCATAGGGGTTGGCACACATTTTAGTATTGACTCTTCGGCAGAAACTTTGGGGCACTCTTTGAAGTACTTTGTGTTGGTTGAATAGATGAATCTGAGATTGTGTGATGCATATCGTATAATCATGCCCATGGATACTTGAGGTGACAATGAAGTATCTAGGTGACATTAGGGTTTTGGTTGATTTGTGCCTTAAGGTGTTATTCTAGTACGAACTCTATGGTAGATCAAACGGAAAGAATAGCTTCGTGTTATTTTACTACGGACTCTTGAATAGATCGATCAGAAAGGATAACTTTGAGGTGGTTTCGTACCCTACAATAATCTCTTTGTTTGTTCTCCGCTATTAGTGACTTTGGAGTGACTCTTTGTTGCATGTTTGTTAAGCCATATCTCTCTCTATGTAGTTTTGGTGATTGATGACAACATGCTTGCGGACTAATCGTGTGCCTTGAGCATTTCAGAGATTCATCCTTTGGCTCGAGACGATTCCTTCCCCTTGGAGTTTTAATCAAAGACGGTGTAACTCCTTCGTTTCTGTTTTGGTGGACTTGTTTCGTAGGAGTCACCGTACTATTAAGAGGGGGTCCACTTTGGTAAGGCTAGGGTGGAATCAATACGTACACATTCTCTTCGCACCCACTGAGCCTTCCCGTGTAACACCCTCGATGCGGCTATAGCTCCCACGTGTCGAGGCACGACTTAGAGGCATAACCGCATTGAAAGCAATGTCGCAAGTCAGGCAGTCATTACAACATCCCATGTAATATATAATAAAAGGGGGAGATAACATAGTTGGCTTACACTCGCCACGTCACAGCAGAGTACAAAAATAACATCCATCAAACAAACACTCATGGCCCGACTACGGCGCCAAAATAGAAAAGAACCCAACATGCGACAAGGTCCTGAATCGATAACCCCAACTAGGCACCACTACTGATCATCCGGAAAAGACACATAGTATCGCTGAGAGTCCTCGTCGAACTCCCACTTGAGCTCGTAATCGTCAACTGGAGCAGAAACACCTGGACCTGCATCTGGAGTTGTAGCATCTGTGAGCCACAGGGACTCAGCAATCTCACACCCACGCGATCAAGACTATTTAAGCTCATAGGAATGGATAAGGCAAAATATGTGGAGCTGCAGCAAGCGACTAGCATATGTGGTGGCTAACTTATACGCAAAAGAGAGCGAGAAGAGTAGGCGAAGCACGAGCGAGAAGCTAAAGGAACATCCTGCGCAAGCATAACTCCAACACCGTGTCCACTTCCCGGACTCCGCCGAGAAGGGGCCATCACGGTAACACACACGGTTGATTCATTTTAATTAAGTTTAATTCAAGTAATCTACAACCGGACATTAACAAATTCCCATCTGCCCATAACCGCGGGCACGGCTTTCGAAAGTTCAATCCCTGCAGGGGGGTCCCAACTTAGCCCATGACAAGCTCTCACGGTCAACGAAGGAATAGACCTCCACCCGAGACACACCGATCAGACTCGGCAACCCGGTACAACAAGACAATTCGACAGGTTAAAACAAGACCAGCAACACCGCCCGAATGTGCCGACAAATCCCGATAGGAGCTGCACATATCTCTTTCTCAGGGCACACTCAGATGAGCGCTCCATACAACTAAAACCAAACCTCGAGTTTCCCCGAGGGGGCGCTGCACAGGACTCTAGTTTGGACCAACGCTCAGAGGAGCACTGGCCCTGGGGGGTTAAAATAAGATGACCTTCGGGCTCCGGAAACCCAAGGGAAAAAGAGGCTAGGTGGCAAATGGTAAAACCAATGTTGGGCATTGCTGGAAAAGCTTTAATCAAGGCGAACTATCAAGGGGTTCCCATTATAACCCAACCGCGTAAGGGACGCAACAATCCGGGAACATAACACCGATATGACGGAAACTAGGGCGGCAAGAGTGGAACAAAACACTAGGCGAGAGGCCGAGCCTTCCACCCTTTACCAAGTATATAGATGCATTAAGACAACATAGCAACATAATGATATCCCAACAAGAAAAAAAAATGTTCCAACAAGGAACGGCTCCAATCTTCACCTGCAACTAACAACGCTATAAGAAGGGCTGAGCAAAGCGGTAACATAGCCAATCAACGGTTTGCTAGGACAATGGTGGGTTAGAGGATCAACATGGCAATTAGGAGGCTGACAAGCAAAAGGTAGGCATCGAAGCAGTGGCAAAGCAAAAGAGCGAGCAAACTAGCATAGCAAAGATAGTAGTGATTTCGAGGGTATGATCATCTTGCCTGCACAGTTGTCAGAGTTGACTGGATCCTCGCAAGCAAACTCAATGGGCTCCTCGGTAGCGAACTCGTCTCCCGACTCTACCCAACAAGACAAACAAGCAACAAGGATACAATCAACCACGGGCAAGACCAAGCAATATGATGAAATGACGATATGCTATGCGGGATGCGATGCAGGACGCAAAAAGCAAGATATGACAGGAAATGCATGGACCTGGCATCAACTTGGAAAACCAAGTGTGCCACTGGATAGAGGGGATGAAATCGCTTGAAAACGATATAAAGATCATTGGAATCGGAGCTACGGTTTGGAAATGGCAAGCGTTTTAAGATATGACACCGGTCTGCGATTTACAGCAAGTAGGCATCTAAATGCAACGAAATGAACATGCTTCAGCCACCAAACATGAAAACAAAATACATGGCAGTGATGTACACAAGATGGTTAACAAAAGACTAGCACTGAGCCATGGGCAAATTCATCCATTAAGAGGTTCAAACAAGCATGGAAAAAATGAATATGCAAAACAGATTCCAGACTTAGTGAAATTAACACTAGTCTGAAATTTCAGATCACGATGCTCTCTTCGGAGCAGCAAAACAACAAGATAGGAAACCTGAACATGACAAGTAAGAACATGGCATGGAGCTACTCAACAAGCTTAACAAAACACCCAAAGTGACCTGGGGCCAAAAGGGTTCACAAAATACTCTACCGAGCTCACGAACATAGCTCGAACACAATCAGTTTTCAGACTTAGTGAAAACTGAGACATGCTGAAATTTAACTCACGAAGGCATGTAAACGAGCTCGATGCACTCACTACGGTGCAAGTCATGGCAAGGAAAGCATATAACCAGCAAGAAGGCACAATGTGCTAGCTACACATGGCAAGAACGAAGGCATAGAATGCATGGAACACTAACGATAGCATCGGCAAAATCGCAAACAAGTTGACGATCTGCCCAGATTAACAACGAAGCAAAAGTTGAGCTCGATTGAGTCAACCTAGAGCACTCCACGTATGCCAACAAAGACATGGATGGATAGAGCATAACATAAATATCAAAACTCCCTTACTGATCATCCTCAAAAGAGGCACGGATCACTAGGAAACAAGCTGGACATATAGCATCATGAACTAAAATATCCCAGACTTGGTGAAAATCACTAAGTCCCTGAAATCTGCAATCTCAGGTACCTCTCTTCGCAAGCTTGCACAAGACAACACACACATCCTAAAAATGCATGGGTGGCACCTCTGGAAAGAAGACAAAATGCTTAACAATTCATCCCAAAGGGGCACAGGCATATCATGCACGAATTAAACATGGCAAAAATGACAAAAGTGCATGATGAACTAACGGATCTGCGATTTAACTCACGAAGCCTCCTTCTAACAGCATTTTGGGTATCAAGATGACCACAAACGCAAATGATGCAATGGAATGAAATGATGTACATGTCGAGGCGAAGATTTTGATATATCATACGCCCAAAACGGAGCTATGGTTGCGAAGATACAAGCAGTCAAAGATAGCACGAAAAATTAGGGTTTCGGGGGAGAGAGGTCAACCGATGCCCAGATCCAGATCTGGATCGGCACGCTTCCTGAGGCGGCGCCGGAGACACTGTAGCAGCCGGAGGAGCTTGTCGCCGGAGCCGGTGGAGGAGGGGAGGCCGGCGAGGTGGCGGGGAGAGGCCGGGGTGGCGTCGGGGAAGACCGGTGGCGGCGCCCGGCGGCGGTGGACGCGGCCCGCGCGCCGGCGAGGGCGACGGCGGCCGGCGCCGATGCGGGCGGCGGCAGGGCGCGCCGGTGACGAGGGCGGCGGCCGGCGGAGCGTCGGGCGGCGGCGGCCTCGGGCGAAGGAGGAGGCGGCGGCGGATCGGGCCTCGGGGGCCGGCGCTGGGCCTCGGGCCCGCGTCGGTGGCGGCGGCGAACTGGTCCCGCGGGGACACGTGGCGGCGGCGGGTTGGATGGCGGCAGCGGGCGGACGTTGTCCGGTCGGATCCGGACACGTCCGTCGGTGGCGGGGTTGATCTGGTTTTTTCTTAACTAGGGTTTCGGACGGGGGAAGAAGAGATCCGAATGGAGGGGGGTATAAATAGGCATAAGTGGTGCTAGGAGAGTCCAAATGAGGTGCGGTTTTCGCCCACGCGATCGTGATCGAACGCTCTAGGACATGGAGCAGAGTTGTGTGGGTTTTGGGCCAAATTTGGAGGGGTGTTGGGCTGCAACACACACGAGGCCTTTTCGGTCCCTCGGTTAACCGTTGGAGTATCAAACGAAGTCCAAATGATATGAAACTTGACAGGCGGTCTACCGGTAGTAAACCAAGGCCGCTTGGCAAGTCTCGGTCCAATCCGGAAATGTTTAATCCCCACACACGAAAGAAAGCTAGAAATGGCCACCGGAGGAGAACGAAGCGCCGGAATGCAAAACGGACAACGGGGAAAATGCTCGAATGCATGAGATGAACATGTATGCAAATGCAATGCACGTGACGACATGATAAGAGATGCACGAAAAAGAAAAACAACACACGGAGACACATACCCAAACCCGAGAAATAAATATAACTTAGCGCCGGAGACGGCAAGAGTGGATACAAATATGGAAAGTATATCTGGGGCGTTACATCCCACTTCTATGGAGCTTCCTTTTTCCTTCCTGTGAGTATGTTTTGGTCCAAGCGGTAGTACCGCGGTGCCCAGCGGTAGTACCGCTCAAGAGCCACAAGCGGCAGTACCGCTCTGCAGCGGTAGTACCGCCTGGGGGTCCTCAGCCATAGTACCGTTGCGGTACCGGCCTCCTACCGCCTCGACTCGAGGGGGTCGCCTCTCATGTCGGATTGTGCGGCACTAAGCAGCGGCAGTAGAAGTGATAGTACCGCTCGCGAGCGGTAGTAACGCCCTACCACCGCAGCTAGTACCACACTGGGTCTGATTCCTGCTCATGTTCTAGCCCTCCTAGTCTGCGCGGCAGTACCGCGAGGGGGAGCGGTAGTACCGTTGGGCCCAGCGGTAGTGTCGTTGCCACCTGCGGTAGTACCGCCCTCTACGGGGCTGTTTTGGGGGGTAACGGTTGGATTGTTCCCCCCTCTATAAGAGGAGGCCTTCTTCTCCAAAGTTGGTACACCTCTTCCCCCAAAGCTCCATTGTTGCTCCAAGCTCCATTTTCGCCCGATCTCTCTCCCTAGCCAATCAAACTTGTTGATTTGCTCGGGATTGGTTGAGAAGGCCCCGATCTACACTTCCACCAAGAGAAATTTGATTCCCCCCACTAGTCCCTTGCAGATCTTGTTACTCTTGGGTGTTTGAGCACCCTAAACGGTTGAGGTCACCTCGGAGCCATAGTCCATTGTGGTGAAGCTTCTTGGTGTCGTTGGGAGCCTCCAATTCAGTTGTGGAGATAGCCCCAACCTTGTTTGTAAAGGTTTGGTCGCCGCCTCCAAGGGCACCAATAGTGGAATCACGACATCTCGCATTGTGTGAGGGCGTGAGGAGAATACGGTGGCCCTAGTGGCTTTTTGGGGAGCATTGTGCCTCCACACCTCTCCAACGGAGACGCATTTCCCCTCAAAAGGAAGGAACTTCGGTAACACATCCTCGTCTCCATCGGTTCCACTTTTGGTTATCTCTCACCTTTACTTGTGCAAGCTATATTGTGTTATTTCTGTTGCTTGCTTGTGTGTGCTTTGTTGTTGCATCATATAGGTTGCTCACCTAGTTGCATATCTAGACAACCTACTTTGATGCAAAGTTTAATTTGGTAAAGAAAAGGTAAAAATAGTTAGTTGCCTATTCACCCCCCTCCTCTAGTCAACTATATCGATCCTTTCGATTGGTATCAGAGCCTCATCTCTTTATTGAGGACTTTACCGTCTGAAGAGTATGGTTGACACCGTAGACGGTGGGGAGGAGCACCCCGGGGTGATTCCATCCTCGTCTACGGCCGATGGGGTAACCTCGGTCTCACGTGAGGAATTCAATGTGGCTTTAGACACATTGAAAACCTCCATGACGGTCGAGGTCAAAGGCATGCTTAAAAACTTTCATGATGGTCTCAAGTTATCCATCGCACCGTTGGAAGTGGTTGATCCCACTACCAAGGTGGCGGATGCCAACTCCGATAAGGGGGAAACTTCTAGTGAAAGACTTCCTTTATCTAGTGGTAGAACTGGAAATGGCATGTTTGCCCATGTAGAGCCTCCTCTTACATATGGAGGACCGATTCCCTCTACTCATTTAAATCATGTCGGCCCTCCTCCTAAGATTGCGAAAATTGAAGATTTTGATGCTTGGGTCTATCGCTTTAAGTGTCATTTAAAACATGTTAACACTAATCTTTGGAGAATCATTGAAGAAGGTTTCTATCCGCATGACCCAAGCAATTTCACCGCAAGAGAAGCCGCGGATAATCAATTCAATGAGAATGTTATCTTCATCCTTCAAGATGCAATTCCACCCGAAGACATTGCTCATCTCCGACCATTCACCGTGGCCAAGGAAGCATGGCAACATGTTGTTTCTCTCTACAAGGGAAGCTCTAGCATTCAACGCTCCAACTACGAAGTGGTTCAAGATGAAGCCGATGAGTTTGCATGAATGAAGATGAAGAACCTCGTGTGCTTTACCGGAGATTGACCACCCTCGCGGTCTCACTCCGAGATCATGGGAGTAAGGATACAGATGACAATTGGATCAAGCGCAAGTTCCTCAAGGCCATGATGCCTTACCACAAGGCTATGTCTTCCGTCATCCGTCAAAGGCCGGACTTCCACACCTTGTCCTCACATGCCGTGTTGGATGAGTTTGTGGCAATGAGGATTTTGGACAAGACTGTCGATAATGCGGTGTTGCCTTATCAAAGAGCAAGAAGCCCAACCTTGCCTTGAAGGCCAAGGCTAGTGTGGAAGAAGAGGAAGAAGAAGATGAGGAGGAGAGCAACCCCGAGGATACAAAATATGATTATCATGAGCACATGGCTCTTGCTTCAAGGAAATTTTGGAGCAAGAAGAACACAAAGCCCAACTTCAACAAGACAACTCAAGTGGCTTCAAGGGCAAGCAACGTGTAAGAACATGTTACAATTGTGGCAATGTGAGTCACTTTGTTGTGGATTTCCCTTACGATAAGTGGGATGACAATGGTGGCAAGCTCATTCGAAAAGACAAAGCCAAGTCTTTCCCCAACAAGAACAACTTCACCAAGAAGACTCCTACCAAAGGGTTGGTGGCACAAGAAGAATACAATGAGGATGACGATGATGATGAAGAGAGTGAAGTCATGGCCATGGCCTCCGTTGCCATTGCCACCACTCCACGGGTGTCTCTCTTTGATTCACCCAGCGAGAACATCACCGCCAAATGCCTCATGGCCAAAGCCACCAACAAGGTAACCCCCAACATCAAAACTACCATCATTACTAATCCCTCCTTGACAGATTGCATTGATGAAAATGAGGGGTCTAATGAAGAGATAAATGAATTTGAGTCTTTTATGAGTAAACTCAATGGAAAGTCCAAGAAGAACTTCGTTGCTCTCTTGGAACAACTTGGTGAAGCCAATGACATGATCGAGGCTCATGAAGAAACCATCTCTAAGATGGAAGGTCATAGTCGTGACTATGCCGATGAGATATCAGATCTCTATAATGCTCTTGAGTAAGAGCGTGGGCATCGTTTGGCTCTTGAGGAGTCACACAACGATGACCATGCTAAATTAAAGAAAGATCTTGATCATGCTCTTGTTGTCTCTCGTGTGCTAAACTTCGAGAAGGCTAAACTTGGGGTTGACCTTGCTAGACTCAAAGAGGAGTTTGATTTACTTGACAAGGCTCACAAGGCCTTGAAGGGTTCTCATTCTAGGCTCAAGGAGTCTCATGATCAACTCCAAGTGAAGCTAACCAAGGAGAAAGCCACATTTCCTCATATGGTCTTAATTGATAACGCAAATGCTACCAACCCGTGTTGTGAGCATTGCATCTTGTGGAGGAAAATGCCAAGTTGAAGGAGCAACTTAAGAAAGGCCTTGTGACATGTATACAAGGTGAGAAGAATCTCAATGACCTTTTGAGCAATCAAAAGGAAGTTGTTGCCAAGGAGGGAGTTGGGTTCGCACCCAAGTCCAATAACAAGAAGAAGAATGACAAGACCTAACGACCTCCCCCTCTCAAGCAAACCTTTGTGAAGGAGGGAGAGGTTACTTCTAAGGATAAGAAGAACAATGTAAAGGATGTCAACATCAAAAAGGGCAATGCCATCCCTTCCAACAAAGTCGACGACTTTAACCCTTCTTATGTGTTGTGTCGTGCTAGTGACGGGCATGTTTATGCTAAATTTGTTGGTTCTCATTATGAGTACATTGAATGGTCTATTTGGGTTCCCAGGACCCTTGTTACTAACATCAAAGGACCCATTACTCAATGGGTACCTAAAACCAAGCATTGATCTCTTGTAGGTGTTTGCTTCCTGTGGAGGATCATGGTTACTCGATAGTGGAGCCACAAATCATATGACCGGAAGCAAGGACTTGGTGGTGGACGTGCAAAAGATTCCATCTATGCCCACCAATGTCGAGTGGGGTGATGCCTCGTTCTCCAAGGTACTGGGTCTTGGCAAGGTTGTCATTTCTCATGATCTCACGATCGAGAAAGTCATGCTTGTTGAGTCCCTTGCATACAATTTACTTTCTGTTCGTCAACTTGCACATGTCACCAAGCAGCCAGCCAGACATGAACTGGATAAGCAACCCATCCCCAGCGAAGACGATCTCACATCACCAGAGCATACGAATCTTCATAAAAGGCTCGTCGCCACTGCAAGAAGTTTGAAGAAGCAAAAGCGGAAGCTCAAAACAGCGGAGGACGCACTCAGAATGAGATGGAGCAAAGTACTCAACAGCGCAGATAAACATGGCGCTAGTCACCAGACAAAGAGCTACCCTAAGCGCAAGCTGTTGCCAGAATTTGACAAGGAGGCCTTAGAGCCCCCGCAGTCAAAAAAAGAAAGAAGCCGCCTGGCCGGATAGACGACCAGATGACAGGCCAAGAGCAACAAGGGGCGCCGCACACAAGCCGGCACACGATGAGCATAAAGATCCTCGGAAAAAGGACGACCCAGTCAGATCTATCTATGGGCCAAAAAAGAAGACTCCAGGAAGCAACATAAACCGCCGAGCATTTGAAGACAACGGCACACCCAAATACAGGGGCGCCGCACACCCACTATGTTTCACCGACGAGGTACTGGATCATGGATTTCCAGCGGGATTCAAACCCGTAAACATAGAGGCATATGACGGAACAACAGACCCCGGAGTCTGGATTGAGGATTACATCCTACACATACATATGGCCAGAGGAGACGATCTCCATGCCATAAAGTACCTACCCCTCAAGCTCAAAGGGCCAGCTCGGCATTGGCTTAAAAGCCTCCCAGAAAATACCATTGGAAGTTGGGAAGAGCTTGAGGATGCGTTTCGAGCAAATTTTCAGGGGACCTATGTCCGCCCTCCGGATGCAGACGATTTAAGTCACATAACTCAACAGCCCGGAGAGTCAGCACGCAAATTCTGGAACAGGTTCCTCACTAAAAAGAACCAAATAGTCGACTGTCCGGACGCTGAAGCCTTAGCAGCCTTTAAACACAACGTCCGAGATGAATGGCTTGCCAGACACCTCGGCCAAGAAAAACCAAGAATAATGGCCACACTAACAAGCCTCATGACCCGCTTTTGCGCGGGGGAAGACAGCTGGCTGGCTAGATGCAGCACCAGCGACCCGAGTACATCCGAAGTCAGGGATGGAAATGGGAAATCACGACGCAGAAAAGATCAGCGCCGGAATAAGGAAAATGGCCCAAATAGTACAGCGGTCAACGCCGGATTTAAAAGCTCTCGGCCGAACAACAAAACACTGCCCCTGAAGGACAACAATGACGAGCTATCCAACCTAAACAAGATTCTGGATAGACTATGTCAAATACATGGTACCTCCGGGAAGCCTGCAAACCATACCCACAGAGATTGTTGGGTCTTCAAATAGTCCGGCCGACTTAACGCCGAACACAAGGGGCTCGACACACCAAGCGAAAGTGAAGAAACCCAAAATAGCACTCCAGAAAACAGAAGACTTTCCCACTAGAAGTCAAAACAGTGAACTCCATGTGATAACACGAAAAGACAGCGCGGCACCTGCAATACTAGGAAACCGCCCGCAGAATGGGGATAGACCCTACCAAAATTCGCCATAGCAGCACTTTCTTCAAAGGAGTGACGCCAGGCCTTTAGGCCAATTATACAGGCTCTATACCACTAGAGGTTGTGTTCGGTTCATCCGACAACCTCCGTCGCGAAAAGCTCACTCTCCATCGCCCCATTCAAACAGTAGCCCTTAAGCACTACTGGGGCGCGCAGCTTTCGCCAACCCTAATGCAATACCACATTACGTGTTTTTTACGCTTAAAAATGCCCGGTCAACGTGGCATAATTTCATTAAAAAGTAACTCCAAGTGTTCCTCGACCACGGAGAACGTGAGACTGCCTTGACAGCCACACACTAATCAGACCTTGCAGGTCAAAGCCCCGAAAAACAGGTCATTCAGACCTCGGACATGGTTAGGCGAGTCCGGCGTAACTAAACAAGGGGCTTCCCAGCCGCATACCCCCTTTATAAGGGGCCGCGTGTATAAATGATGAGAGCCAATAAAGCTCAACTTTCTTCATTTTATTCTATTTTAATACAACTTCTGCACGATATTTCTTGGAAACTAAATCCTTCTCTTTTACAGATGAAGCACGTGCTACACCCGTCCAGGATACAGCACAACGGAGACACAGGCGCAGACGTGCAGCAGGGACCCGTTGCAAGGATTCTTTTCAGATTAAGACCCTGCGTAAACCTTTCTTACTGTCTCTCGTTGATACACATCCCCCGGTTTCCCACCATAGCCAAGGAGGAGGCTGGCATTTTGGCATCGGTCGTGTCATAAGTTCCCACCTGTACCTGGACACAAGGGGCTTAGGGCATTGTTCTGCCCGGTATCATAAAGACCGAACACCTCAGGGAGTGTTCGGTGTCTCGAGTTAGGCCTTATATGCATCAGCTCCGAATCATGTCTTTGGTCAAATGTTGGGTTTGCCCGGCTCCTGTGTTTTGCTGCCTTACGTTCCGCATCATCGGCTAACGCGGCACCAGGAGAACTACTACGATTGTGCCCCGGTTCGGCCGGGCGAGCACCTCAGTAGAGAAAGCCGAAAACTGACTGTCATGATATAGCGAGAGACTGGTCAACCACTCGATCGACCATTGGAATGTTTAGAATTCCTCCGCTTTGACGAAGGATCGCTTCCCAGTCAGGCACATACGCGCCCCGAGTTCGGGGAAGAGCGGTGCCACCAGGGGCTATATAGTTGCCCCACATTCGAGCTCCTATGGCTAAGTGAAAGTGATAAAGCATTATAGTTCGGTTGCCTAGTTTGCTACGCTATCACCTCCTTAAAAGGCCAAGACATTGGATTAAGTGTGAAAAAGCGCTTTTCTTTTTGCAAACACCCCCGCACCATGTGCGTGGGGGCTGAAGCCAAAGACTGCCATCTTTCAGATTATACATACATATACGGCCGCACAGGAGATAGTTCAATACTTGAACACACAAGTATAAAAGGCTATTGCATTATAAACATGATCTCCGAAATCTACATGTCATTCAAACATAACATCTTTCGTGCATTGCGACTCTATTAAACGAGCGCCATGCAGGACTTCCTCAAAATAGTGCTCGGTGGGGAATCGGCTTTTGTCCGAACCCCGGGATGCAACAGCAGTGGCATCCATCTCCGCCCAGTATGTCTTACCACGGGCGAGAGCCATCCGTGCACCTTCTATGCATGCCGACCGCTTCATCGCCCCAATATGCGGCACCGCCCCAAGGAATTGCTGCAACAAGCCAAAATAACTCTTCGGCTTGAGCCTTTTCGGCCACAGATGAGCGACCACATCCGTCATGGCAAGTTCGGACAATCTATTCAGCTCATCCCACTCAACCAGCAAATCACTCAACGGAAGTGGACGCTCCGGACTATGGAATTGAGACCAGAAAAGCTCTTCCATTTCGTGATCCTTCTGGCTTCGAAAGTGCACGACTGCGTCCGCCGCACTCGCCGCCAAGTCCAGATAAGGATCCTCCGCACCGTACAATCGGCCCAGCTGAGCATACTTCGGATCCGTGAACTTCCTACGCAGCATAAAGGGCTTTCCAGCCACAATGTCTCTGACCTGAGGCAGTTCCTCCTTCATAGCCCGCATCGCACTACGGGCATCCTTGGCTTCGGCGTCGGCCTTCTTCAGGTCCTCTTGCTCTGCTCGGCGTTCTCTTTCAAGAACCTCCTGGCGGTCGGTAGCAACTTTTAATTTCACGGCCATTCCGGCCATCTCCTCCCTGCTTCGGCAGTGAGCAGCCTTCTCGGCTTCTAGCTCTTCCACTGCCTTCAAGGCAGCCGCCTCGCTTTTTCTGGCTTGCTCCTTGGCCTGAGCAAGTTCTGCTCGAAGGCCTTCCACAGCAGCAGCACTATCTGCATCAAGCATACAAATTGTAAGGAATGGGCGTCAGCTCCCTTACTAGGCGATCGCAGAGCAACCACATACCTTGTGACTCATCAAGTCGTTTATTGACCAGCGAGATGTCCGCATCCGCAACGTCGAGTTGCCTCTTCAGCTCGTCAAATCCATCAGTTCGGCTGGCCACCGAACGTTCCGCCACCTGCATGGGAAAGGCCACAATCTATAACTGAGATTATGATCCTCAGCACGCTGTCGCTTTCGACAGCATACCAAGTCTCAGGGGCTACTATCTATACAGGGCGCACTTCATGTGCAAAACTGTCAAAAGGTATGTCATTTTTGCGTACCTCAAACCCTGTCATCAAACTTCCGACGGCCTCATACAACCCGCTTTCGGCGGACGAGATCCTCTCAATCACCCTACCCATTAATGTGCGGTGATCTTCTGAGATAGACGCCCTCCTGAGCAAATCCTGCAGCTCCACCGACCATACTCCAATGGGTGCCGAACTCTCCGGCCCCGCCGGACTCGGGGAGACCCTCCGTGACGACACCTCAGGGTCGCCCGCCCCGCACGACGGGGCGGCAGATGGAGGCGTTTCGCTCTCCATCATTTCCGGACGAAGGTCTCCCGACGATGAGCTGTGCTGAGATGGGCAGAGATCCGAACTACAAGGTGAAAACTTTGGTTACCCTTAGAAATTAAACAGGGATGTCCACTATTACAAAATTCCCCCTTTTACTTACGGCTCGCTAGAGGGCTGATTCCTCCGAGGAGACAGTACGGCCGAGGCTCTTCTCGGCACAGGACCTTCCGGTACAGATTTCTTTCCCCGCTTTGAGGCCTTGGCCTCCGGGTCTTCGGAAGCGGTCCTCTTCTCCCCCTGGAAGGAGGGACTCTCGATTCCTCCCTTACTGAAAGCCTCTGTGGCTGAGGTGGTAGTTCCCCTGTGCCCTTCTTCGCCCTCCTCCGAAGGTGCAACCTCTAACATTTTGATTAACACGGGATCCTGCGTGGTCTCAGGGAGGGGGGCCGGACACCGTATTAGTTTTGCTTGCGCTATCCACTCCTGTCCAAGGGATAGCTAGTTAAAAGGCAAACCCACAGTAAATGAATGGACGATGTGTCCGGACACAGGGCTACTTACTTGAGTATCCGGGCGATTGCAGCTTAGGCCAGCATCCTCGGTCAAGTCCGGACGCATCTCTTGCGATCCGAAGAACAGTTTGTACATCTCCGCGGGTGTCAAACCCATGAAGTGTTGAAGAGCTCGTGGCCCCTCCCGATTAAATTCCCACAGACGGAGGGGGCGACGTTTGCAGGGCAGTAGGCGCCGGATCAACATAACCTGTACCACTACAGCCAGATTGATCTCCCTTTCTTGGAGGCCTCGAATCCGGTCCTGCAACAGGGGAACGTCCTTGGACGGCCCCCAGTCACACCCCTTGTTGACCCATGACGTCAGCCGCTGTGGAGGGCCCGAGTGGAAGATGGGCGGCAGCCTCTGCCTGCTGCCCCTGGGAGCGGTGATATAGAACCACTCATGTTGCCACAAGCCGAGCTCCTCCTGAAAAGAGCCCTCGGGCCATGGAGCATCGGCCCTCTTACTTATAACCGCCCCGCCGCACACTGCCTGACGCCCCTCAATCATCTTCGGCTCCACGTTGAAGGTTTTGAGCCACAAGCCGAAGTGAGGGGTAGTGCGGAGGAAGGCTTCGTAGACGACAATGAATGATGAGATGTGGAGGATGGACTCCGGAGACAAGTCATGAAATTCCAGCCCATAGTAAAACATGAGCCCCCTCACGAAGGGATCCGTCGGGAAGCCTAAACCCCGACAGAGGTGAGACACGAACACGACGCTCTCACCAAGCTCGGGAGTAGGAATAACTTGCCCTCAGGCAGGCAGCCTATGCGAAATCTCGTAGGTTAAGTACCTGGCGTCTCTTAGCTTTAGCACGTTCTCTTCCGTGACGGAGGAGGGCATCCACCAGCCTTGTAGGTCGGGGCCGGACATTGTCGAAGATCGAAGGTACTCGAATATGGAGCCCTGGGTGTTGGAACTCGGGGCGAGGGGCGGATTCGATAGAGGATTGAAGGAAAAGAACGGGCCTTGGTCTCATTATAAAGAGGAAGAATACCAAGAGCCGTCCCCGTGACCGTTTGGAACCCGCCTTCGATGGAGGGGGTGTGGCAACGGGCGCGGTTGGGTTACCCACGTCCGTATTGGTGGGAATCCCGGAATAAGGGGAACACGATCTCTGTTGCGACAAGACGTGCCAAGGAAACCGCCTCGCTAAACGCGCTGAGGTGATACAATAAAAACAATTCGAGTAAAGGCTTGGTAATGGTGTGACGTCACGCCACAAAATACGTCAGCAGATTGAACTTGTGTAATATCATTCTCTCTATGGTGGTACGTGGAATTTATTTTTGCAGAGCCGGACACTATCCTGGTGTTCACAATCTTCTATAAATTATTTGGAGGAAGAACCCGCCTTGCAATGCCGAAGACAACATGCGTGCCGGACTCGTCGTCATTGAAGCCTGGTTCAGGGGCTACTGAGGGAGTTCCGGACTAGGGGGTGTCCGGATAGCCGAACTATCATGATCGGCCGGACTCCAAGACTATGAAGATACAAGATTGAAGACTTCGTCCCGTGTCCGGATGGGACTTTCCTTGGCGTGGAAGGAAAGCTTGGCGATACGGATATGTAGATCTCCTACCATTGTAACCGATTCTGTGTAACCCTAGCCCTCTCTAGTGTCTATATAAACCGGATGGCTTTAGTCCATAGGACGAACAACAATCATACCATAGGCTAGCTTCTAGGGTTTAGCCTCCTTGATCTCGTGGTAGATCTACTCTTGTAACACACATCATCAATATTAATCAAGCAGGACGTAGGGTTTTACCTCCATCAAGAGGGCCTGAACCTGGGTAAAACATCGTGTCCCTTGTCTCCTGTTACCATCCGCCTAGACGCACAGTTCGGGACCCCCTACCCGAGATCCGCCGGTTTTGACGCCGACACATGGGTTTTGCCACTTTCTTTGATATTGATACCATGGCCCTCTTGTGGAGCAAGACTCTTAAAGTAGCCTTTGTTGGGCATGTCGAGAATAGTCTTTATGTGATTAATTTTTCGAAGCGACCCACTAAGATCGCGACATGCCTAATGGCTAAAGTTGATGTGGGATGGCTTTGGCATCGCCGTCTAGCCCACGTCAATATGAGATATTTGCAAAGTATTCTCAAGGGGGACCATGTCCGTGGACTAACGAATGTTAGTTTTGCCAAAGATCGTGCTTGCAGTGCTTGTATCGAAGGAAAGCTACATGAGAAGGCTCACCCTCCCACGACTATCATCTACTCGAAGAGACCCTTGGAGCTCCTTCACATGGATCTCTTTGGGCCTCCATCCTTTGATGGTCTTGGGGGTAGAAAGTATTGCTTGGTGATTGTGGATGATTATTCAAGATACACTTGGGTATATTTCTTCAAGAGGAAGAGCGAGACTCAACAAACCATCATCGACTTTGCAAATGAAGCTCAACGTCAACATGATGCAAAGATCTTGACAATAAGGAGTGACAACGGCACCGAGTTCAAGAACTACACCTTGGATGAGTTTCTTAGTGATGAGGGGATCAAGCATCAATATGATGCACCTTACACCCCTCAACAAAATGGTGTAGCGGAGAGGAAGAACCGGACGTTGATGGATGCGGCAAGGACCATGATGGCGGAGTTCAAGTCTCCTTACAACTTTTGGGCCGAAGCCATCAACACAGCATGTCATGCATCAAATCGGCTTTATCTCTGCAAAGGCTTGAACAAGACTCCGTATGAAATACTCACCGGTAACAAGCCCAACCTCCAGTACTTTCGGGTGTTCGAGTGTAAGTGTTTCATTCTCAAGAAAGGTGTTCGTTTGTCTAAATTTGAGGCTAGAGCTCATGAGGGCATATTTGTTGGTTATGCTACAAACTCTCATGCTTACCGTGTCCTCAACAAGTCCAGGGGACTCATTGAGGAGATGTGTAACATGGAGTTTGACGAGAATAACGGCTCCCAAGGGAGCAAAGTGGTACTTGTGATGTAGGTGATGAAATTCCTCCCCAAGCCATAAGAAGAATGGGTGTCGGTTATATCCTACCCATTGAGGAACCCCTTGTGGCTGAAGGAGAAGGACAATGCTCCACTCAAGTGGAGCCATCACCAACCCAAGACCCACACGCTTACGAAGAACAAAGTGAAGGCCCTCAACCTCATGTACAAGATCAAAGGCAAGATCAACCTCAAGATGGTGGTGAACCACCAAGCGATGCCCAAGTTCAAGATCAAGAGCAAGCTCAAGATGACGAACAAGCTCGAGACGGCGCTCAAGATGATCAAGTTACCCCTCCTTCTTTCACATTTGAGGAGGAATTAGAGCGCCGTGCCGCGAAGATCGCTTCCAAGCTCACTACCAAAGGTCATCTCATGGACAATGTGGTTGGAAGCCTAAGAAAGGGGGTAAGCACTCTTAGACAATTAGCAAACTATTGTGAACATCACGCGTTTGTTTCTTGTGTTGAACCTCAAAAGGTTTATGAGGCGCTCGAGGATCCGGATTGGCTCAATGCCATGCATGAAGAACTCAACAACTTCGAGCACAATCAAGTATGGAAGTTAGTGCCAAGGCCAACCGGGAATCATAATGTCATTGGAACCAAGTGGATATTCAAGAACAAGCAATATGCTCATGGGATCATTGTTCGCAACAAGGCTCGTTTGGTGGCACAAGGCTACTCCCAAGTCGAGGGTATCGACTACGGTGAAACCTTTGCTCCCGTTGCTCGCCTTGAATCTATTTGTTTGTTGATTGCTTATGCTTCTAATCATAATTTCAAGCTGCAACAAATGGGTGTGAAGAGTGCTTTTCTAAATGGTCCCATTAATGAGTTAGTGTATGTCAAACAACCCCCAGGGTTCGAGGATCCCTATTTCCCCGATCATGTGTACCAAACACAAAGCGCTCTACGGCCTTAAACAAGCCCCACGTGCGTGGTATGTGCATCTTACGGAGTTGTTACAAGATCGTGGGTTCGAAATCGGGGAAATCGACCCCACTCTTTTTACTAAGAAGGTCAAAGGGGAGTTGTTTGTGTGCCAACTATATGTTGATGATATTATTGTTGGTTCCCCTAACAGAGCTTTCAATGAAGAATTTGCCGCTCTCATGACCTCAAAGTTCAAGATGTCTATGATGGGAGAGTTGAAGTTCTTTCTCGGGTTCGAAATCAAGCAAAGAAGAGAAGGAACCTTCATCAACCAAGCCAGATACACTCAAGACATGCTCAAGAGATTCAAGCTAAGTGATGTCAAGCCGGCCTCCACTCCAATGCCCGTCAAATGCCAACTTGGCATTTATCCCAATGGTAAAGCGGTGGATGAAAAGGTATATCGCTCCATGATTGGATCCTTCCTTTACCTTTGTGCATCTAGACCGGATATCATGTTGAGTGTGGGGATTTGTGCATGGTTTCAAGCCGCACCTAAGGAAATCCACTTTGTGGCGGTCAAGCGAATCTTTCGATATTTGGCTCATACCCCAAACTTTGGCTTATGGTACCCAAGAGGATCCAACTTTGATCTTTTGGGCTATACAGATTCAGATTGGGCGGGAGACAAAGTGGATAGGAAGTCCACCTCTGGAGGGTGCCAATTACTTGGTTGCTCTTTAGTGAGTTGGTCTTCTAAGAAGCAAAGTTGTGTATCTCTCTCGTCCACTGAAGCGGAGTATGTGGCTGCCGGTAGTTGTTGTGCTCAACTCCTTTGGATGAGGCAAACTTTGAAGGATTACGGTGTCACTTGTGACGAAGTGCCTCTTTGGTGTGACAATGAAAGTGCCATCAAGATCTCTCTCAACCCGGTGCAACACTTCAAGATGCAGCGTATTGAGATTTGGTATCACTCCATCCAGTATCACATTAGGCGAAGGGAGATCAAGCTCCAGTATGTCAACACTCATGATAATCTTGCAGATATTTTCATGAAGCCCTTGGATGAAGCAAGATTTCGCGAGTTAAGGCATGAGCTAAATATCATTGATTCGAGCAATGTGGTTTGAACCCTTACACACCCCACCATACTCATCATGCTTTCTTGTCTAGGTGTAGGCATGGACATACGGGGAGTGTTGTTCTATCAATGAACTTTCCCTCCCCCCATTATGCATAAACTAATTAAACTCTTTCACATTAGCCATTTGTGATGGTACTTGTGCTTCAAAGATGAGTTTTGGTCATGGGCCCAAGGTTAAAATCTTCGCGGTGCCATACCTCCGGACTCAAACATAGGTGGCTTCGGACACCGCCCTCTCTTGGAGAGGAGTGTGTTTCTCGTCTTCTTTTTGGTTTGTTTTGCTTGTGTGTTTGCTCTCGTTTCCAGTCATCTTCTTTTCTTGAGCTAAGCCTTTTGGGCCAGTCCTTTTGCGGCTGAGCGGTACTACCGCTAGAAGTGCGCGGTACTACCGCTGATGATCATCAAGTGGTACTACCGCCCACCCCAGCGGCACTACCGCTACGAGGCGGATGATGGGGGGTTATGTTGGGGCAGGGGGAGTTGCTTTTCTCCCCCATACCCATTCACTCCACTCGCTTGTGTTCTTTGTCTCTCCAGCGATGTCTCGCCGCAGGAGAGCTTCGGCAGGCCGCCGTCTTCGTGACATCCCTCTACAGTTCCTTCGGTGGAGTCGATCCCCACCACGTCCTCTTGCCATGGATGCCGGTATTGCCCCCGTTCTCGTTCTCTCTTTGCCTAGATCTCACATCTAGTCGCTAGGGGCAATAGGCATTGCTTTTCTCGATTTTTGGCTAAGTCGAGGCTTGAGTAGGATGGAGACAGAGGTGTTGACTAGTCAAATTGCGTGTGGGTCCAGTGGGACCCACCTGTCATACTCTGTTTTAGGTTAATTAGGGTTTAGTTAAACTAATTACTATTTAATTAAACTAACTAGTTAATTAGATTAATTAAACAGGATTAATTAACTTAATTAATTTATTAATTATTAATTTTATTAAATAAATTTTCTTTTATTATTATTATCTTTTTAAATTCCCTTTTTTTAAGACCGTTCTGGGGGCTGGGCCCCATGTGTCATTTGCCCAGGGGGCCGATGCAGGCACGGGCGCGTGGGTGCCCGAAACGGCACCCGCCCAGGCCAACCACAGGGGCGGGACTGGCGGGGCACGGTGGGGTGTCGGCGACGCAGGGAGGCAGGGGGCGTGCGCTCGTGGAGCCGGGCAAGGACGACGACGAGCGGGCATGGTGGAGGCGGGGCCGTAGTGAGCGCGGCCGAGGCGCGGGCCCGGCGCGTCGAGCGCGTACGCGGGCGCAGGCCGATGGTCGCAGGGGGTAGAGGGGCTCCGGGGTGCCGGAGCACGGCAACGGGCGGGCGAGGCGGTGTGGTCTGGTGACCAAACGCGGCCACGGCGGGCGCGCGCAGACGATGTGGGGTGAGGCCAGTATGGGCCGGCCGGAGCCGCGAGCGGTAGTGGGCGCGGCAACGGGAGGACGCGAACGGCAGTCACAGCGACGTCCAACATGGGGAGAGGGGAGTGGGAAGAGGCCGAAGCCTCACCGTGATTCGTAGGGACGGGGCAGTAGGCTCGGGGAGGAGTTGGGGAGGTCCGGCGAGGCGGCGCCGACGATGGAGAGGAGGCAGTCCAGTGGGATCCGGCGACGGCGCGGTCACGGACGGGGCGACGAGGCCCTGGTCGACGACGTCGAGGTGGCGGGGCGCCGCTTCTGGGTCGGGGAGGCGACGGGCGTCGGCGGTCAGCGAGGTGGCGGGATTGGCGACGGGGACGCAGGAGCGAGCGTCGGGGTTGGCCCTGGTGCCCGATCCGATCCAGACGGAAACAGGGGAGAGAGAGGGGAGTGGGGTAGTGGGTGGATTAGGGTTTTCGGGAGTGGGGGGTGGCCTAAGTAGGCCAGGGGTTGGGCCGGCAGGCCACTCGGCCACGCGGCCAACTGTGCCAAGGCCCAGTCGGAGGGGGGGGGGTAAAGTTGTTTTCCTTTTATTTTATTTTTGTTTTATTTTATATTTCTGTTTTACTGTTTTTATTTTAGTTTCCTTTTGAATTTGGTTTTATAAACTACACCACTGGTTCCTAATTTAGTTTTAATAAGTATGCCACTGCCCCATAAGTTTTTGGCAATAAAACAAATAGTTTAATATTTTATCTAATTGAAAAGGGTAGTTAGTTAAATGTTTTGCTGCTATTTTAAATATTTTAGTGCACTTAAAACCTTTTATAAAATTGTGGTTTCTCCATAATAATTACCTATGCATTATTTGGCAACACCCCAACATTTTAGTTTTAATATTTGAAAATATTTTATTGTTTGCTTGATTTTGAATTTGAATTCGAACCGGTTTCGAACTAACGCGAGATTAGCAACAATAATCGAGGTGACATGGCATCATTAACGTGGGATTACTGTAGCCTAATTATCCGGGCGTCACAATTCTCCTCCACTACAAGAAATCTCGTCCCGAGATTTAAGAGGGGAAGTGACAGGGAAGGGATTTGGTTATGAAATTCTAACGAGTGTTCTCGGTCTTGGTTGCTCTTCCTGAAGTAGTTGATCCTCCTCGTTGATGTCTCTATTCCTCTGCTTTAGGTCATCATGGTGAAGTTGGCATTCTCTCTTCGGAAACTCCATCGTACTTACGAAAGAATAAGGGGCAGCTCAGCTACGACAGAATGCTTTTGAGGGAAACAATCTGGGGTTAACCCATGAATGAGCATAAGATTATCTCTTGAGTTGAACATATGAATACATCGAGAGTAAGGTACGAAGGTACAATAAGAGGTTCCAAGCGGATATATAGTTGCTCGAAGTCTGAACCAAAGTAAGAAGGGGGTTCAGAGTAGCGAGAGTAAGTATTGCGTCTGATACCAGAATAGAGCACTAGGAAGGTGGCACATGAATTAAATACGAAGCCAAGCATGGAGAATAACCATTAGAAATAGGGTTGTACAGGAGAGTCAGGTTTCGATCCTGTGGAACTGTGGGTTATGGGCCCACCATGTGGGTTAAAGTGGAAAGGGGGGTTGACATCTTGCACGGTCATGATAGCAAGGCATGTCAGAGGGTAGCCTCTCATTTATGTCGGCAACAACATCGATACCAAGGGCGAGGGACGAAGAGAACCATTTTCCTGCTCGTTGAACGAGGCGGACCAACAGGCAAAGTTCTCGTCCATCGGTGGTTATCGGGATGTCATCAACAATAGTAACAGGGTCTTATTGACAGAGTTGTACAACCGAGGTGTTTATATAAGCAGCGAATCATTACCGCTTAGATCATATAAACCACGAGAAATGTTAAACAAGACAATGGAAAGGAAAATGTGATCATCAGATTAAACAGAACAATGGAAAGAAAAGTGTGTTTAAACACATATGTCAGGGGTATATCCTTCCCAAGGACAAGCAGAACATGATATCCATGACATGATATAATGTAGAAAACTCTTTAGGTAGGGGAGAAAATTTTCATGACATTACTCATACAACGGTGTTTGGATAATTGAGCAGGAAACATTTAGCATTGGGCTTCAAATGTTCTAGTTGAAAATCGGAGTACCATAGACATGCTTCGAGATAGCATTAACATGGTCTTCAAGCAAAGGTCAGACTTGGATATACAAAGTATTCATCAGGAACAACTTATAAAATAAGTCTCACAATTTCCTCATGGAAGAATGGTTAACCTTGCTAAGATGGAAACTATAACAATTGGTCCTCCGGCCAGGTGTGCTAGGCATGACATCACCTTACCGGGTCATATAAAGACCAACGTTCTGACTCTTGGAAAATGTTCCAACCATCATATCTGACCAGGATTCAGCTGATCGGTGTCAAAATACCTCAGACTCAGGATGCCTGAGAGGAAAAGGTGTAATACAAATTGACGAGATGACATTGTAAAATTCTCGGGAAATGAACTAGGGGAGCGGGTTCCTGAAACAATAGTTCATTATTAAACCAAGGATGGGATGAGGAGGTGGCTGATGGGTTCAGCGACAATTCCTCGAGATTTCCAAAAATATGGATTTCCACAATCATGTGAACAAGGTGATAACATTTGTCAGATCAAATGATATTAATGATGTATGCCTGAGGAAAACATATGCAAGTAAACATTTGTTGAAAGGTGCACCTGAAAGATGGGCTTAGGTAGCATGATCAATGTTAGAAGGGTGACCGATATCCAATACACAAAGAATGTGACTATCATTCATTAACTTACAAGCAATAGGGTTGCTAGAAGTTTTGAACTGTTCACATCACAGTCTACTTGTCGGTATTCCAGTTAGAAATAGCACAGGGACTAAGGAATAAAGGGATATGGAAAGAAGTATTACTTGTATCAAGAATTTTTAAGAGGTGGAGTAATCCTCACGACATTCTTGACATAAAAGATCGTAACACTCCAAGGTAAGGAAGAATAAATGCTGGATAGCAAGGAACTCAAGGTATAACACAAAACATGAACAAGTTTGTGTTGGCGGGAAGGCAATAAAGTGGCCGATGATAACACAACTCATCGAGGGCAAGGATGGCATTTCTCTTCATGAATCCGGTTGATATCCTGGAAGAGCTCATAAGGTTGATGATGATCACGACACATTTGTTGAGAGATTTCATGAAGATGTAATCAATCAGCAACGACATCAAGTCAAAGGAATGACGAAGCAAGAGGTTATTGGTACCACAGTTACGACACAAACTCGAACTCAAGCTTGTTGTTTAAGGTGAAAGGGTATGACGAGGAAAATCGACGTAAGCTTAGCTATCATCGCAAATTTTGCTACGGGAAGACGGACCAGGTAGCACAGTTAAAATCAACACGAATAGATATAGCAGAGCTGGCTAGGAATGACATGATCAGGTACAAACTCGTACTTAAAGAAGATTACTGAAGAGTTGTTGAACCGTAGTGCGGACTCGGTTCAGTTATCGGTGTCTTGGAGTGTTTAATAACTCAGAGCCCGTGAAAAATTGGAATCCGTGAGAATGTAGTACTTGATGAAGAACTCATAAGAGGTTATGCACTTCCATGATAATCTCGAGATACCAGGGGGTAATACTCGACGACAGATCAAAGTAGAGGTTGGAATGGGGTATTGCTCTGCAGATGACAAGTGCTTAAACTTGCACGAGAAATGGTATTTAAAGGAGAACATGGTCGGAACCACGATTGGAAAAGGCCATATCCCAGATATAAGATGAACTTATACCAAGGGAATAATTAATTTTAAAAGAAGCTTCGATGAGAAGATCTACATCGTGTCTATGGGCATGAACACAAAGTTCAAGGTCGACTCCCACTTCCTCAATGCATAACCTTCCATTCACCTCTCGTATTTCAAAAATGACATTAGTTGTTGAACATTTTACCTGGTACAATACCAGATAAGTATGACCCGTGAAATCTTTCGGGTTCGCACCGATTAGGGAAGGTAATGGTTCAACCCATCGGGGCATCTAGGAATATATACCACAAACTTCAGAGTAAAGAACTCAAGCTCGGGAGCTGAGCATGTTTGACAAAAGCAGGGGATACAATTTATCAAAGGCCTTATGTATCTGAGGAAAAGCTCACAAGGTTAATGAATACGAAGGACGGTGTCGGACAAAATCCAACAAAGGACCTGGCGGTCCCTAAGGGATTTGATGTGAGCATCGGTACTCAACCGGAAGAAGAAAGAATGCAAGGAGATCTGATTATAGAAACAAACGACTAAGTCAAGCTCAAATGCAAAAGGAATTAAGATTTCCAAACGAAGGGATCAGAAGCAAACACTCTAATAAAGGATGGATAAATTGAATACACTTAGGGGTACAATCGACGGTAATTTAATTGGCTGAGAACAAGCTCATGTTCAAAATGGTGTCTGAGCCGGAAGGATAATTTTCAGGGAATAAATGATGATTGTGTGCATTCACACACATGTTGAATTAACAAGATCAGAATGTCGATCACAAAGTATTTTAATGAATATTGCTAGACATATGGAAGTAACCATTATGCAAGCAGGTAAAGAAGATCAAGAGCAATAGGCTACTAAGGATTTTGGAAGAGCCAATGGCATTTAGAAGCATTTTGCGAAACACCTAAACAACTGGGGATGAGCGGATAATCGATAAGTGCGAGGAATTATCCGTAGGGGTATTTATGAGGAAAAGGAGCTGCAAGGCAGCAGACACAAAGGATTCTTGGAATATCCGAGGTATTTCAGGGTATCTTGTAATATCAAGATAAAATTGGAAATGAAGTTATGGACGACAAGTGTATCTAGCTTTCCATAGGGATTTATCGGTGGTATGGAATTGCAACGGCGAAGGGCACAAGGGTCTCAAGGAAACATCAGAGAGTATCTTCAAAATTTTCTGGTGCAGCAGGCGATCATCTGGACTGAAGAGGCTCACCGGGAGAAAGTATTATCGAGAACCTAGAGTCAGAGTTAGTAAAATCGTTTAACCCGAATAGAAGAGATGTCAGAGTCCCAGAGTGAAGGTCGAGGAGTAAAAGATCCTAATACCACCCAATGGCGATGTGGGCCCGTAAGGCACACAGCCATGTTAGTAAAAGTTTTGTAGTGACTAGACTCGACTTCGGCCAAGGAGTGTGGAAGGGGGATTCCTATAGGCAATCGGCTCTGATACCAACTTGTGACGCCCCTGATTCAATCGTACACTAATCATGCACGCAAATGTGTACGATCAAGATCAAGGACTCATGGGAAGATATCACAACACAACTCTAAAACATAAATAAGTCATACAAGCATCATAATACAAGCCAGGGGCCTCGAGGGCTTGAATACAAGTGCTCGATCATAGACGAGTCAGCGGAAGCAACAATATCTGAGTACAGACATAAGTAAACAAGTTGCCATAAGATGGCTAGCACAAACTAGGATACAGATCGAAAGAGGCGCAGGCCTCCTACTTGGGATCCTCCTAACTACTCCTGGTCGTCGTCAGCGGGCTGCACGTAGTAGTAGGCACCTCCAGAGTAGTAGTCGTTGTCGACGGTGGCGTCTAGATCCTGGGCTCCAACGTCTGGTTACGGCATCCGAGAAGAAGAGGAAAACAGGGGAAAAGAGGGAGCAAAGCAACCATGAGTACTCATCCAAAGTACTCGCAAGCAAGGAGCTACACTACATATGCATGGGTATATGTGTAAGGAGGCAATATGAGTGGACTGAACTGCAGAATGCCAGAATAAGACGGGGATAGCTAGTCCTGTCGAAGACTACGCTTCTGGCCACCTCCATCTTGCAGCATGTAGAAGAGAGTGGATTGAAGTCCTCCAAGTAGCATCGCATAGCATAATCCTACCCGGCGATCCTCTCCTCGTCGCCCTGTTAGAGAGCGATCACCGGGTTGTATCTGGCACTTGGAAGGGTGTGTTTTATTAAGTATCCGGTTCTAGTTGTCATAAGGTCAAGGTACAACTCCAAGTCGTCCTGTTACCGAAGATCACAGCTATTCGAATAGATTAACTTCCCTCCAGGGGTGCACCACATAACCCAACACGCTCGATCCCATTTGGCCGCACACACTTTCCTGGGTCATGCCTGGCCTCGGAAGATCAACATGTCGCAGCCCCACCTAGGCACAACAGAGAGGTCAGCACACCAGTCTAAATCCTATGCGCACAGGGGTCTGGGCCCATCGCCCATTGCACACCTGCACGTTGCGTACATGGCCGGAGAGCAGACCTAGCAACCTCCATTGAAAAGGAAGTTGCGTTAACGCAGTCCAACCCGGCGTGCGCTGCTCAGTCGCTGACGTCACGAAGGCTTCGGCTGATACCACGACGCCGAGTGCCCATAACTGTTCCGCGTAGTTGGTTAGTGCGTATAGGCCAGTAGCCAGACTCAGATCAAATACCAAGATCTCGTTAAGCGTGTTAAGTATCCGCGAATGCCGAACAGGGCAGGGCCCACCTGTCTCCTAGGTGGTCTCAACCTGCCCTGTCGCTCCGCCACAAAGTAACAGTCGGGGGCCATCAGGAACCCAGGCCCACCTCTACCGGGATGGAGCCACCTGTCCTTTCAGCCCCCTCATCAGAATCACTTGCGGGTACTCATCGATCTAACCCGACTTTAGTCACCATCTGTATAGTATGTATGTATGTATAGTATATACCCGTGATCACCTCCCGAGTGATCACGGCCCAATAGTGTAGCAAGGCAGACTGACAAGAATGTAGGGCCAATGATGATAAACTAGCATCATATACTAAGTATTTAGGATTGCAGGTAAGGTATCAACAGATGTAGCAACAATGTCAGGCTATGCATCAAAATAGGATTAACGGAAAGCAGTAACATGCTACACTACTCTAATGCAAGCAGTATAGAGGAGAATTAGGCGATATCTGGTGATCAAGGGGGGGCTTGCTTGGTTGCTCTGGCAAGAGAGAGGGGTCGTCAACTCCGTAGTCGAACTGGGGTCACCGGTAGTCTCGGGGTCTACTAGAAAGAAGTAACAGAGGGAAAACACAATAAATAACAAAGCAATCAAAGCATCACAAAGCATAACATGGCAATACGCGGTGTTCGGTGTGCCCTAACACGGTAGTAGGTGATACCGATGAAGGGGGAAACATCCGGGAAAGTATCCCTAGTGTTTCGCGTTTTTGGACAGATGAACTTGAGGTGAAATGTTGCAGGTTCACTATGCTAGGGATGCATGGCAGATGAACGGGTTGCGTATCTGGATTCGTCTCGTCATTCTGAGCAACTTTCATGTACAAAGTTTTTCCATCTGAGCTACACTTTATTTTATATTAATTTTAAAAGATTTAATCATTTTGAGAATTTATTCAATTATTTTAATCCAACATTATCCAGAATAGTGCATGCTGACGTCATCATGACGTCAGCATGACGTCAGCAGTCAACAGAGGTGTTGACTAGTCAAACTGCGTGTGGGTCCAGTGGGACCCACCTGTCATACTCTGTTTTAGGTTAATTAGGGTTTAGTTAAACTAATTACTATTTAATTAAACTAACTAGTTAATTAGATTAATTAAACAGGATTAATTAACTTAATTAATTAATTAATTATTAATTTTATTAAATAAATTTTCTTTTATTATTATTATCTTTTTAAATTCCCTTTTTTTAAGACCGTTCTGGGGGCTGGGCCCCAAGTGTCATTTGCCCAGGGGGCCGATGCGGGCACGGGCGCGTGGGTGCCCGATACGGCACCCGCCCAGGCCAACCGCAGGGGCGGGACTGGCGGGGCACGGTGGGGTGCCGGCGACGCAGGGAGGTAGGGGGCGTGCGCTCGTGGAGCCGGGCAAGGACGGTGACGAGCGGGCACGGTGGAGGCGGGGCCGCAGTGAGCGCGGCCGAGGCGCGGGCCCGGCGCGTCGAGCGCGTACGCGGGCGCAGGCCGATGGTCGCAGGGGGTAGAGGGGCTCTGGGGTGCCGGAGCACGGCAACGGGCGGGCGAGGCGGTGTGGTCTGGTGACCAAACGCGGCCACGGCGGGCGCGCGCGCAGACGATGTGGGGTGAGGCCAGTATGGGCCGGCCGGAGCCGCGAGCGGTAGTGGGCGCGGCAACGGGAGGATACGGACGGCAGTCACGGCGACGTCCAACATGGGGAGAGGGGAGTGGGAAGATGCCGGAGCCTCACCGTGATTCGTAGGGACGGGGCAGTGAGCTCGGGGAGGAGTTGGGGAGGTCCGGCGAGGCGGCACCGACGATGGAGAGGAGGCAGTCCAGCGGGATCCGGCGACGGCGCGGTCACGGACGGGGCGACGAGGCCCTGGTCGACGACGTCGAGGTGGCGGGGCGCCGCTTCTGGGTCGGGGAGGCGACGGGCGTCGGCGGTCAGCGAGGTGGCGGGATCGGCGACGGGGACGCAGGGGCGAGCGTCGGGGTTGGCCCTGGTGCCCGATCCGATCCAGACGGAAACAGGAAGAGAGGGGGGAGTGGGGTAGTGGGTGGATTAGGGTTTTCG
>NC_041387.1:20924296-21024526 GCF_002162155.2 Triticum dicoccoides
TGCCAAGGCCCAGTCGAAGGGGGGGGGGGTAAAGTTGTTTTCCTTTTATTTTATTTTTGTTTTATTTTATATTTCTGTTTTACTGTTTTTATTTTAGTTTCCTTTTGAATTTGGTTTTATAAACTATACCACTAGTTCCTAATTTAGTTTTAATAAGTATGCCACTGCCCCATAAGTTTTTGGCAATAAAACAAATAGTTTAATATTTTATCTAATTGAAAAGGGTAGTTAGTTAAATGTTTTGCTGCTGTTTTAAATATTTTAGTGCACTTAAAACCTTTTATAAAATTGTGGTTTCTCCACAGTAATTACCTATGCATTATTTGGCAACACCCCAACATTTTCATTTTAATATTTGAAAATATTTTATTGTTTGCTTGATTTTGAATTTGAATTCGAAGCGGTTTCGAACTAACGCGAGATTAGCAACAATAATAGAGGTGACATGGCATCATTAACGTGGGATTACTGTAGCCTAATTATCCGGGCGTCACAGGCGGCCACGGCGGCTTTGACGAGGCCGTGTTGGCTAGGGTTTAACCCCATCATGTAGAGCGCCTCCCTCGTTGCCGCTGTAATGCGGGCGGTGCTACCTCTTGAGCATTGCGTTGGATTTCCCCAAAGAGGAGGGGATGATGCAGTAAAGTAGCGTAAGTATTTCCCTCAGTTTTTGAGAACCAAGGTATCAATCCAGTAGGAGACCACGCACAAGTCCCTCGTACCTACACAAAACGATAGCAACTCGCAACCAATGCTTAGGGGTTGTCAATCCCTTCACGGTCACTTACGAGAGTGAGATGTGATAGAGATAATATTTTTGGTATTTTTGATAGATAGATGCAAAGTAAAAAGTAAAAGGCAAAGTAAAACAAAGCAAGTAAATAAAGTAATGGAGATTGATATGATGAGAATAGACCCGGGGGCCATAGGTTTCACTAGTGGCTTCTCTCAAGAGCATAAGTATTCTACGGTGGGTGAACAAATTACTGTTGAGCAATTGATAGAAAAGCGAATAATTATGAGATTATCTAGGTATGATCATGTATATAGGCATCACGTCCAAAACAAGTAGATCGAAATGATTCTGCGTCTACTACTATTACTCCACTCATCGACCGCTATCCAGCATGCATCTAGAGTATTAAGTAAAACAGAGTAACGTTGTAAGCAAGATGACATGATGTAGAGGGATAAATTCATGCAATATGATAAAAAAAACACCTTGTTATCCTCGATGGCAACAATACAATACGTGCCTTGCAACTCTTTCTGTCACTGAGTAAGGACACCGCAAGATTGAACCCAAAGCTAAACACTTCTCCCATTGCAAGAACTACCAATCTAGTTGGCCAAACCATAAAGATAATTCGAAGAGACTTGCAAAGATAACTCAATCATGCATAAAAGAATTCAAAGAAGAATCAAATATTGTTCATAGATAAGCTGGATCATAAACCCACAATTCATCGGTCTCAACAAACACACCGCAAAAAAGAATATTACATCGAATAGATCTCCACAAGAGAGGGGAAGAACATTGTATTGAGATCCAAAAAGAGAGAATAAGTCATCTAGCTAATAACTATGGACCCGAAGGTCTGAAGTAAACTACTCACACTTCATTGGAGAGGCTATGGTGTTGATGTAGAAGCCCTCCGTGGTGGATTCCCTCTCCGGCGGAGCTCCGGAACAGGCCCCAAAATGGGATCTCGCGGATACAGAAGGTTGCGGCAGTGGAATTAGGTTTTTGGCTCCGTGTCTGATCTGACGGGGGTACGTAGGTATATATAGGAGGAAGGTGTATGTCGGTGGAGCAACAGAGGGGCCACGAGGCAGGGGGGGCACGCCCAGGGGGGGGCGCCCTCCACCCTCGTGACCGCCTCTGGCACTTCTTGGAGTAGGGTCCAAGACTCCTGGATCACGTTCGGTTGGAAAATCACGTTCCCGAAGGTTTCATTCCGTTTGGACTCCGTTTGATATTCTGTTTCTTCGAAATACTGAAAAGGGCAAAAAACAGCAATTCTGGGCTGGGCCTCCGGTTAATAGGTTAGTCCCAAAAATAATATAAAAGTGGAAAATAAAGCCCAATATAGTCCAAAACAGTAGACAAAGTAGCATGGAGTAATCAAAAATTATAGATACATTGGAGACGTATCAAGCATCCCCAAGCTTAATTCCTGCTCGTCCTCGAGTAGGTAAATGATAAAAAAGAATTTTTGATGCGGAGTGATACTTTGGCATAATTTCAATGTAAATCTTCTTAATTGTGATATGAATATTCAGATCGGAAAGATTCAAGACAAAAGTTCATATTGACACAAAAATAATAATACTTCAAGCATACTAATCAAGCAATCATGTCTTCTCAAAATAACATGGCAAAAGAAAGTTCATCCCTACAAAATCGTATAGTTAGGCTATGCTTCATTTTCGTCACACAAAGATGTTCCCAACTTATATACCCCCGATGGCAAGCCAAGCAATTGTTTCATACTTAAATAATCTCAAACCTTTTCAACTTTCACGCAATACATGAGCGTGAGCCATGGATATAGTACTATGGGTGGAATAGAATGTGATGATGGGGATTGCGTGGAGAAGACAAAAAAGGAGAAAGTCTCACGTCGACGAGGCTAATCAACGGGATATGGAGATGCCCATCAATTGATGTCAACATGAGGAGTAGGGATTGCCATGCTACGGATGCACTAGAGCTATGAATGCTCAACAAAAGAAAACTAGTGGGTGTGCATCCAACTTGCTTGCTCACGAAGACCTAGGGAATTTGAGGAAGCCCATCGTAGGAATATACAAGCCAAGTTCTATAATGAAAAATTCCCACTAGTATAAAAAGGACAACTTATAAGACTCACTACATGAAGAACAAGGTGCTACTTTGAAGCACAATATATGAGACTCACTACATGAAGAACAAGGTGCTACTTTGAAGCACAATATATAAGATTCACTACATGAAGAACAAGGTGCTACTTTGAAGCACAAGTGTGGAAAAAGAGATAGTAGCATTGCCCTTTTTATTTTTATTTTTATTTTTTGGGCCTTTCTTTTTTTCTTTTTGGCCTTTCTCTTCTTTTTTTTATTTGGGCAATGCTCTAATAATGATGATCATCACACTTCTATTGATTACAACACAAGGATTACAACTCGAAACTTAGAACAAGATATGACTCTATATGAATGCCTCCGGCGGTGTACCGGGATGGTGCAATGAATCAAGAGTGACATGTATGAAAAATAATGCATGGTGGCTTTGCCACAAATACGATGTCAACTACATGATCATGCAATGGCAATATGACAAAAGTAATGTATGTCATGATGATGATGGAAGTTGCATGGCAATATATCTCGGAATGGCTATGGAAATGCCATAATAGGTAGGTATGGTGGCTGTTTTGAGGAAGATATAAGGAGGTTTATGTGTGACAGAGCGTATCATATCACGAGGTTTGGATGCACCGGCAAAGTTTGCGCCAACTCTCAAGGTGAGAAAGGGCAATGCACGGTACCGAAGAGGCTAGCAAAGGTGGAAAGGTGAGAGTGCGTATAATCCATGGACTCAACATTAGTCAAAAGAACTCATATACTTATTGCAAAAATTTAGAAGTCATCAAAAATTCAAGTACTACGCGCATGCTCCTAGGGGGATAGATTGGTAGGAAAAGACCATCGCTCGTCCCCGAACGCCACTCATAAGGATGCACAAGCCAGGTACACTTCATGTTTCAAATTTGTTACACAACTTTAACCATACGTGCATGCTACGGGACTTGCAAACTTCAACACAAGTTTTTCTCAAATTCATAATCACCCAACTAGCATGAATTTGATATTATCACCTCCATATCTCAAAACAATTATCAAGCATCAAACTTATCTTAGTATTCAATTCACTCAAAAGAAAGCTTCACATATCTTGAATACCAAGTATATTAACATTAAGCAAATTACCATGCTATTAACGACTCTCAAAATAATCTAAGTGAAGCATGAGAGATCAAATAGTTTCTTTAAAACAAATCCATCACCGTGCTCTAAAAGATCTAAGTGAAGTACTAGAGAAAAAATTATTACGCTCAAAAGATATAAGTGAAGCACATAGAGCAAAACTATCAAGCTCAAAAGATATAAGTGAAGCACATAGAGTATTCTAGCAAATTCTAATTCAGGTATGGCTCTCTCAAAAGTTGTGTACATCAAGGATGATTGTGGTAAACTAACAAGCAAATACACAAATAATACAAGACGCTCCAAGCAAAACACATATCATGTTGGTGAATAAAAATATAGCTCCAAGTAAATTACCGATGGAAGTACACGAAAGAGGGGATGCCTTCCGGGGCATCCCCAAGCTTTGACTTTTTGGTGTCCTTGGATTATCTTGGGGGTGCCATGGGCATCCCCAAGCTTAGGCTCTTGCCACTCTTTGTTCCATAATCCATCAAAAAAATTCACCCAAAACTTGAAAACTTCACAACACATAACTCAATAGAAATCTCGTGAGCTCCGTTAGTGAAAGAAAACAAAAGACTACTTCAAGGTATTTTAATGAACTCATTCTTTATTTATATTGGTGTTAAACCTACTGTATTCCAACCTCCTTATGGTTTATAAAATAATTTATTAGCCATAGATGCATTGAAATAAGCAAACAACACACGAAAAACAGAATCTGCCAAAAACAGAACAGTCTGTAGCAATCTGTAACTAACGCAAACTTCTGGAACTCTAAAAATTCTACCAAAACTAGGACGCACTAGAAAATTTGTTTATTGAACAGCATAAAAAATAATCAATGCAAAAGCTCATTCCTGTGATTTATTGAATTTTTTCTCGTGAGCACAAAGTTTCTGTTTTTCAGCAGAATCAAATCAACTATCACCATAGCTTATCCTATAGGTTCTACTTGGCACAAACACTAATTAAAACATAAAACCACATATAAACAGAAAGTAGAAACAAAATTTAGCACTAAATAGGAACAAAAACAAAGAACACAAAATAAAATTGGGTTGCCTCCCAACAAGCGCTATCGTTTAACGCCCCTAGCTAGGCATAAAAGCGAAGATAGATCTAGGTATTGCCATCTTTGGTAGGCAATTCTTCAATGAGGCATCTACCTCCTTTAGAATTTTCTTGCTTCCTAGTAATTGTCAAATTTTCAGGCAAGAGATCGAAAAATTCATCTATAGCAAATGGTTCCTTAATGATAGTGAAAAGATTGGGATGAACACTTATAGATTTAATATCCGCGGTTTCCGTACTAGAAGATTCACCCTTATTCTTAGGTACATACATAAGCTTAGTATTTTTAGTAGAAGAACTTGGAGTGTTTTGAACGGAAGAAAAGGCGGTTCCCAAGTTGGTGATGATACCCTCAAGTTTATCGATTCTAGTAGAGTCTAGATTTATTTTTTCATTAACTATGGGTTCTTTTTCTTTAATATTTTTCAAAGTCATTCCTACCTTAGATCCATATTGGGTAATTTGATTGTGGATCTTTTTATCAAGATTTTTAATAGATTCAACGGTAGCAACTTTATTTTCAATAGCTTCAAGCCTTTGCATAACATGCTCCAAAGTTAATGTAGTTCCATTAATCAAAAGGGGTGGTGTGCCAAATATATCTATTAAAGCATTATAAGAATCAAAAGTATGGCTACCCAAAAAATTCCCTCTGGTAATGGTATCAAGGATATATCTATACCAAGGATTAGCACCTAAGTAAAAATTGCAAAGGAGAACTGAAGTAGATTGCTTCCTGTTAGATCTATTTTGAGCATTGCAAATTCTATACCAAGCACCTTTCAAATTTTCTCCCTCCCTTTGTTTAAAATTTAGAACTTCATTCTCGCGAGATAATGGAGAAGATAAAGAATTAGACATGACGACAAGCAAGCAAGCACACGGACAAACAGAAGGGCAAACGAAGAAGGCAAAAGAGAAAGAGACAAGGAGATTGGGAAAGAGAGGGCAAATAAAACGGCAAGGGTGAAGTGGGGGAGAGGAAAACGAGAGGCAAATAATGTAATGCGAGAGATAGGGATTGTGATGGGTACTTGGTATAGTTAACTTGCTTGCGTGAGCCTCCCCGGCAACGGCGCCAGAAATTCTTCTTGCTACCTCTTGAGCACTGCGTTGGATTTCCCAAAGAGGAGAGGATGATGCAATAAAGTAGCGTAAGTATTTCCCTCAGTTTTTTAGAACCAAGGTATCAATCTAGTAGGAGACCACGCATAAGTCCCTCGTACCTACACAAAATGATAGCAACTCGCAACCAACGCTTAGGGGTTGTCAATCCCTTCACGGTCACTTTCGAGAGTGAGATCTGATAGAGATAATATTTTTGGTATTTTTGACAGATAGATGCAAAGTAAAAAGTAAAAGGCAAAGTAAAACAAAGCAAGTAAATGAAGTAACGGAGATTGATATGATGAGAATAAACCCGGGGGCCATAGGTTTCACTAGTGGCTTCTCTCAAGAGCATAAGTATTCTACGGTGGGTGAACAAATTAATGTTAAGCAATTGATAGAAAAGCGAATAATTATGAGATTATCTAGGTATGATCATGTATATAGGCATCACGTCCAAAACAAGTAGATCGAAACGATTCTGCATCTACTACTATTACTTCACTCATCGACCGCTATCCAGCATGCATCTAGAGTATTAAGTAAAACAGAGTAACGCTGTAAGCAAGATGACATGATGTAGAGGGATAAATTCATGCAATATGATAAAAAAACATCTTGTTATCCTCGATGGCAACAATACAATACGTGTCTTGCAACTCTTTCTATCACTGAGTAAGGACATCGCAAGATTGAATCCAAAGCTAAACACTTCTCCCATTGCAAGAACTACCAATCTAGTTGGCCAAACCATAAAGATAATTCGAAGAGACTTGCAAAGATAACTCAATCATACATAAAAGAATTCAAAGAAGAATCAAATATTGTTCATAGATAAGCTGGATCATAAACCCACAATTCATCGGTCTCAACAAACACACCGCAAAAAAGAAGATTACATCGAATAGATCTCCACAAGAGAGGGGGAGAACATTGTATTGAGATCCAAAAAGAGAGAAGAAGCCATCTAGCTAATAACTATGGACCCGAAGGTCTGAAGTAAACTACTCACATTTCATCGGAGAGGCTATGGTGTTGATGTAGAAGCCCTCCGTGGTGGATGCCCTCTCCGGTGGAGCTCCGGAATAGGCCCCAAGATGGGATCTCGCGGATACAGAAGGTTGCGGCGGTGTAATTAGGTTTTTGGCTCCGTGTCTGATCTGACGGGGGTACGTAGGTATATATAGGAGGAAGGAGTACGTCGGTGGAGCAACAGAGGGGCCATGAGGCAGGGGGGCGCGCCCGGGGGGGGCGCCCTCCACCCTCGTGACCGCCTCTGGCACTTCTTGGAGTAGGGTCCAAGACTCCTGGATCACGTTCGGTTGGAAAATCACGTTCCCGAAGGTTTCATTCCGTTTGGACTCCGTTTGATATTCTGTTTTTTCGAAATACTGAAAAAGGCAAAAAACAGCAATTCTGGGTTGGGCCTCCGGTTAATAGGTTAGTCCCAAAAATAATATAGAAATGGAAAATAAAGCCCAATATAGTCCAAAACAGTAGACAAAGTAGCATGGAGTAATCAAAACATATAGATACGTTGGAGACGTATCAGGCGGCAGCGGCCGACGCGATGGCTTCATCCCTCATGTCCGCCATGTGCCTCCAGTCCTTCCTCTTGGCCGACTCCTTTGCCCGATGTTCGGGTGTCAGCACCTTCTTCGGCTTCGGCGCAGCGGCCTTGCGGGGGGCGCGTGGCTTGCCTTTGCCGAACGAGGCAAGGGAGGCGAGGCCGGAGGTGGCGTCGAAGTCGAGGTCGTCGTCCATGCCGGGCGTGGGGCAGAAGTGCGCGCGGGCGGGAGGGAGGGTTTTGGGGGGAAATGGTGGTGGCTGCCACCGATCAGTGGGCCCGGGAAGAGGAGTAGGCGCGCGCGCGTCCGTCTCGTGTCCGCGCCGACGCAAATCCGGCTTAAAATTGGACCGGAAATGGGTCGCCAGGCGGATGCCAAGCGGACGCGTGTACGTTTGGGTCGGCGCATTGGGCCGACTTTTGTGTCTGTGTCGACCCAAACGAACGGCGGCAGACGAAATGAGTCGCCCCATTGGAGTTGCTCTAAGATGTGACACGGAGCTGACTTGTCAACAGCACGTTTCAATTTTATTCCCAACGGGACTAGGTTTTTTTGCCGTGACTCGATTTTTTTTGTCGTGACTCGATATAACAAGCCAAACGAGCTAAGAGCATCTCTAGCCAATCCCTTAAAAACAACTTCACAAAAATTTCTGTTTTCAAAAGTGAACCACATATAACCGAATCCTCGAAGTGAACGAGTTAACTCCCAAACCAAGCTCAACTCTCTCAAATTTACTCGGCCACGGCTACTTCTTGATAAATCGGTCTCTCCCAACTCCCGCCCGAGGCGCCTCCTCTTCGTGCCACCGTCGCCAATGTCGCCACAGGTCCCGACTTCGACAGGAATGGAACTGAGGGATCTCCTCCGCAACCCCATTGGTCACACCGCCATCCGCACCAAGGAAGCAACTGGGGACAAACATTGTGGTGCGGACCGCCATGTCATCAACAAAAGCGAGCGGCGGCCGCGATGACGACCGCTCGCCCTCGCTTGCTCCGCCCAACGGCAAGGCGCGGAAGGTAGTAAGGCCCTCACCGAGACGGATGTCATACAGGGAGGAACCCTTGGAGCTTGGGACAGAAAGAAAGCAGGTTTTGCTTCTGCTTCTTCGAGCTACCAAACTCTTTCGTTAGGTGTGGGTCAAGTTCCCTCATTATTGCTTGACTTCCTCTTTGGGGCGCGAATTTATTCATGATAACAGTATTTATACAAAGCTGTGGTAGTTTTTCCCTTCAGAGCCACTCTGCCTCTGCCTGCACGAGATGCAGATTTTTCGCAGTGAACCTCGTCATCGCCGCCTCATCGCTCTCCTGGGTGTCCCGCTTCTCCAAGAATGACACACTATATTCATCGACGGACCGATGAAGTCCACCTCCTCCCAAAATTCGATTTTCTGGAAGTTCATCTCGCTCTGAATCAATCGGATTCAGTCCTTAGGCGGCGACGACGATGGAGGTGGCAGGAATAGGGCATTACGACAACCGGTTCAGCAAATGGGGCACTGTGGCAACAGAACGATGCACGGATCACATAATCACGGATGCGGCAACCACAGAATCACCCAGTTTCAAACGGATTTGGTGGCGGCACGTATATTTGCAACAAGTGGTTTTTAGGCTGAGCAAACTTTACAAATAGGGCATGGAGGATCCATGACAGGCTACCTTTGTGTGGCAATAGAATCTGTGAAACTACAACAGTCCTCATAATCTTGTGAGATAAACAAAATATGTTAGAAGTTTGATTTGTCTGGTGGTGCACTTAAGGCCAAATTGTTGGTGATCCATTTTGCAAGATTTGAACCACTCAAACCGGTGCTGCACTTGTGGCAGGCATATTTAAAGGGAACAACGGATTACAGATGGCAAGCTCTCAAAACCACACAAGAAATGAAGTCGCAACACACCATATTTAAACTCCATATTTATAAACCTGGTGCCATGAAGGTAGATCCAACATCAATACAAGGAAATACTCCCAGGACAACAGAGACCACAAACTAGGGTAGGTAATAGACATAAGCTGTGGCATAGGTTCATAATATTGCCAATGAATTATTTAGGAGATATATATCATCATCATCATGACTGAAAACAGGTTCCGACCAATTAAGCCCCAATCAAGCAAAGATGTAGCTTAAAGAGTTGCACCAGCTCCTGCTCCTCCACGGCGGCACTCGTTCAGCATGTCGAGGTAGAACTGGCACTTGCTGATGTCGCTGCCGTAGTGGTTGATGCACTGCAATACGAATGAACAGCAGTTAGTCCACGTGAGCACAAATGTACACAAGTGATCACACAAACAGTAAGTACACAGTGCTCCTCCACAGCATGCTGAAGTAACTTAATTTCTACTACCTCCGTACCAAAATGTATGATGTTTTTGCAGTTCAATTTGAACTGCTAAAACATCTTATATTTTGGCACGAAGGGAGTATGTGCTAACGTGCAACAGATGTTGGAGAGAAAAAAACAGACAAATTAATTGTGTAGCATCTCCGTTCCTAAATATTTGCCTTTCTAGAGATTTCAACAAGTGACTACATACGGAGCAAAATGAGTGAATCTACACTATAAAATATGTCTACATACATCCGTCTGTGGTAACCATTTGAAACCTCTAAAAAGACAAATATTTAGGAACGGAGGGAGTAGTTCTTTAAGAGACTATTCCAAACTATCAAAACATAATAAGCATGAACATCATTCTTTAAGTGTCTAATCCAAACAATCAAAATATGAAGCATGTCAACAAATGAGGGAGCGGGAGGGGTTGAGGGAGGCATACATCTTGGAAGGCCTTGGAAGGGTTGCCACACTTGTCATCAGCAGCGTTGTCCATTGGAGTCATAGATGCAGCAGCCTCACCGACAACAGTCTCATGCTGAATGGTACGGGGACCCATCACAGCATCAACAGCCCTGTGCGCCATAGCACTGCCAGTACCAAAAGCCATGCCTGAAATATTTGGACAAGAAAATGTTAGTGTCTGCACTGTGGGAGTATGTATACTGGCCTTCATTGCAGTTAGAAGTGAAAAGAAACCAACCCTGAGCAATAGTGGACCCAATTCCGCTCATGATACCACCACCGCTGCTCTGGGTAGTAGCAGGTGGAGGAGCTTGACGGGCTGCAAAGAAAGCAAAGCATAAATGTCTACTAGCAGTCACACAGAGGCAAAAAATACTGAGTAAGAGCAGATGAAGAACAACATCAGATTGAATAGTTTTCATTTCAGATGAAATCAATTTATGCAGGATGACATAATTACCTGGCGCTGGTGGGTTTCTCACTGGAGCAGCACGTGGAGCAGGGCGGGAAGATCTTCCTGTTAGGAAACGGCAAAAAGTGAGTCTACCAGGAATATAAATATCAAGTAAATATGTTTTAATCGATGGAAACTATAACTACAGAGACTACAGTTGCCAACAAGATTCACTAGAGAAAATGGGTAAATTTCAATTATATAGGATTAGTTTGGCATTGGATAGCATATCACAGAAGCAACACAAATCTGAGAGAACGACCTAGAACAAGATGACAAATATGTGACAGATAAATTATGCTGAAACCAGTGACTAACAACAGCATGTCACTACAACATTTGTACGCAATAAGAAGTTAATGTTAAAATCATTCTAAGAAGGGATGAACAGAAAACACATCCATTCCCTCAAAAGATTACATTTGTTATGTGCCCCCTGTCTGAACCAAATGCAGATATACTAATAGCAGCAGATGGTTATTCAAGAGGCACATCACTTTGCTAAACAAAATTGTAAGTTCTGTAGAAAATTAAGAGACCGAAACCATGAGTGAAACTATGCTACATCAAAACTAATGAAACAAACAAATAGAGTACATCAGAGCTAGTTCACTTAGAATGAGACCGATGAACAAGAGCTACACACACTGAAAACGAGAATGAAGGAGTACACAATACAATGTGCAAGACTGCTCAAAAGAACAGCTTCTTAAAAGAAAGATGTCCTGTTATGAAAAGCCTAAATGATTGAGACACAACCATTTCTATATGCCCCCTAACTAAACCAAAATAGTATGCATAACTATAATGGCTACTCAAGAAGGCAAGTAACAGGAAAAAGACTAAATTAAATAATCAATTGAACAGCCTAGATACAGTCTGGACACAGCACTTAAATGGAGTACCCAAATATTGAACCATGATTATACAGAAACAAAAAGGCATAAAACTTCACAAGTTAGAGAATGAAGTGATGTCGAGGACTTCTTAGGACTCCTAGATAAGATAAATAAGGTTCCCACAATAAAATCCAACAGAATTATCGCTATATGCCCCTTAACTAAGCCAAGATAGTATTTACAACCATAATGGCTACTCAAAAAGGCAAACATCACAAACTTTGTAAACCAATCAATTAAAAAATTAAAACAGGTCAGCTACTTTGACTTAATTGGAACATACAATGCAGGAAGAAGACAGTTATGAAATGTCTAAGGCTGCTTGGGGAGCACATCTAGTTAAGACAGATGAGTTGCACCCTCAAATGGCCTGGATGAGCATCAGATGCTCATTTCATATGTGCCTCCTAACTAAGCCAAGACAGTATAAATGACCATAATGGCTACTCAAAGAGGCAATGGTGTAACCCCAAATGGAAACTACAAGCCATACAACATGTACAATAAAAACCGATCTGGAACACATGTAATCCTAAGTATTACAGGACCCAACATACAAGAGCAAGCGTCAAATTATTAGCCATAGAAAGCTGTATGAATCCATCTAAGAAAGGATCTACAAAAACTAGCATCCTCTTCATATATAAATAAAGAAAGGATTCAGATTTGTATATGCCCCTGTCTGAACCGAACGAGAATGTGAATCTGCATCCAATTATTCGAGGGCAATGCATCTACTACCAATGATCAACAGAGACACAGTCCATTCATAAAATGCATAAAAGTGGCAAATTGCAGATGTGAGCCTATATGAAACCCGGCAAAAGAAGGGTCGACATGAATCAGACCCCTGTTAAGAAAACACAAACGGGTAACAATTTGTTCTATGCCCCTGTCTGAACCGCCTGGGAACGGGAATCCGCAGCCAATTATTCGAGGGCAATCCGCTCTCTGATGAATTCCTACAGAAATGCATCAATCTCACAACGGAAACCTACGCAACATCTCCCACAGATCCAGCAATTTCCGCACCGAGACGCGCAAACCAACCGCACTACCACACATCTAAACACCCACAACAAATTAACTCAGATGCACGTATTTGTCAAACCCGTTCGACCTGAGGACCAAATCTACACGCCAACGGCAGATCCGAGGGACGCCCTACGAGAGCCCGCGAACGCGGAACCATACATAGAAGATGGGAGGCGGGGAAGGGGGCGGAGCAGGTACCTCCTCCGCTGCGGCGAGCCATGGCGGCGGGTGTGGCGGACGGCGGGAGGAAACCCTAGGCTGGAGGCGGCGGCGGGAGGGGGGAGCGGATGAACAGGAGGCCAACGGATCAGAATGGGGACGCGCTGAGGCGGACCGAGCCCTAGGGCTGGCCTTTTATAGCCGGAGAGGGGCCGCGAGTGTGGATTTTTATTTTCTTTTTTCTTTTCGCTCACCATCTTCTTGCGAGGCACGCAAGCTGACGTGTGGGGCCTCGAATGGGGTTGGTCTCGATGACGGGTGGGGCCGTGATGCGTGGTGTGGCTAACGGGTGACGACCGTTTCTTTTTCCTTTTTTTGTGCGGGGAGACTGGGTTATTGTTCCTCCGAACACTCTAGATCCCACCGGTTCGTTCGGGCCGTTCACGCACGAGAGATGATCGGGTTTTTTTTCTGCGGCGAAGAATAACGAGGGACTGCGTACGCGTATTGAAGGAAACTCTATTAGGTACCTAACAGCATCGTCTCATGGTCCGCTCGAGCGACTAGGTTTTCCGCTGGTCCGCCCCGGCCGCCTCCTTGGTGGCGGTGCGGGGACCAGCGTTTTGCTGTCCCAGGTTGATGCCTTGAGGTGTCGGCTCTGGTTTTCTCTCTCCACTGCGGGTTTGTGGCCACTTCCGGTGGTGCCGTAGTAGGATAAATTTCCTGGCTGATCGCCTTGATCGGTTCAGTTTGTTGTGCTTGGGAGTCTGAGTTCTCGCAAGGAATTTGTGATATTGCCCTGCCCAGAGTGGTAGTGCTGCAATCGGAGTCTGAGTTTTTGTAGAGAAGTTGTGATCCATCAGTGAAGGGGTGGAGAGGAGAATTCACGGTCAAGTAGGGACAGAGGTTGGGGACAGAAGCAACAGGTTCCTCGAGTGATCCATTGGCGAACCCCATCGAGGAAGATTACCATCAGCAATGAAAATCATCGGATGGAATTGCCGTGGCCTTCATAAGGCTGCGACAGTTCGTGCGTTACTGGACATCCAAAAGCGGAGGGCAACGGATGTTATTTTCTTATCAGAAACACATCTTGAAGAATGGGCTGCAGAATCTTTGAAACGGAGGCTCAAGATGGATCATAAGGAGGTTGTGGAGAGTGATGGAAGAAGTGGTGGCCTTCTTTTGTTATGGAAGAAAGAAGTGGTGATTTCTTTGAGACATAAGACACTTAACTATATAGATGCTTTTGTTGGTAGTGGTCAAGAAAACATGTGGAGATTAACTGGCATGTATGGAGAGGCAAGATGGAGGGACAAACATTTAACCTGGCAGAGATTAAGAGAATTACGTGCTGTTTGTGATATGCCTTGGATGGTTCTCGGTGATCTCAATGAAATAATGTATCCCTTTGAGAAAGAGGGAGGCAACGTCAGACCAGAGAGGTATATGCAAGCTTTTAGAGATGCGGTGCAGGATTGTAACCTTACAGATTTTGGGTATGTTGGAGATCGCTATACTTGGCAGAGAGGAAACATTCGTGAACGGCTTGATCGTGCACTTACTAATGAGATGTGGAACGACAAATTTAACAATGCTGTGTTGGAGAATTTGGAGTATAGCAGATCGGATCATAGACCTCTCTTGATGCACTGTGATACAACCAGAGAGGAGAGGTTTGGCCCATCTGTTCTGCGGTTTGATGCACGGTGGCTAAAAGAAAGAAACTTTCATGATGTAGTACAAGCTGCATGGGGGACCGACACACAGTTTTCTGATGGTAGCCTCGCTGATAAGCTGGCGTTGGTGCATAAAAGGCTACACATGTGGGACAGCTCGGTTTTGAAAAGAAAGAGAAAAAAGCTGAGAAGTACCCAACGTGAGTTAGAAAGAGTTACTAGAGATGCTATGACAGAGGAGAATTTAGCACGGCAGAAAGAACTATCAATTGAGATCGAGAAATTCTTGGAGCAAGAAGAGTTGTATTAGGCTCAGCGTGGACATGTTGATTGGCTGAAGTTTGGTGACCGAAATACAGAGTATTTTCACCATTCGGCCAGTGCAAGAAGGCAACGAAATAAAATAAAAGGTTTGAAAGATGATAATGGTATTTTGCGTGAAAGTATTGGTGAACTTAACCCGATGATCTCTAGCTATTTTTCGGGGTTGTTTAGCACTGAAGTTGATGATGTAGACCCTCTGATCCTTGAAAAAGTGGTACCTAGAGTAACTAGGGATATGAATGAAGCTCTTAATAAACCGTATACTAAAGAGGATGTGAGAAAGGCTTTGTTTTCCATCGGAGACTTGAAGGCGCCAGGTACGGATGGGCTTCACGCCATTTTCTTCAAAAAATGTTGGCATATCATCGGAAATTCTCTTTGCAATGAAGTTCTTTTGGCTATTAATAACAAGGTAATTCCTAAAGGGTGGAATGATACTGTTATTGTTTTAATCCCAAAGGTCGAAAGTCCAGAAAAAATTACCCAGTTTAGACCTATCAGTTTATGTAATGTTCTTTATAAGGTCATCTCGAAAATGATAGCGATGAGACTGAAGCATGTTCTAGATGACATAATTTCACCTGTCCAGAGTGCCTTCGTGCCAGGCCGTATGATTACTGATAACATCCTCGTGGCTTATGAGTGTATGCATATGCTTAAAAATAAGAAGAAGGGAAAAGATGGGTACTGTGCGGTGAAACTTGACATGCATAAAGCATATGATCGTGTTGAATGGATTTTTCTGGAAAAGATGCTAATACGACTGGGTTTTTCTAGTGAGTTTGTGGAGTTACTGATGGCATGTGTTAAATCAGTAAAATATAAGGTGCGTTTTAATGATCAGGAGACTGATGAATTTATTCCTACAAGGGGTCTCAGGCAGGGAGACCCGCTATCCCCATATTTATTCCTGATTTGTGCAGAGGGTTTATCAAGTTTATTGGCTCATCAAGAGGAGGTTCGTGGCATTGAAGGGGTAAGGGTGTGCAGAAATGCACCATCGGTTTCTCATTTACTTTTCGCCGATGATTCCCTGATCCTTATGAAGGCAAATTTAATTAATGCAACCTCGTTGAGACATGTTCTTGATCAATATTGTGCAAGCTCGGGACAAATGGTCAGTGATGCAAAGTGTAGTATTTTCTTCAGTCCTAATGTTGATGTCGAAGTAAAGGCTGCAGTTTGTGCCCAGCTGAATATTATGACGGAGGCAATTTCGGATAAATACCTCGGTCTTCCTGCAATGGTGGGGGCAGATAGAAGTGATAGTTTTATTCATCTTCTTGAGAGAGTAATAAAGCGACTAAAGGTATGGCGGGAAAAGTTTCTTTCGGTGGGTGGCAAAGAAATTTTATTGAAGGCTGTTATTCAGTCTCTACCTGTTTTTGCTATGGCAGTTTTTAATATTCCCAAAAAGATTTGTAAGCTCATAACAGACGAAATGTCTAGCTTTTGGTGGGGAGATACTGAAGAACAAAAGAAAATGCATTGGTGGGCGTGGTGGAAGATGTGTGTACCAAAAAAGAATGGAGGTATGGGGTTTAGGGACTTGCACGCTTTTAATCTCGCTATGTTAGCAAAGCAAAGTTGGAGGTTGATCACAAAACCAAATTCTTTGTGTGCGACTATTCTCAGAGCTAAGTATTACCCCGATGGCAATTTACTGAAAGCGGGTCCGAAGAAGGGATCCTCTTTTACTTGGCAGAGCATAATTGCTGGGCTACGCACATTTATGAGAGGACACATATGGAGAGTTGGTACTGGAGCAAACATCAACATATGGGAGGACCATTGGGTGCCTAGCAGTCCGAACAGGAAAGTAATAACTGTGAAAGGACAAAGACTTCTGCAGAATGTAGATGATTTAATTGATCCCTTTACAGGAAAGTGGGATGAGGCTTTGATTAGAGATAATTTTATTTGGGTGGATGTGGAAAGAATTTTAAAAATCCCTTTAAGCCCTAACATGACTGAAGATTTTGTGGCATGGCAGTATACGAAGTCGTTCTCGTTCTCGGTTCGATCAGCTTATTATGTGGAATGGGAACATCAATTTGGTGCTCAAACTAGGTGGGGGGATGGCCAAGGAGCTATGCATGCAAACTCGGTATGGGATATTTTGTGGAAGTTACAAATTCCAAGCAAGGTGAAAATTTTCGCCTGGCGTGCTTTACATGGTATTGTCCCAGGGATGTCGATCTTGGCAAACAGACACATCAAGGTACAGCCTCAATGCCCAGTATGCAAGCAAGGGGCGGAAGATATGCGACATCTGATGTTTACATGTGAAAGAGCAAAAGAAGTATGGAAGAAACTGGGGTTACATGAAATAATAGGTGAAGTCATTCAAATTGACAGGTCAGGTAGTGTGATCCTTGAAGAATTACTAACGCAACCGGCGAGACATTCACCTGTTCTTGGTAGGTTGGGATTCCGGGAGTCTTTGGTCGTTGGGGCTTGGTATATATGGTGGCAGCGACGAGAATTTGTTAAGGGCAAAAATGTCAAAATCCTTCAAGTACTGCATTCGCTATCCAAGCGATCACAAGTAACTTTTCTCGAGCTGCGGATCAGAAGAAACCGGATAAAGTTATGTGGGTGAAACCTCCAATCAATTCTTATAAATTAAATGTTGACGCCGCTTTTTTTGAAGATGGAACGGGTGCAACTGCAGCAATTCTTCGTAACAACCGAGGAGAGGCTCTTGCGGGAGCATCCTGGTTGCTTCATCATCTCCTTGATGCAACAACGGCGGAAGCAGTAGCTATTCAGCAAGGACTAGAGTTGGTTGAAGGACTCGGCTGTCACCAGGTCATTGTTGAATCTGACTCATTGAAAGTTATTCAAGCATGCAATGGCGTGATTGAGATTTGGAGCCCCTATACTGCTATTTTGGCTGATTGTTTTCAAAAAGCATACCATATTGGTGCGGTATCCTTCACTCATTGCCCTAGGGAGGCTAATAGATTGGCGCACAATCTTGCTAGACATAGTTGCAATTTAAATTCTACTTTTGTTTGGGATGGTGATCCTCCCAGCTTTTTACTTTCGGACATTGTGGATGATGTAACTTTGATATGAGTTTAATAAAGTGCGCCAAGTAGTTTTCAAAAAAAAAACGAGGGACTGCGAGAAATCAGATGAAATTTCAGTGAGATTCAAATAGTTGGAATTTTTTGCTTGTATTCCCTCCGGTCATTTTTGCTCTGAATGTAAGTTATGTTTGAAGTCAAGGTATCTCTAATATGACTGAACTTATAGAAGAAATATCAACATCCACGATGCCAAATCAATATCATTGGATTCGTCCTGGAATGTGGTTTCATAATATATTTGGTATTGTAGATGTTTATGCTTTTTTAATCAAAAATTGGTCAACAAAGTTTGACTTCACACGAATCTTATACACGGAGGAGTAGGTATCTATCTACAAAAAAAATTTCTTGCGGGGGTCTTTTGATGAATTTGTCTACACGATGTTCAAGGCACATAACTTCTCCATTGTGTCATATGGAAGCACGGAAACAAAATGTGCAATATCCTTGGTTTAGCTTGTTGGTCATACTGTGAAGTTGCAGGGTCGTGTGATCTCTCGAGCATGATGTGTGCGGAGGAGCCGTGAAACGTACTCGAGGGGCTAACAAGAGAGGTTTGGTTGCTTGCTCGCTCTCTACCATTACTGACATGGTCGACACTTGGCTGAAGGTGGGTGTTGGTTAGGTGCAAGGTTGTTGTGACAACGGCATGAAATTTGATCCTTACATGGAAAATATATACGTCGTTTGTCATCGGCCTTGTTATATTTCAGTGACTAGTATTGTTATTGTGATGGTTGTTGTTCTGCCTTGCTTTTGTCTCAATGGTCTTAGTAGAAAGTATGCTTGTCCTTATTGGATTATGCGAGTGCGCTTGTTACCCGAGTACTATAACTATTTTTTTATTGTTGATGTGCTCGTTGTTTTCATAAAATGTGGAGCCGGACGAGATCCTATCATTATGTTGCAACACTAAGAGAGGGCCCGTAAGGAAAAGAGATTGCATCCAACTCCCTCCAAATTTTAAACATGACACTTCAGATAAAAATTCAAATGCAGTGCCATCCTCGTGCAACCGACAACCTCGCATGGAACTCCTTGTTGTCACCTTCTCCAACATAATTTATCACCATCATTGGGGTGAGGGACAAAAGTGTTGGGTTCTACGGTAGGATGCGTCGACTGCAAATTAAAAATTTCCTAGGGGCAGAACAACCAGGAACATGCTACGGGAGATGGATCACAGATCGTTACCACTAGACGCGTAGTGCCGTGCAACGGAAGAAGAGTTGGGGCAGAGCGTTCGCGTGGTTCGTCTCCTTCTTGTCTGTTCTGCCTCGAACAGTCGGTCGTCAGATCCCTCGTACAAGTTCGCCGGTGCGGCGCAAGTGCACCACCTCTAACGGTATCCACGCGTGCAGAAGGAACACCGTGCGGCGGACTGCTAGGTCCGATCACACAATCGGCGGCGAGCGGAGGTGGCTATTCGCAACACATGCAAACCCTAGTGACAGTGCCAAAGCGATCAACCGCATGAGTGTGCTACACCTCCACTTTATATAGGCGTCCGTCGCGGGCTCAACACTTGGGCCTCGCACGGACCCTAAAGCCCATAAGTCTACTCGGCCATAATCCGAATCCAGCTTGGATCACATCCGACCAGTGTCCTCGGATCCGACCTCGTAGGTTCCTTCCCTTAAGCGCGCGACCCATTAGGTTCAAGTCGGCTTGGTCGCAGTTCAGATCACCTCCGAACTGCACGGTCGGTAGCGGCCTCTAGCAAGGCATGCCGAACACCAAGCAGACCATGAAGCCGGTTAGGTGAACCTGTACATCATACTTTTGTTCCCTTTGCCACACGATATGTGTTGTCGGGCTCAAGGCGAGTTTGTCATCCTTGTGGTGGCCTGACCTCTTTCTCGTTCCAGTGATGCCGACCACTATCCGGATTATCTCATAATCCTTGTCGCATGGCCATGCTTATCCTGGTCGGATCACACAAGGGGCCCAGAGTATATCTCTCCTAATCGGAGGAGCAAATCCCATCTTGCTCGACCATGTCTCGCAGCATGGATCTGGACAAGGCTGAAACCTACCTTTGTAACTACTCAGTTACGGAGTAGCGTTTGGTCGGCCCAAAGCAGGTCTGTCACCATCCCGAGTACATGCGTCAGCTCAGGTCTTAGGACATAGAACGCATGTTGTACTAGAGACTCACAGATGACATGTCATTGCGTCTCATAGTTGGGTCTGTCCGACTCGGACCTTATCTCGACTCGGATCCGACTCCATCGAATCCGACCAGACCTTTTCAAGTCCATATTATCTGGTTAGCATCCAATGCTCCATGGCTAGTGAGACCGAGCCATCGACCGTGTCATATGCTAGTCTAGTCGGCTGCGCGTCCACACAGCCCTTTCGACTAGGGACCTTTTAGGACAGTCATCATACAATGCATAGTCCCACAAATAAGTCATGTACTTGCTGATACACATGATTGATAATGTTCAAGTACTATATTTATTCATAAACACATAGGAAATATCATCATACATGATTGCCTCTAGGGCATATCTCCAACAAAAAGGGCATCACCTTGGAGCTTGAAGAAGGCTCGCCGTAATCGATTGCTTGCTTGATCTAATGTTATGACAGTCGAGGCTGGTGTAGCAGCATGAGATTGAACAAAGAAGGCCCAAGATAGCTTTCAAAAATGCAGACTCGAGAGATAGCGGGCTCGATCTCTTCGCATCCTCCCTTCCACCTCCATGACAACGAAGACAGAGGAGTGGAATCCGTCCACCATGGATCTACTTCTTCAACGATCTTATTGAGGGAAATAGTGGTGTGCCTTCTTCTTTACCTCGCTCTGACACAATGGACCCCAAGAGGAAGCTTAATCTCGTTACCACTTGTTTTTGCTTGCCCTTGCTACGTCTTGAGCTTGCGTTGGTTTTCCTTGAAGAGAAAAGGGTGATGCAGCAAAGTAGCGTAAGTATTTCCCTCAGTTTTTGAGAACCAATGTATCAATCCAGTAGGACTGTAGGAGGCTCCTCAGAAGTCCCACGCACCTACACAAACAAACAAGAACCTCGCAACCAACGCAATAAAAAGGTTGTCAATCCCTTCACGGCCACCTGCGAAAGTGAGATCTGATAGAGATAATATAATAAGATAAATATTTTTGGTATTTTTATGATATAGATTGGAAAAGTAAAGATGCAAATAAAAGTAATTGAAAACTTATATGATAAAAGATAGACCTGGGGGCCATAGGTTTCACTAGTGGCTTCTCTCAAGATAGCATAAGCATTACGGTGCGTGAACAAATTACTGTCGAGCAATTGATAGAAAAGTGAATAATTAAGAGATTATCTAGGCATGATCATGTATATAGGCATCACGTCTGCGACAAGTAGACCGACTCCTACCTGCATCTACTACTATTACTCCACACATCGACCGCTATCCAGCATGCATCTAGAGTATTAAGTTCATAAAGAACAGAGTAACGCATTAAGAAAGATGACATGATGTAGAGGGATAAACTCATGCAATATGATATAAACCCCAGCTTTTTATCCTCGATGGCAACAATACAATACGTGCCTTACTGCCCCTGCTGTCACTGGGAAAGGACACCGCAAGATTGAACCCAAAGTTAAGCACTTCTCCCATTGCAAGAAAGATCAATCTAGTAGGCCAAACCAAGCTGACAATTCGAAGAGACTTGCAAAGATAACTTAATCACGTACAAAAGAATTCAGAGGAGTTCAAATATTTCTCATAGATAAACTTGATCATAAACCCACAATTCATCGGATCTCGACAAACACACCGTAAAAAGAGTTACATCGAATAAATCTCCAAGAAGATCGAGGAGAACTTTGTATTGGGGATCAAAGAGAGAGAAGAAGCCACCTAGCTAATAGCTATGGACTCGAAGGTCTGTGGTAAACTACTCACAACTCATCGGAAGGGCCTTGGAGATGATGTAGAGGCCCTCCATGGTCGATTCCCCCTCCGGTGGAGCACCGGCGAAGGCTCCAAGATGGGATCTCGCGGATACAGAAGGTTACGACGGTGGAAATAGTTTTTCGTGGTGCTCCTCGATGGTTTCAGGGTACATGGTATATATAGGAGGAAGAAGTAGGTCGTGTTGGGGATCGTTGCAGAAATTAAAAAATTTCTACGCATCACCAAGGTCAATCTATGGAGAGACTAGAACCGAGAGAGAGGGGAGTGCATCCTCATACCCTTGAAGATCGCGACGCGGAAGCGTTACAAGAACGCGGATGAGGGAGTCGTACTCGCGGCGATTCAAATCACGGAAGATCCGATCTAATGCCGAACGGACGGTGCCTCCGCGTTCAACACACGTACAACCCGGGGACGTCTCCTCCTTCTTGATCCAGCAAGGGGAGAGGAGAAGTTGAGGGAGAGCTCCGGCAGCACGACGGCGTGGTGGTGGAGCTTGCAGTTCTGCGGCAGGGCTTGGCCAAGCACTACTAAGGAGGAGGTGGAGTTGGAGAGGGGAAGGGCTGCACCAGGGGCAAGGGGTGAAGCTCCCATGCGCCTCCCCACTATATATAGGGGGGAGGGGGCTGGTTTCTTGCCCTCCAAGTGTTGGGGAACGTAGTAATTTCAAAAAAATTCCGACGCACACGCAAGATCATGGTGATGCATAGCAACGAGAGGGGAGAGTGTGTCCACGTACCCTCGTAGACCGAGAGCGGAAGCGTTAGAACAACGCGGTTGATGTAGTCGTACGTCTTCACGGCCCGACCGATCAAGCACCGAAACTACGGCACCTCCGAGTTCTAGCACACGTTCAACTCGATGACGTCCCTCGAACTCCGATCCAGCCGAGTGTCGAGGGAGAGTTCCGTCAGCACGACGGCATGGTGACGATCTTGATGTACTACCGACGCAGGGTTTCGCCTAAGCACCACTACGATATTATCGAGGTGGATTATGGTGGAGGGGGGCACCGCACACGGCTAAGAGATCCAAGGGATCAATTGTTGTTCTGCCTAGAGGTGCCCCCCTGCCCCCGTATATAAAGGAGCAAGGGGGGAGGGGGCGGCCGGCCTAGTAGAGGCGCGCCAAGGGGAGTCCTACTCCCACCGGGAGTAGGACTCCCTCCTTCCTTGTTGGAGTAGGAGAAGGGGGAAAGAGGGGGAGAGGAGGAAGGAAAAGGGGGCCGCACCCCTTGTCCAATTCAGACCAGAGGGGGGCTGCGCGCCTCCTTCCTTTCGGCCTCTCTCCTCTATTCCCGTATGGCCCAATAAGGCCCATATACTCCCCGGTGAATTCCCGTAACTCTCCGGTACTCCGAAAAATACCCGAATCACTCGGAACCTTTCCGAACTCCGAATATAGTCGTCCAATATATCGATCTTTACGTCTCGACCATTTTGAGACTCCTCGTCATGTCCCCGATCTCATCCGGGACTCCGAACTCCTTCGGTACATCAAAACTCATAAACTCATAATATAACTGTCATCGAAACCTTAAGCGTGCGGACCCTACGGGTTCGAGAACAATGTAGACATGACCTAGAACTATTATCGGTCAATAACCAATAGCGGAACCTGGATGCTCATATTGGCTCCCACATATTCTACGAAGATCTTTATTGGTCAAACCGCATAACAACATACGTTGTTCCCTTTGTCATCGGTATGTTACTTGCCCGAGATTCGATCGTCGGTATCCAATACCTAGTTCAATCTCGTTACCGGCAAGTCTCTTTACTCGTTACGTAATGCATCATCCCGCAACTAACTCATTAGTCACATTGCTTGCAAGGCTTATAGTGATGTGCATTACCGAGAGGGCCCAAAGATACCTCTCCGACAATCGGAGTGACAAAACCTAATCTCGAAATACGCCAACCCAACATTTACCTTTGGAGACACCTGTAGTACTCCTTTATAATCACCCAGTTACGTTGTGACGTTTGGTAGCACCCAAAGTGTTCCTCCGGTAAACGGGAGTTGCATAATCTCATAGTTACAGGAACATGTATAAGTCATGAAGAAAGCAATAGCAACATACTAAACGATCAAGTGCTAGGCTAACGGAATGGGTCATGTCAATCACATCATTCTCCTAATGATGTGATCCCATTAATCAAATGACAACACATGTCTATGGTTAGGAAACATAACCATCTTTGATTAATGAGCTAGTCAAGTAGAGGCATACTAGTGACTTTATGTTTGTCTATGTATTCACACGTGTATCATGTTTCCGGTTAATACAATTCTAGCATGAATAATAAACATTTATCATGATATGAGGAAATAAATAATAACTTTATTATTGCCTCTAGGGCATATTTCCTTCAGTCTCCCACTTGCACTAGAGTCAATAATCTAGTTCACATCGCTATGTGATTTAACACCAATATTCACATTTGCATGTGATTAATACCCATAGTTCACATCATCATGTGATCAACACCCAAAGGGTTAACTAGAGTCAATAATCTAGTTCACATCGCTATGTGATTAACACCCAAAAGAGTACTAAGGTATGATCATGTTTTTCTCGTGAGAGAAGCTTAGTCAACGGGTCTGTCATATTTAGAGCCGTATGTATTTCGCAAATATTCTATGTCCACAATGCTCTGCACGGAGCTACTCTAGCTAATTGCTCCCACTTTCAATATGTATCCAGATTGAGACTTAGAGTCATCTAGATTGGTGTAAAAGCTTGCATCGTTGTAACTTTTACGACGGGCTCTTTTATCACCTCCATAATCGAGAAACATCTCCTTAGTCCTCACTAAGGATATTCTTGACCCATGTCCAGTGATCTACTTATTAGATCAAAATTGTATTCCTTTGCCAAACACAGAGCAAGGTATACAATAGGTCTGGTTCACAGCATAGCATACTTTATAGAACCTATGACTGAGGCATAGGGAATGACTTTTCATTCTCTTTCTATTTTCTGCAATGGTCGGGTCTTGAGTCTTACTCAACTTCACACCTTGTAACACAGGCAAGAACTCCTTCTTTGACTGTTCCATTTTGAACTATTTCAAAAATTTATCAAGGTATGTACTCATTGAAAAATCTTATCAAGCGTCTTGATCTATCTATATAGATCTTGATGCTCAATGTGTAAGCAGCTTCACCGAGGTCTTGCTTTGAAAAACTCTTATTCAAGTATCCTTTCATGCTATCCAGAATTTCCATATCATTTCCAATTAACAATATGTCATCCACATATAATATTAGAAATGCTACAGAGCTCCCACTCACTTTCTTGTAAATACAGGCTTCTTCAAAAGTCTGTATAAAACCATATGCTTTGATCAACTCATCAAAGCGTATATTCCAACTCCGAGATGCTTGCACCAGTCCATTGATGGATTGCTGGAGCTTGCACACTTTGTTAGCATCTTTAGGATTGACAAAAACTTTCTGGTTGCATCATATACAACTCTTCTTTAATAAATCCATTAAGGAATGTAGTTTTGACATCCATTTGCCAGATTTCATAAAATGTGGCAATTGCTAACATGATTCAAATAGACTTAAGCTTTGATACGAGAAAATCTCATCGTATTCAACACCTTGAACTTGTTGAAAACATTTCGCAACAAGTCGAGCTTAGTAGATAGTAACACTACTATCAATGTCCGTCTTCCTCTTGAAGATCCATTTATTTAACATGGCTTGCTGATCATTGAGCAAGTCAATCAAAGTCCATACTTTGTTCTCATACATGGATCATATCTCAGATTTTATGGCCTCAAGCCATTTCGTGGAATCTGGGCTCATCATCGCTTCCTCATAGTTCGTAGGTTCATCACGGTCTAGTAACATGACTTCCAGAACAGGATTACCGTACCACTCTGGTGCGGATCTTACTCTGTAAGACCTATGAGGTTCTGTAGTAACTTAATCTGAAGTTTCATGATCATCATCATTAATTTCCTCACTAATTGGTGTAGTAGTCACAGGAACAGATTTCTGAGATGAACTAATTTCCAATAAGGGAGCAGGTACAGTTACCTCATCAAGTTCTACTTTCCTCCCACTCACTTCTTTCGAGAGAAACTTCTTCTCTAGAAAGGATCCATTCTTGGCAATGAATAACTTGCCTTCGGATCTGTGATAGAAGGTGTACCCAATATTTACCTTTGGGTATTCTATGAAGACGCACTTCTCTGATTTGGGTTCGAGCTTATCAGGTTGAAAACCTTTTTCATATAAGCATCGCAACTCCAAGCTTTAAGAAATGACAGCTTAGGTTTACTGCTAAACCATAGTTCATACGGTGTCATCTCAACGGATTTAGATGGTGCCCAATTTAAAGTGAATGCAGCTGTCTCTAATGCATAACCCCAAAACGATAGTGGTAAACTGATAAGAGATATCATAGATCGCACCATATCTAGTAAAGTACGATTATGACTTTCGGACACACCATTACATTGTGGTGTTCCAGGTGGTGTGAGTTTGTGAAACTATTCCACATTGTTTTAATTGAAGACCAAACTCGTAACTCAAATATTCGTCTCCGCGATCAGATCGCAGAAACTTTATTTTCTTGTTACGATGATTTTTCCACTTCACTCTGAAATTCTTTGAACCTTTCAATTATTTCAGACTTATGTTTCATCAAGTAGATATACCCATATCTGCTCAAATCATTTTGTGAAGGTCAGAAAATAACGATACTTGCCACGAGCATCAACACTCATTGGATCACATACATCGGTATGTATTATCCAACAAGTCAGTAGCTCGTTCCATTGTTCCGAAGAACGGAGTTTTAGTCATCTTGCCCAAAAGGCACGGTTCGCAAGTATCAAATGATTCATAACCAAGTGATTCCGAAAATCCATCTTTATGGAGTTTCTTCATGCGCTTTACACCGATATGACCCAAACGGCAGTGCCACAAATAAGTTGCACTATCATTGTTAACTTTTCATCTTTTGGCATCAATATTATGAATATGTGTATCACTACGATCGAGATCCAACAAACTATGTTCATTGGGTGTATGACCATCGAAGGTCTTATTCATGTAAACAGAACAACAATTATTCTGTGACTTTAAATGAATAACCGTATTGCAATAAACATGATCAAATCATATTCATGCTCAACGCAAACGCCAAATAACATTTATTTAGGTTTAAAACTAATCCCGAAAGTATAGGGAGTGTGCGATGATGATCATATCAATCTTGGAACTACTTCCAACACTCATCGTCACTTCCCCTTCAACTAGTCTCTGTTTATTATGTAACTCCTGTTTCGAGTTACTAATCTTAGCAACCGAACAAGTATCAAATACTCAGGGGCCACTATAAACACTAGTAAGGCACACATCAATAACCTGTATATCAAATATACCCTTGTTCACTTTACCATCCTTCTTATCCACCAAATATTCAGGGTATTTCCGTTTCCAGTGACCATTTCCTTTGCAGTGTAAGCACTCAGTTTCAGGCTTTGGTTCAGCTTTGGGCTTCTTCGTGGGAGTGACAACTTGCTTGTCATTCTACTTGAAGTTCCCTTTCTTTCCCTTTGCCCTTTTCTTGAAACTAGTGATCTTGTCAACCATCAACACTTGATGCTCTTTCTTGATTTCTACCTTCGTCGATTTCAACATCACGAAGAGCTCGGGAATCATTTTCGTCATCCCTTGCATACTATAGTTCATCACGAAGTTCTAGTAACTTAGTGATGGTGACTAGAGAATTCTGTCAATCACTATCTTATCTGAAAGATTAACTCCCACTTGATTCAAGCGATTGAAGTATCCAGACAATCTGAGCACATGCTCACTAGTTGAGCGATTCTCCTCCATCTTTTAGCTATAGAACTTGTTGGAGACTTCATATCTCTCAACTCGGGTATTTGCTTGAAATATTAACTTCAATTCCTGGAACATCTCATATGGTCCATGATGCTCAAAACATCTTTGAAGTCCCGATTCTAAGCCATAAAGCATGATGCACAAAACTATCAAGTAGTCATCATATTGAGCTAGCCAAACGTTCATAATGTCTGCATCTGCTCCTGCAATAGGTCTGTCACCTAGCGGTGCATTAAGGACATAATTCTTCTGTGCATCAATGAGGATAAACCTCAGATCGCGGATCCAATCCGCATCATTGCTACTAATATTTTTCAACACAATTTTCTCTAGGAACATATCAAAATAAACATATGAAAGCAACAACGCAAGCTATTGATCTTACAACATAATTTGCAAAATACTACCAGGACTAAGTTCATGATAAATTTAAGTTCAATTAATCATATTACTTAAGAACTCCCACTTAGACAAACATCTCTCGAGTCATCTAAGTGATCACGTGATCCAAATCAACTAAACCATAACCGACCATCACGTGAGATGGAGTAGTTTTCAATGGTGAACATCACTATGTTGATCATATCTACTATATGATTCACGCTCGACCTTTCGGTCTCCGTGTTCCGAGGCCATATCTGTATATGCTAGGCTCGTCAAGTTCAACCTGAGTATTCTGCGTGTGCAAAACTGGCTTGCACCCGTTGTAGATGGACGTAGAGCTTATCACACCCGATCATCACGTGGTGTCTGGGCACGACGAACTTTGGCAACGGTGCATACTCAGGGAGAACACTTCTTGATAATTTTAATGAGAGATCATCTTAAAATGCTACCGTCAATCAAAGCAAGATAAGATGCATAAAGGATTAACATCACATGCAATCAATATAAGTGATATGATATGGCCATCATCATCTTGTGCTTGTGATCTCCATCTCCGAAGCACCATCGTGATCACCATCGTCACCGGCGCGACACCTTGATCTTCATCGTAGCATCGTTGTCGTTTATGCCATCTATTGCTTCTACGACTATCGCTACCGCTTAGTGATAAAGTAAAGCAATTACAGGGCGTTTGCATTTCATAGAATAAAGCGACAACCATATGGCTCCTGCCAGTTGCCGATAACTTCAGTTACAAAACATGATCATCTCATACAATAAAATATAGCATCATGTCTTGACCATATCACATCACAACATGCCCTGCAAAAACAAGTTAGACGTCCTCTACTTTGTTGTTGCAAGTTTTACGTGGCTGCTACGGGCTTAGCAAGAACCGTTCTTACCTACGCATCAAAACCACAACGATAGTTCATCAAGTTAGAGCTGTTTTAACCTTCGCAAGGACCGGGCGTAGCCACACTCGATTCAGCTAAAGTGAGAGAGACAGACACCCGCCAGCCACCTTTAAGCACAAGTGCTCGTAACGGTGAAACCAGTCTCGCGTAAGCGTACGCGTAATGTCGGTCCGGGCCGCTTCATCTCACAATACCGCCGAACCAAAGTATGACATGCTGGTAAGCAGTATGACTTGTATCGCCCACAACTCACTTGTGTTCTACTCGTGCATATAACATCAACGCATAAAACCTAGGCTCGGATGCCACTATTGGGGAACGTAGTAATTTCAAAAAAATTCCTACGCACACGCAAGATCATGGTGATGCATAGCAACGAGAGGGGAGAGTGTGTCCACGTACCCTCGTAGACCGAAAGCGGAAGCGTTAGAACAACTCGGTTGATGTAGTCGTACGTCTTCACGGCCCGACTGATCAAGCACCGAAACTACGGCACCTCCGAGTTCTAGCACACGTTCAGCTCGATGACGTCCCTCGAACTCCGATCCAGCCGAGTGTCGAGGAAGAGTTCCGTCAGCACGACGGCGTGGTGATGATCTTGATGTACTACCGACGCAGGGCTTCGCCTAAGCACCGCTACGATATTATCGAGGTGGATTATGGTGGAGGGGGGCACCGCACACGGCTAAGAGATCCAAGGGATCAATTGTTGTTCTGCCTAGAGGTGCCCCCCTGCCCCCGTATATAAAGGAGAAAGGGGGGAGGGGGCGGCCGGCCTAGTAGAGGCGCGCCAAGGGGAGTCCTACTCCCACCGGGAGTAGGACTCCCTCCTTCCTTGTTGGAGTAGGAGAAGGGGGAAAGAGGGGGAGAGGAGCAAGGAAAAGGGGGCCGCACCCCTTGTCCAATTCGGACCAGAGGGGGGCTGCACGCCTCCTTCCTTTCGGCCTCTCTCCTCTATTCCCGTATGGCCCAATAAGGCCCATATACTCCCCAGCGAATTCCCGTAACTCTCCGGTACTCCGAAAAATACCCGAATCACTCGGAACCTTTCCGAACTCCGAATATAGTCGTCCAATATATCGATCTTTACGTCTCGACCATTTTGAGACTCCTCGTCATGTCCTCGATCTCATCCGGGACTCTGAACTCCTTCGGTACATCAAAACTCATAAACTCATAATATAACTGTCATCGAAACCTTAAGCGTGCGGACCCTACGGGTTCGAGAACAATGTAGACATGACCTAGAACTATTATCGGTCAATAACCAATAGCGGAACCTGGATGCTCATATTGGCTCCCACATATTCTACGAAGATCTTTATCGGTCAAACCGCATAACAACATACGTTGTTTCCTTTGTCATCGGTATGTTACTTGCCCGAGATTCGATCGTCGGTATCCAATACCTAGTTCAATCTTGTTACCGGCAAGTCTCTTTACTCATTACGTAATGCATCATCCCGCAACTAACTCATTAGTCACATTGCTTGCAAGGCTTATAGTGATGTGCATTACTGAGAGGGCCCAAAGATACCTCTCCGACAATCGGAGTGACAAAACCTAATCTCGAAATACGCCAACCCAACATTTACCTTTGGAGACACCTGTAGTACTCCTTTATAATCACCCAGTTACGTTGTGACGTTTGGTAGCACCCAAAGTGTTCCTCCGGTAAACGGGAGTTGCATAATCTCATAGTTACAGGAACATGTATAAGTCATGAAGAAAGCAATAGCAACATACTAAACGATCAAGTGCTAGGCTAACGGAATGGGTCATGTCAATCACATCATTCTCCTAATGATGTGATCCCATTAATCAAATGACAACACATGTCTATGGTTAGGAAACATAACCATCTTTGATTAATGAGCTAGTCAAGTAGAGGCATACTAGTGACTTTATGTTTGTCTATGTATTCACACGTGTATCATGTTTCCGGTTAATACAATTCTAGCATGAATAATAAACATTTATCATGATATGAGGAAATAAATAATAACTTTATTATTGCCTCTTGGGCATATTTCCTTCACCAAGTCCATTGGGGCGTTGGCAAAGGTGGGAGGAAAGAAATCCCATCATTTCCTTCCCCACCGATTGTTATCCCCCCTTTTTAGGGATCTTGATCTTATCCCTTCGGGATATTATCTTATTCCTTCTAAGGGGGGGTCTTGGTGCGCCATGACCAGGGGTGTGGGGCCTTGCCCCCACTACCAAGGTTCATGTGGGTCCCCCCATGCAGGTGGGCCCCACTCCGGAACCTTCTAGAACCTTCCTGGTACAATACCGAAAAATCCATAACATTATCCGGTGGCCAAAATAGGACTTCCCATATATAAATCTTTACCTCCGGACCATTCCGGAACTCCTCGTGACGTCCGGGATCTCATCCGGGACTCCGAACAACATTCGGTAACTGCACACTAATTCCCATAACAACTCTAGCGTCACCAAACCTTAAGTGTGTAGACCCTATGGGTTCGGGAATCATGCAGACATGACCGAGACAGCTCTCTGGCCAATAACGAACAGCAGGATCTGGATACCCATGTTGGCTCCCACATGTTCCACGATGATCTCATCGGATGAACCACGATGTCAAGGATTCAAGCAATCCCGTATACAATTCCCTTTGTCAGTCGGTACGTTACTTGCCCGAGATTCGATCATCGGTATCCCAATACCTCGTTCAATCTCGTTACCGACAAGTCACTTTACTCATTCTATAATGCATGATCCCGTGACTAACTAGTTAGTCACATTGAGCTCATTATGATGATGCATTACCGAGTGGGCCCAGAGATACCTCTCCGTCACACGGAGTGACAAATCCCAGTCTCGATTCGTGCCAACCCAAGAGACACTTTCGGAGATACCTGTAGTGCACCTTTAGCCACCCAGTTACGTTGTGACGTTTGGCACACTCAAAGCATTCCTACGGTATCCGGGAGTTGCACAATCTCATGGTCTAAGGAAATGATACTTGACATTAGAAAAGCTTTTAGCGAACGAACTACACGATCTTGTGCTATGCTTAGGATTGGGTCTTGTCCATCGCATCATTCTCCTAATGATGTGATCCTGTTATCAATGGCATCCAATGTCCATGGTCAGGAAACCATAACCATCTATTGATCAACAAGCTAGTCAACTAGAGGCTCACTAGGGACATGTTGTGGTCTATGTATTCACACATGTATTACGGTTTCCAGTTAATACAATTATAGCATGAACAATAGACAATTATCATGAACAAGGAAATATAATAATAACCATTTTATTATTGCCTCTAGGGCATATTTCCAATAGTCTCCCACTTGCACTAGAGTCAATAATATAGTTCACATCACTATGTGATTGTAATGTATCCAAAACCCATTGGGTTTGATCATATCTCGCTTGTGAGAGAGGTTATTAGTCAATGGGTCTGAATCTTTCAGATCCGTGTGTACTTTACAAATCTCTATGTCTTCTTCTAGATGCAGCTACCATGCGCTATTTGGAACTATTCCAAATAACTGCTCTACTATACGAATCCGGTCTACTACTCAGAGTCATCCAAATTAGTGTCAAAGTTTGCATCGGCGTAACCCTTTACGACGAACTCTTTTACCACCTCCATAATCGAGAAAATTCCTTAGTCCACTAGTTACCAAGGATAACCTTGACCGTTGTCCTGTGATCCATTCCTGGATCACACTTATACCCCTTGACTGACTCATGGCAAGGCAGACTTTAGGTGCGGTACACAGCATAGCATATTGTGGAGCCTACGCTAAAGCATAGGGGTGACCTTCATCCTTTTTCTCTCTTCTGCCGTGGTGAGATCTTGAGTCTTACTCAATACTCACACCTTATAACACAGCCAAGAACTCCTTCTTTGCCGATCTATTTTGAACTCCTTCAAAATCTTGCCATGGTGCGTACTCATTTGAAAGTACTATCAAGTGATTTTGATCTATCCTTATAGATCTTGATGCTCAATGTTCAAGTAGCTTAATACAGGTTTTCCATTGAAAAATACTTTTCAAATAATCCTATATGCTTTCCAGAAATTCTACATCATTTCCGATCAACAATATGTCAACAACATATACTCATCAGAAATGCTATAGTGCTCCCACTCACTTCTTTGGAAATACAAGTTTCTCATAAACTTTGTATAAACCCAAAATCTTTGATCATCTCATCAAAGCGTATAATTCCAACTCCGAGATGCTTACTCCAGTCCTTAGAAGGATTGTCGGAGCTTTGCATACTTGTTAGCATCTTTTAGGATTGACAAAACCTTCTGGTTGTATCACATACAACCTTTCCTCAAGAAAATCATTGAGGAAACAATGTTTTGACATCCTATCTGCAAGATTTCATAAATAATGCAGGAACTGCTAATATAATTTCAACAGACTCTTAGCATCGCTACGAGTGAGGAAGTCTCATCGTAGTCAACTCCTTGAACTTGTCGGAAAACATCTTAGCGACAAGTCGAGCTTTCTTAATGGTGACACTTACCATCATTATCCGTCTTTCCTTTTAAAATCCATCTGTACCCAACAGCCTTACGACCATCAAGTAGTTCTTCCAAAGTCTACACTTTGTTTTATACATGGATCCTCTCTCGTCTTTTATGGCCTCGAGCCATTTGTCGGAATCCGGGCCCACCATCGCTTGTCCACAGCTCGTAGGTTCATATTTGTCTAGCAACATGACCTCCAAGACAGGATTACCGTACCACTCTGAAGTAGTACACGTCCTTGTCGACCTACGAGGTTTGGTAGTGACTTGATCCGAAGTTTCATGATCACTATCATTAGCTTCCACTTCAACTGGTGTACGCGCCACAGGAACAACTTCCTGTGCCCTGCTACAGATTGGTTGAAGTGATGGTTCAATAACCTCATCAAGTCTCCACCATCCTCCCACTCAATTCTTTCAAGAGAATCTTTTCCTCGAGAAAGGACCCGTTTCTAGAAACAATCACTTTTGCTTCTGGATCTGAAATAGGAGGTATACCCAACTATTTTGGGTGTCCTATGAAGATGCATTTATCCGCTTTGGGTTTGAGCTTATCAGGCTAAAACTTTTCCACATAAGCTTCGCAGCCCCAAACTTTTAAGAAATGACAGCTTAGGTTTCTCTAAACCATAGTTCATATGTTTTCATCTCAACGGAATTACGTGGTGCCCTATTTGAAGTGAGAATGCGGTTGTCTCTAATGCCTAACCCATAAAGATAGTGGTAATTCTATAAGAGACATCATGGTATGCACCATATCCAATAGGGTGCAGCTATGATATTCGGACACACCATCACACTATGGTGTTCCAGGCGGTATTAGTTGTGGAACAATTCCCACAATGTCTTAATTGTATACCAAACTCATAACGCAGATACTCATCTCTATGATCATATCATAGATATTTTATCCTCTTGTCACGACGATCTTCAACTTCACTCTGAAATTACTTGAACCTTTCAATAATTTAGACTTGTATTTCATCAAGTAAATATACTCAGCATCTACTCAAATCATCTGTGAAGTAAGAACATAACGATATCCACTGCGTGCCTCAGCACTCATTGGACTGCACACATCAAAATGTATTACTTCCAACAAGTTGCTTTCTTGTTCCATCTTACTGAAAACGAGGCTTTTCAGTCATCTTGCCCATGTGGTATGATTTGCATGTCTCAAGTGATTCAAAATCAAGTGATTCCAAATGATCCATCTACATGGAGTTTCTTCATGCGTACATACTAATAGACATGGTTCGCATGTCTCAAACTTTTCAAAAAACGAGTGAGTCCAAAAGATCCATCAACATGGAGCTTCTTCATGCGTTTTATACCAATATGACTCAAATGGCAGTGCCACAAGTAGGTGGTACTATCATTACTATCTTATATCTTTTGGCATGAACATGTGTATCACTACGATCGAGATTCAATAAACCATTCATTTTAGGTGCAAGACCATTGAAGGTATTATTCAAATAAACAGAGTAACCATTATTCTCCTTAAATGAACAACCGTATTGCGATAAACATAATCCAATCATGTCTATGCTCAACGCAAACACCAAATAACAATTATTTAGGTTTAATACCAATCCCGATGGTAGAGGGAGCGTGCGATGTTTGATAACATCAACCTTGGAAATACTTCCAACACATATCGTCACCTCGCCTTCAGCTAGTCTCCGTTTATTCCGTAGCCTTTTATTTTGAGTTACTAACACTTAGCAACCGAACCAGTATCTATTACCCTGGTGCTACTAGGAGTACTAGTAAAGTACACATTAATATAATATATATCCAATATACTTCTGTCGACCTTGCCAGCCTTCTCATCTACCAAGTATGTAGGGTAGTTCTGCTTCAGTGACCATTCCCCTCATTACAGAAGCACTTAGTCTCGGGTTTGGGTTCAAACTTTGGGTTTCTTCACTAGATCAGCAACTGATTTGCCATTTCATGAAGTATCCCTTCTTGCCCTTGCCCTTCTTCAAACTAGTGGTTTCACTAACCATCAACAATTGATGCTCCTTCTTGATTTCTACTTTTGCGGTGTCAAACATCGCGAATAGCTCAAGGATCATCATATCTATCCCTGATATGTCATAGTTCATCACGAAGCTCTAGTAGCTTGGTGGTAATGACTTTGGAGAACCATCACTATCTCTTAAGGAAGATTAACTCCCACTCAATTCAAGTGATTGTAGTACTCAGACAATCTGAGCACATGCTCAATGATTGAGCTTTTCTCCCTTAGTTTGCATGCTTAAGAAACTCGTCAGAGGTCTCATACCTCTTGACATGGGCACGAGCCTGAAATCCCAATTTCAGCCCTTTGAACATCTCATATGTTCCGCGATGTTTCAAAATCGTCTTCGGCGCCTCAATTCTAAACCGTTTAACATTACTGAACTATCACGTAGTCATCAAAACGTGTATGTCAGATGTTCGCAACATCCACAGACGATGTTCGAGGTTCAGCACACCGAGCGGTGCATTAAGGACATAAGCCTTCGGTGTAGCAATGAGGACAATCCTCAGTTTACGGACCTAGTCCGCATAATTGCTACTATCAACTTTCAACTAAATTTTCTCTAGGAACATATCTAAAACAGTAGAACTAAAGCGCAAGTTACGACATAATTTGCAAAGACCTTTCGACTATGTTCATGATAATTAAGTTCATCTAATTTAATGAACTCCCACTCAGATGGACATCCCTCTAGTCATCTAAGTGATACATGATCTAAGTCAACTAGGTCGTGTCCGATCATCACGTGAGACGGACTACTCATCATCGGTGAACATCTTCATGTTGATCGTATCTGTTATACGACTCATGTTCGACCTTTTGGTCTCTTGTGTTCTGAGGCCATGTCTGTACATGCTAGGCTCGTCAAGTCAACCTAAGTGTTTTGCTTGTGTAAATCTGGCTTACACCCGTTGTATTCGAACATTAGAATCTATCACACCCGATCATCACGTGGTGCTTTGAAACAACGAACCTTCGCAACGGTGCACAGTTAGGGGGAACACTTTCTTGAAATTTTAGCGAGGGATCATCTTATTTATGCTACCGTCATGCTAAGGAAATAAGATGTAAAAACATGATAAACATCACATGCAATCAAATAGTGACATGATATGGCCAATATCATTTTGCTCCTTTTGATCTCCATCTTCGGGCGCCATGATCATCATCGTCACCGGCATGACACCATGATCTCCATAATCGTGTCTTCATGAAGTTGTCTCGCCAACTATTACTTCTACTACTATGGCTAACGGTTTAGCAATAAAGTAAAGTAATTACATGGCGTTATTCAATGATACGCAGGTCCTACAATAAATTAAGACAACTCCTATGGCTCCTGCCGGTTGTCATACTCATCGACATGCAAGTCGTGGTTCCTATTATAAGAACATGATCAATCTCATACATCACATATATATCATTCATCACATCCTTTTGGCCATATCACATCACACGGCATATGCTGCAGGAACAAGTTAGACGTCCTCTAATTGTTGTTGCAAGTTTTTACGTGGATGCTATAGGTTTCTAGCAAGAATGTTTCTTACCTATGCCAAAACCACGATGTGATATGCCAATTGCTATTTACCCTTCATAAGGACCCTTTTCATCGAATCCGATCCGACTAAAGTGGGAGAGACAGACACCCGCTAGCCACCTTATGCAACTAGTGCATGTCAGTCGGTGGAACCTGTCTCACGTAAGCGTACGTGTAAGGTCGGTCCGGGCCGCTTCATCCCACAATGCCGCCAAATCAAGATAAGACTAGTAACGGCAAGTAAATTGACAAAATCGACGCCCGCAACAACTTGTGTTCTACTCGTGCATAGAAACTACGCATAGACCTAGCTCTGATGCCACTGTTGGGGATCGTTGCAGAAATTAAAAAATTTCTACGCATCGCCAAGATCAATCTATGGAGAGACTAGCAACGAGAGAGAGGGGAGTGCATCTTCATACCCTTGAAGATAACGATGCAGAAGTGTTACAAGAACGCGGATGAGGGAGTCATACTCACGGCGATTCAAATCGCGGAAGATCCGATCTAACACCGAACGAACGGCGCCTCCGCGTTCAACACACATACAACCCAGGGACGTTTCCTCTTTCTTGATCCAGTAAGGGGAGAGGAGAAGTTGATGGAGAGCTCCGGCGGCACGACGACATGGTGGTGGAGCTTGCAGTTCTGCGGCAGGGCTTCGCCAAGCACTACTAAGGAGGAGGTGGAGTTGGAGAGGGGAAGGGCTGCGCCAGGGGTAAGGGGTGAAGCTCCCATGCACCTCCCCACTATATATAGGGGTGGAGGGGGCTGGTTTCTTGCCCTCCAAGTCCATTGGGGCATTGGCAAAGGTGGGAGGAAAGAAATCCCATCATTTCCTTCCCCACCGATTGTTACCCCCCTTTTTAGGGATCTTGATCTTATCCCTTCGGGATATGATCTTATCCCTTCTAAGGGGGGATCTTGGTGCGCCTTGACCAGGGGTGTGGGGCCTTGCCCCCACTACCCAGGTTCATGTAGGCCCCCCCATGCAGGTGGGCCCTGATACGTATCCGTCGTATCTATAATTTTGATTGTTCCATGCCAATATTATTCACTTTCATATACTTTTTGGCAACTTTTTATATTATTTTTGGGACTAACATATTGATCCAATGCCCAGTGCCAGTTCCTGTCTGTTGCATGTTTTTTGTTTCGCAGAAACCCAATATCAAACGGAGTCCAAACGGGAAAAAATGGACGGAGATTTTTTGGAATATTTATGATTTTTGGGAAGTAAAATCAACACGAAACAGTATCCGAGGTGGGCACGAGGTAGGGGGCGCGCCCTACCCCCCCAGGCGCGCCCTTGACCCTCTTGGTCCACCCATAAGGCGGTTGACGCTCTCCTTCTGGCGCAAGAAAGCTAATTTTACAAGGAAGATCTGAGCGAAAGATTCACCCCAATCGGAGTTACGAATCTCTGGATATAAAAGAAACGGTGAAGGGGTAGAATCTGAGAACGCAGAGAACGCAGAAACAGAGAGATAGATCCAATCTCGGAGGGGCTCTCGCCCCTCCCAAGCCATGGGAGCCAAGGACCAGAGGGGAAACCCTTCTCCCATCTAGGGAGAAGGTCAAGGAAGAATAAGAAGAAGGGGGGCTCTCTCCCCTTTGCTTCCGGTGGCGCCGGAACGCCGCCGGGGGCCATCATAATCACCGCGATCTTCACCAACACCTCTGCTATCTTCACCAACATCTCCATCACCTTCTATATCCAGCGGTCCACTCTCCTGCATCCCGCTGTACCCTCTACTTGAACATGGTGCTTTATGCTACATATTATTATCAAATGATGTGTTGCCATCCTATGATGTCTGAGTAGATTCCTATTGTCCTATCGGTGATTGATGAATTGCTATGATTGGTTTGAGTTGCATGTTTTATTATTGCTGCTGTCCTATGGTGACCTCCGTGTCGCGCAAGCATGAGGGATTCCCGCTGTAGGGTGTTGCAATACGTTCATGATTCGCTTATAGTGGGTTGGTGAGTGACTGAAACACAAACCCGAGTAAGAGGGATTGTTGCGTATGGGATAAAAGGGGACTTGATGCTTTAATGCTATGGTTGGGTTTTACCTTAATGAATCTTTAGTAGTTGCGGATGCTTGCTAGAGTTCCAATCATAAGTGCATATGATCCAAGTAGAGAAAGTATGTTAGCTTATGCCTCTCCCTCAAATAAAATTGCAATAATGATTACCGGTCTAGTTATCGATTGCCTAGGGACAAATAACTTTCTCGTGACAACAAGCTCTTTACTTTTACTAATTTAGTTGTGTCTTTATCTAAACACCCCCTAGTTTATGTTTATGCTCTCTTTATTATCTTGCAAACCTATCCTATCACACCTACAAAGTACTTCTAGTTTCATACTTGTTCTAGATAAAGCAAATGTCAAGCGTGCGTAGAGTTGTATCGGCGGTCGATAGAACTTGAGGGAATATTTATTCTACCTTTAGCTCCTCGTTGGGTTCGACACTCTTACTTATCGAAAACTGTTGCGATCCCCTATACTTGTGGGTTATCAAGACCTTTTTCTGGCGCCGTTGCCGGGGAGTCATAGCGTGGGGTGAATATTCTCGTGTGTGCTTGTTTGCTTTATCACTAAGTAATTTTTATTCGCTGTTCTAGTTGTTCTCTATCTTTAGGTATGGATACGGAACACAAAATACCAAAAAAATTAGAGGTACTTGCTACTCATGAGGATGGGGTAACTCCTAAAACCCTCGATTCTCATTATGCGAAAAATATTGTGTACTACTTTGATAATCCGGAGAAAACCCCATTCAACTTTATAATGGGAGACACGTTGGATCAACATGAATACTTTAGGGATTATCGCTCGACACAAAAAGGGAAACTATTATGGGATCAATTTATTATGTTGCGTTGGTATGCCTGGGATCTATGCTTGAGATATGATGTTACTTGTTGCTCTAGGGTGGAGGCTCCACACCTTCCCTTTTCATGCGAATTTAATGATAATGAAACCTTAGCTTCTTATGCTAATGGTATACATGATTACTATGATGTGGAACAAATAGAAGAATTTGTTGCTTTTAAGGCTGCTTATGAAATTGAAGCTTTGTTTGAAAAGTATGAAGCTTTAGATGATGATGTTTATAGGCCTGAAAATCTTGCTATACTTAGATATTGCTATGCAAATTATAAATACAATTACTAAATTAATGCATTTATTAAGAAAGTCTCCGTTGTCCAAGAAGAAACTAATATTTTGTAGGAAGCTATGGAAGAAGAAATTGATGAAACTGTGAGCTCATTGGATGAAAAAGATGATGAGGAGAGCGAAGAACAAAAGGAGGAGGAGTGGATTAGCTACCCGTGCCCACCTTCTAATGAGAGTAACCCTCCAACTCATACATTATTTAATTCCCCTTCGTGCTTACCGAAAGATGGTTGCTATGATGATTGCCATAATGATTGCTATGATGATTGTTATGATCCCGTTGATTCTCTTGAAATATCCCTTTTTGATGATGCTTGCTATGCTTGTGGCCAAGATGCCAATATGAATTATGCTTATGGAGATGAACTTGCTATAGTTCCTTATGTTAAACATGCAATTATTGCTATTGCACCCACGCATGATAGTCCTATTAACTTTTTGAATTCTCCCGATTATACTATATCGGAGAAGTTTGCCCTTATTAAGGATTATATTGATGGGTTGCCTTTTACTACTACACATGATGATTTTGATGAATATAATATGCATGTGCTTGCTGCTCCTACTTGCAATTATTATGAGAGATGAACTATATCTCCGCCTCTTTATGTTTCCAATATGATAGAATTGCAAGAATCTGTTTATACTATGCATTGGCCTTTACTTTGTGTGCATGAATTGTTCTCTTATGACATGCCGATGCATAGGAAGAGAGTTAGACTTCGTCATTACACGATATATGTTACTCTATGCTCACTACTAAATTACAAATCATTGTTAATTAAAATTGGCTTTGATATACCTTGGGATCCGGGTGGATTCATTACTTGAGCACTAAATGCCTAGCTTAATGGCTTTAAAGAAAGCGCTGCCAGGGAGACAACCCGGAAGTTTTAGAGAGTCATTTATTTCTGTTGAGTGCTTTCATATAGTTTAAAAACAAAAATAAAGAGGGTAACCTAAAAACTTTTCAAAAAGGAAAGTGAAAGTGAGAAAGACAAGCATTGTTGAAGTGGGAGAGCTCCTTGAACTTTGTTCATGCTCACGGAAACTTTGTGAATCTTGATTACAGAAACTTTTCAACAAAAATAATTATCCCCTTGTACAATTCCATTGTATTATAAAAATAATGTGCCAAGGTTTGCCTTTAGGATGTTTACAATGCTTGTTGGTTTGTATGGTGCAGGACATAAACTTTGGCTGTAGTGCACGATTTTACATTTTTACCTGGAACGTCAAATCGTTCTGATTATTTTTGCACTGTCTTGCTGTACAACTTGTTTATTGTTCCTAATTTTGGTAGAATTTTTTGGGTACCATAAGTATGGTGGATGTTCAGATTGCTATAGACTGTTCTGTTTTTGACAGATTCTGTTTTTGATGCATAGTTTGCTTGTTTTGATGAATCTATCAATTTATATAAGTGGATTAAGCCATGGAAAAGTTATACTACAGTAGACACAATGCAAAAACAAAATATGAATTGGTTTGCAACAATACTTAGAGTGGTGATTTGCTTTATTATACTAACGGATCTTACCGAGTTTTCTGTTGAAGTTTTGTGTGGATGTAGTGTCTAATCGAGGATGTTTCGATGTGAGAAGAAGGAAGAGAGGCAAGAGCTCAAGCTCGGGGATGCCCGAGGCACCCCAAGTAAATATTCAAGGAGACTCAAGCGTCTAAGCTTGGGGATGCTGGGGAGGCATCCCCTCTTTCTTCAACAAGTATCGGTATGTTTTCGAATTCGTTTCGTTCGTGCATTATGTGCAAGTCTTGGAGCGTCTTTTGCATTTAGTTTTCATTTTTCTTTTATGCACCATGCTGGTATGAGATAGTCCTTGGTTGATTTATAGAATGCTCATTGCACTTCACTTAAATCTTTTGAGTGTGGCTTTATAGAATGCTTCATGTGCTTCAATTATATCATTTGAAGTTGGATTGCCTGTTTCTCTTTACATAGGAAACCGCCATTTGTAGAATGCTCTTTAGCTTCACTTATACTTGTTAGAGCGTGGGCATATATTTTGTAGAAAGAATTAAACTCTCTTGCTTCACTTATATCTATTTAGAGAGATGACAGGAATTGGTCATTCACATGGTTAGTCATAAAATCCTACATAAACTTGTAGATCGCTGAATATGATATGTTTGATTCCTTGCAATAGTTTTGCGATATAAAGATGATGATATTAGAGTTATGCTAGTGGATGGTTGTGGATTGTAGAGACACTTGTGTTGAGGTTTGCAAGTCCCGTAGCATGCACGTATGGTAACTGTTGTGTGACAAATTTGAAGCAAGGGGTGTTTCTTTGATTGTCTTCCTTATGAGTGGCGGTCGGGGACGAGCGATGGTCTTTTCCTACCAATCTATCCCCCTAGGGGCATGCGTAGTAGTACTTTGCTTCGAGGGCTAATAAACTTTTGCAATAAGTATATGAGTTCTTTATGACTAATGTGAGTCCATGGATTATACACACTCTCACCTTCCCGCCTTTGCTAGCCTCTTCGGTACCGTGCATTGCCCTTTCTCACCTCGAGAGTTGGTGCAAACTTCACCGGTGCATCCAAACCCCGTGATATGATACGCTCTATCACACATAAGCCTCATTATATCTTCCTCAAAACAGCCACCATACCTACCTATCATGGCATTTCCATAGCCATTCCGAGATATATTGCCATGCAACTTCCATCATCATCATATTCATGACTTGAGCATTTATTGTCATATTGCTTTGCATGATCGTAAGATAGCTAGCATGATGTTTTCATGGCTTGTCCTTTTTTTGATGTCATTGCTATGCTAGATCATTGCACATCCCGGTATACCGCCGGAGGCATTCATATAGAGTCATATCTTTGTTCCAGTATCGAGTTGTAATATCGAGTAAGTAAATAAAAGTGTGATGATCATCATTATAGAACATTGCCCCCCCCCCAAAAAGGGAAAGGCCAAAGAAGCCTAAATAAAAAAGGGGGCCAAAGAAGCCCACCAAAAAAAGGGGGGGGGGCAATGTTACTATCTCTTTTTCCACACTTGTGCTTCTAAGTAGCACCATGTTCTTCATATAGATTGTCTCCTATGTTGTCACTTTCATATACTAGTGGGAATTTTCATTATAGAACTTGGCTTGTATATTCCAACGATGGGCTTCCTCAAATGCCCTAGGTCTTCATGAGCAAGCAAGTTGGATGCACACCCACTTAGTTTCTTTTATTGAGCTTTCATACACTTATAGCTCTTAGTGCATTCGTTGCATGGCAATCCCTACTCCTCGCATTGACATCAATTGATGGGCATCTCCATAGCCCGTTGATTAGCCGCGTCGATGTGAGACTTTCTCCTTTTTTTGTCTTCTCCACATAACCTCCATCATTATATTCTATTCCACCTATAGTGCTATATCCATGGCTCGCGCTCATGTATTGCGTGAGGGTTGAAAAAGCTGAAGCGCGTTAAAAAGTATGAACCAATTGCTCGGCTTGTCATCGGGGTTGTGCATGATGGGGGCATTTTGTGTGACGAAAATGAAGCATGGCCAAACTGTATGATTTTGTAGGGATAAGCTTGCTTTTACCTTGTTGTTTTGAAAAGACATGATTGCTTTATTGGTATGCTCGAAGTATTATTGTTTTTATGTCAAATGATAGACTATTGCTTTGAATCACTCTTGTCTTAATATTCATGCCATGATTAGACATATGATCAAGATTATGCTAGGTAGCATTCCACATCAAAAATTATTCTTTTTTTATCATTTACCTACTCGAGGATGAGCAGGAATTAAGCTTGGGGATGCCGATACGTCTCCGTCGTATCTATAATTTTTTATTGTTCCATGCCAATATTATTCACTTTCATATACTTTTTGGCAACTTTTTATATTAATTTTGGGACTAACATATTGATCCAATGCCCAGTGCCAGTTCCTGTCTGTTGCATGTTTTTTGTTTCACAGAAACCCAATATCAAACGGAGTCCAAACGGGAAAAAACGGATGGAGATTTTTTTGGAATATTTATGATTTTTGGGAAGTAAAATCAACGCGGAACGGTATCCGAGGTGGGCACGAGGTAGGGGGGTGCGCCCTACCCCCCAGGCGCGCCCCTGACCCTCGTGGTCCACCCATAAGGCGGTTGATGCTCTCCTTCTGGAGAAAGAAAGCTAATTTTACAAGGAAGATCTGAGCGAAAGATTCACCCCAATCGGAGTTACGGATCTCCGGATATAAAAAAAACGATGAAGGGGTAGAATCTGAGAACGCAGAGAATGCAGAAACAGAGAGATAGATCCAATCTCGGAGGGGCTCTCGCCCCTCCCAAGCCATGGGAGCCAAGGACCAGAGGGGAAACCCTTCTCCCATCTAGGGAGAAGGTCAAGGAAGAAGAAGAAGAAGAAGGGGGGCTCTCTCCCCTTTGCTTCCGGTGGCGCCGGAACGCCGCCGGGGGCCATCATCATCACCGCGATCTTCACCAACACCTCCGCTATCTTCACCAACATCTCCATCACCTTCTATATCCAGCGGTCCACTCTCCTGCATCCCGCTGTACACCCTCTACTTGAACATGGTGCTTTATGCTACATATTATTATCAAATGATGTGTTGCCATCCTATGATGTCTGAGTAGATTCCTATTGTCCTATCGGTGATTGATGAATTGCTATGATTGGTTTGAGTTGCATGTTTTATTATTGGTGCTGTCCTATGGTGACCTCCGTGTCGCGCAAGCGTGAGGGATTCCCGCTGTAGGGTGTTGCAATACGTTCATGATTCACTTATAGTGGGTTGGTGAGTGACTGAAACACAAACCCGAGTAAGAGGGATTGTTGCGTATGGGATAAAAGGGGACTTGATGCTTTAATGCTATGGTTGGGTTTTACCTTAATGAATCTTTAGTAGTTGCGGATGCTTGCTAGAGTTCCAATTATAAGTGCATATGATCCAAGTAGAGAGAGTATGTTAGCTTATGCCTCTCCCTCAAATAAAATTGCAATAATGATTACTGGTCTAGTTATCGATTGCCTAGGGACAAATAACTTTCTCGTGACAACAAGCTCTTTACTTTTACTAATTTAGTTGTGTCTTTATCTAAACAACCCCTAGTTTATGTTTACGCTCTCTTTATTATCTTGCAAACCTATCCTATCACACCTACAAAGTACTTCTAGTTTCATACTTGTTCTAGGTAAAGCAAACGTCAAGCGTGCGTAGAGTTGTATCGGCGGTCGATAGAACTTGAGGGAATATTTATTCTACCTTTAGCTCCTCGTTGGGTTCGACACTCTTACTTATCGAAAACTGTTGCGATCCCCTATACTTATGGGTTATCAGGCCCCACTCCGGAACCTTCTAGAACCTTCACGGTACAATACCGAAAAATCTCGAACATTGTCCGGTGGCCAAAATAGGACTTCCCATATATAAATCTTTACCTCCGGACCATTTCGGAACTCCTCGTGACGTCTGGGATCTCATCTGGGACTCCGGACAACATTTGGTAACTGCACACTAATTCCAATAAAATCTCTAGCGTCACCGAACCTTAAGTGTGTAGACCCTACGGGTTCGGGAATCATGCAGACATGACCGAGACAGCTCTCTGGCCAATAACCAACAGCGGGATCTGGATACCCATGTTGGCTCCTGATATGTCTCCAACGTATCTATAAATTTTGATTGTTCCATGCTATTATATTACCCCTTTTTGGATGTTTATGGGCTTTATTTTACACATTTATATCATTTTTGGGACTAACCTACTAACCGGAGGCCCAACCTGTATAGCTGTTTTTTTTTGCCTATTTTAGTATTTTGAAGAAAAGGAATATCAAACAGCGTCCAAACGGAATGAAACTTTCGGGAGCGTGATTTTTGGAACGAACATGATCCAGAGGACTTGGAGTGCAAGCCAAGAAGCAGCCGAGGCGGCCACGAGAGGGTAGGACGCGCCCACCCCTACAAGGCACGCCCCCTGTCTCGTGGGCCCCTCGGGCGGCCACCGACGTACTTCTTCCTCCTATATAAGCCTACGTACCCCGAAAACATCCAGGAAGCAACCGAAACACAATTTCCACCGCCGTAACCTTATGTATCCGCGAGATCCCATCTTGGAGCCTTCGCTGGCGCTCCGTCAGAGGGGGAATCAACCACGGAGGGCTTCTACATCAACACCATAGCCCCTCCGATGAGTTGTGAGTAGTTTACCACCGACCTTGGATCCATAGTTATTAGCTAGATGGCTTCTTCTCTCTTTTTGGATCTCAATACAATGTTCTCCCCCTCTTTAGAGGAGATCTATTCGATGTAAACTCTTTTTGCGGTGTGTTTGTCGAGATCCGATGAATTGTGGGTTTATGATCAAGTTTATCTATGAGAAATATTTGAATCTCCTCTGAATTCTTTTATGTATGATTGAGTTATCTTTGCAAGTCTCTTCGAATTATTAGTTTGGTTTGGCCTACTAGATTGATCTTTCTTGCCATGGGAGAAGTGCTTAGCTTTGGGTTCAATCTTGCGGTGTCCTTACCCAGTGATAGAAAGGGTTGCAAGGCACGTATTGTATTGTTGCCATCGAGGATAAAAAGATGGAGTTTATATCATATTGCATGAGTTTATCCCTCTACATCATGTCATCTTGCTTAATGTGTTACTCTGTTCTTTATGAACTTAATACTCTAGATGCAGGAAGGAGTCGGTCGATGTGTGGAGTAATAGTAGTAGATGCAGGTAGGAGTCGGTCTACTTGTCACGGACGTGATGCCTATATACATGATCATGCCTAGATAATCTCATAATTATTCTCTTTTCTATCAATTGCTCGACAGTAATTTGTTCACCCACCGTAATACTTATGTTATCTTGAGAGAAGCCTTTAGTGAAACCTATGGCCCCCGGGTCTATCTTTTATCTTATTTGCTTTCAATCTACTTTTATTTGCATCTTTACTTTTTGCATCTATAATATAAAATACCAAACATATATTTATCTTATCATACTATCTCTATCAGATCTCACTTTCGCAAGTGGCCATGAAGGGATTGACAACCCCTTTATTGAGTTGGTTGCGAGTTCTTTGTTCGTTTGTGTAGGTGCATGGGACTTTTGAGGAGCCTGATACGTCTCCAACGTATCTATAATTCTTGATTGTTCCATGCTATTATATTACCCCTTTTGGATGTTTATGGGCTTTATTTTACACATTTATATCATTTTTAGGACTAACCTACTAACCGGGGCCCAGCCCGTATTGCTGTTTTTTTTGCCTATTTCAGTATTTCGAAGAAAAGGAATATCAAACTGAGTCCAAACGGAATGAAACCTTCGGGAGTGTGTGTCGGGGAAACTGATCCACGAACACCTATGGGACCGGCGGACCGAGCCCCTTTCGGTTTGGCGGGGGGCGAAGATCGCACGAAGAGCGGATCGAGGCGAAGCACATGAGCAGTTTTACCCAGCTTCGGAGCTCTCCGGAGAGATAACACTCCTACTGCTGCATGTCTGAGTGTATTGAGTTCTTGCTCGGGAGCGCTGAGTGCTACAGTACACACAAGCTGCTAACGAGACCGAACGTGAGTGTTTTTCTGCCCCCCGAACCCCCCTCTACGTTGCGCATGGGCCTCCTTTTATATGCTGAAGGGGTCACCGACAGGTGGCAACGTAGATAAGGGTAAAAATGGAAAAGGAATTGCGGTTGGTACAACCACCTGTACAGTGTATCCTACCTAACCCTGACGGCAGGGGACAAAGGCATTAAATGCCCGTCTGCGTCGCCCAAATAGAGCAGAAAGGGACCGTCAGGGACGCCACCGCTCACCATGATGGCAGTCTTGTCAGCGTCGCTTGCCACCGCGCACCGCTGGCTGCACAGCTTCCTGCCACGCGCGCCTGGAAAGGCCCCAGGGCGACACGTTGGTGGATGTGCTGGAGCGCGGGTACAGAGTGGTAGCTTGCCGCGGCAAGCGCCTTGCCGCGGCCGTTGTCTTGTCGCGTCCGGAAGCTTGTCGCTCGCCGGGCCTTGCGGGACGCGTGGCGCGTCGCGGCAAGTTCCTTGAGATGCCTTGGTTGGCCTTCCCGGCAAGCTCCTCTTGCCGGGGCCTCGTCTCCTTGGCTTGAATACTTTGTTCTTGAATGGTTCCAAAGGAACCACGGAGGACCTTGGCGGTCACCCGGCAAGCCTTGCCGTGGGGTGCTGCGACTGCCCGTGCACAAGTTCGGGATACTAGGGTACCCCTACTCTAGTACACCGGCAGGAGCCCCCGGGCCTGGGGCCACACATGGCGCCGAGCGCTGTTGGGCCAGGCCCAAAACAGGGCACGGGCACGCGTGGCCTAGGTTACACCGTATCTTACTCCGTATCCACCGCGCCCTCCCCGAACTGCACGCTCGAATGCGGCGTCGTGGGAGAGATCGTGGGTGGTTTCTTTATTCGGAAAGACGGAACGCCCGCCCCCTCCCTCTTTATAAGCAGGGGAAACAGGGGCAGTTCACCCATCTCGCCAGTTGCTACTCCAATCTCAGAAATCTCCGCCGCTCCCCCCTTCTTCCCAAAGCTGAAAGAGAGCAGCGCTTCGCTCCCCATCACCACCAGCATCACCAACGCCGTCGATCCCCCCCCACCTCCGCCATGGCTCCGAAAGCCGACAAGGGGAAGGCCGTGAAGTCGGCCAAGGCGCAGCGGCTCGCGGCACTGCGAAAGGAGCGGGCCATTCCCCCCCCCCAGCTCGCCGCGAAGGAGCTGAGGGAGTACTACTACCTCTTCTGGTCGACGGAGATGCGAGCGCATCCGCGTACGAAGGTACTTCCAGCTGCCGCTTCGGAACTGGCTCCGAATGGATACCCTTTCTTCGCGCTGTTCTTCTACTGCGGGCTCTGCCCGCCTTTCTCTGAATTTTTCTGCGATATCATGACCACCTACGGGTTCCGCCTCCTTGACTTCAGCCCCAATGCCGTTCTGACCATGGCAGTTTTTGCACATCTCTGCGAAAACTTTGTCGGAGTCCATCCAAATGTCGCTCTTTTTTGCCATTTCTTTATGCCCCGAGTTGAGAGAGGAGAACCTTTATCCGGCGGAATTGCCTGGATCTCAAGAGCTGGCAAGAAGGAAGCTTATCTGGAGGGAGAGCTCCGCAACAAGTGGGAGGAATGGAGAGCAGAATGGTGCTGGATTGTTGAGGAGAACCCGCAGCCATTCACCGCCCAGCGCCAAGTCCCAATAGCGCGCGGCAACGATTGGAGCAACGTGGCCCCGGAAGACGATAGGCTGAAGATTGCCATCACCCGGATCTTACGCCTTAGGCTTGCCGGGCTCACCGTAGGCGCCGTTGGCGCAGATTTTCTTCGCCGCCGCATCGCCCCCCTGCAGGAGAGGAGGAGACCCGCCTGGGAGTTCCAGAACGCGGCGGATATCATGAGGTTGCGCCCGGGCCTCAACTTCAACTTCACTGTCCTGGAACTAGACGCGATGATCCTGGAACTGTTCAAGCGCGATCCTCAGCATCCTGAGGTGTTCATGTTGCCGAGGGGTGTCGTTCCGCTGTGCAACAACTCCTCGCTCGACCGCATCCGTGCAATGATGCCACTGTGCGACTCGCATGGAATTGTCCCAACTTGGCAAGAGCCTGCAGACGTCGTCGTGCAGGAGTTCTTTGACGGTCTGGTAGAAGTGCCGGTCCGCCCCGATGAACAGAAAAGCCTCACCCGCGACACCACCGATGCGGAGATGCAGCGCATCGCCACTAGGCTGGAAGAGGCGGCAGCAGCCACTGCCGCGGGTGAGTTTGGATTCACCGTGAAGGAGGCAGAGGCAGCAGAGGCGGCAAGCCTTGTCGAGCGAGAGGAGTTTGCCGGCGAGGAAGAGCTTGTCGGGCCTGAAGCTGAGTCGAGCGAGCCCGCCGAGGGCGCGAGCGACTCATTGAAGATCGGATCCTCCTCCTCCCCACCTTCAGCCAGCTCGCCGCAAGCGGAGCCCCCAGCTCCACCAAGAAGGCGTCTCCGCAAGGACGGGGACGTAGCGGGGCGGCAGGCGAGTCAACAGCCGCCGTGCCGCGCGACACGCTCTACCGAGGCAAGCACTGTTGCCGCGGGAGTGCCTCACGCCGCTGCGGCAACTGGAGCGGGGTCTTCCCGGTCCACCGCTACTGCTCCTGCCAAGCGGACAAGGGAAACTACTCCTCCGCTCCGACGCACCGGAGGCGAGCCGGACTTCGATCTCTCCGCGCTCAGCTCCGACGAGGAAGAAGAAGAGTAAGATTCCTTGCCGTACTTGTAGTTCTTCAATTCTTGCTGTTTTGTCTTGTGTCTGATTTGCTTTACTCCGAACCCATTCCTTTTCAGGACTCTGGTCCAGAGAGCGGTGAAGAGAGCCAAGGTCCCGGTAATTATCATCGAGGACGAACCCACCGCGACAACAGGGGGCGTGTCCGAGACCACCTTGCCGGACCCAGCAACTTTTCCCCAAAGCAGCCCCCAGTGCAGCCCCCAGCGTAAGTATATGGTTTACTTCATGCTGTCAGGCGTGCATGGGTGCTCTTTCTTTGCTGATATCTGACTGTTGGTTTGTGTAGGAGCAGAGTAGCCTCACCAGGAGTGCCCGGAAGCCGCTCCCGAAATGCCATCTGCTTCGACTACACCGCCAAGGGAGGATTCCCTGGCAAGGGAGCATTCTTCGACAAGGGAGAATTCTCCGGCAAGGGATAGTTCTCCGGCAAGGGACGACACCAGCGATCCTCTGGTGGTTGAGACCATGACTGCGGATCCTAGTACAGGTAATCCACTTGCTTGAAAACTTCCCTTTGGTTCTTCTTCTTCTGATTTTCTTTTTGAATATATGCTTGACTTTTCTCCTTTTTCCGTTTGTCAGATCCATCTGCCACGGAGCCGATGGTAACCGAGGTCGCCGGCAAGGAGAACGTGCGCAGCAATACCGACGACGCTGTTGCCACTGAAGGAGAAGCCGACGCTGATGATCCCGCCGGCGAAGAGGCTGCCAAAGCTGCCGCCGCAGAAGCTGGCAAGGGATCCGGCGATCGCACTGACGGCCCCGAGGCCGCAGGAGCGTCAGGCGCTACGCCGACCGCCGATCCCTCCACCACTGCTGCAGCGCCAGGCTCCGAAGAGCCCCAGCCCGGCACCTATTTGAAGGCCGGCGACGGCATCTTCATCAAGCTCCCCTGGGCGTCAAGCTCCAGGGCGCCGGTCGAAGGAGAGGCCTTGGATGGAGAGGTGCTCGCCTCCGCCGGGCTGACGCTGGTCGACGCGCCAAGCAGCAGCAGCGACGAGCCTGAGGAGGAGCGGCTGCTGCGGAAGTTGTTGTCGCTTTACCGCGCCCGACAAGCCAAGCTGGAATCCCGAGAAGTGCTTGTCGCGAAAGCGGGAGTGGACATCGAGAAGCGCGCGGAGGAGCTCTGGGGTCTCAGGCAGGAAGCTCTCTGGTCCCTGGCAGAGGAGCGGGAGCAAGTCGCCGAGGAGCGGAAAGCCTTCCTCCTCGAGAAGGCTGAAGTTGAAGAGCAACAGTGACTTGTTGCTGAAAAGCTATCTGCGCAAGAAGGCGAGTTGGCGCAGCGCAAGGTCAACCTTGACAGCCATGAGGAGGAGCTTTCCACGCGCGAGCAAGCAATTGGCGGGGCTCTCAAGGAAGCAAAGGATGCTGCTGCAGCTGCCGAGGCCGCCAAGAAGGAGCTGGAGACGAAGATGGCGCAGCTGGAGGCCGATCTCAAGGTGAGCGGCGAGGAGCTTGCCGCGCTCAAGCGTGAGCACGAGAAGGACGCCGCCGCTCATGGCGAGCTGCAGGGTCGTCTCGCTGAGAGGAGCAAAGAGCTTAGCGCCGCCAAGGACTCCAACGCAGATCTTGAGTTGAAGCTGGCCACTTTGACCAAGACGTTGGACGGCGCCAGGGAGCAGGAAGTGGCCTTGAAGGAGAAGATCAAGGCCGATGAGGCGCTGCTGGCGAGTGCTGCTGCCGCCCAGAATGCTTTTAGGGAGACTGTGGAGCACTGGACCGAGGGTCTCGTGAATGTTGCCGCCGCCATCGACGGGGAGCTGGCGCAGCTGGGGATGGAGGACCTCGGGTATTCTTCCGACGAGCACCTCCAACCCAGCGCCAAGCTCAGCTTGTTCTTCAAAGGCGTGGCGACGGCCCTCCAGGGACTCCGGGAGAAGATCCCAAAGCAGCTGGCCGACAAGTCGCGCAAGATCTGCGCGGGAGTTCTTCAAAAGGTGCTGGTGAAGGTGGCCTTCCGCAACCCAGGCCTCAACCTCACCAACGTCCTCAGGTCCCTGCCGCCGGATGCTGATCTGGAAGTGCTCAAGGCCCTTGTCGCACCCATTGTGGACAAGGTGAGCGAGATCAAGAGGGTTGAGGGCGATCGCGTAGATTAGGTCGCCCGTTTTCTCTTTTTCTTTGTCGCTACTGGTCATGTCGTGAGAACAATCTGTTAGAGCTGCGACAAGCTATCTTGTAATATAACTCTATTTTGGGTAGATATTGCTGTGTTATTTCCTTTACTTGATTCCTTCCTTTGTATGTTTTTGCCCTACGCTTTTAGGGAACTTGTCGGCGCAGGCACCTTAGCCGCGAGCGCTGAGTGCGGGACATCAGCAGCCTGCTGGCGGTGCCGCTACCGACAAGAAACCTTGTCGCAACTAGTCGCAGCTCACTTAAGTTGTTGAGCGGACTCGAAACAAAGTAAGGGCGCAACTAGCTACGAGTTGGTTCCTCCGCGCACAGGTTTTCCATACAAAGCACGGTCGTTCGAGGAAGATAACTTAAATTTTTTAAAACTGATTGCTCAAACTTTAGCAACTTAGCTTTTCTGTCGTTTGCTTCCCGGCAAGGCGAAACTTCCTTGAACGACGCCTGGTACACACCATTATCTTCTCCTTTCCCCCGGCAAACTTGTGGGTGAGGGAACTTTCCTTCTTTTGAGAAACAGAAAGAAGAGAAAATAAAGATATGGAGCCTTACGGCTCGTTATTGCTTACCGGGGGTTGGCGCTGCACAAAGTGTCAGATAACGCATGCAAAGGAAAAGTAGAAAGCATGAAATTGACAAGATGTGCGGAGCACATGGGCTTTACTTATGCACGGGGTCTGCGCCCAGCTTCATACAAAGGATTACATGCAACATCGGCAAGACTTGTACAAAAGTTGGTTGCCGGAAATGGTTCTGGCAGCCGCGCCCTACGGGTAAAATTTACAAAGATGCTCAATGTTCCAGGAGTTGCTCACCGGAATGCCATCTTCGGTCTCAAGGCGGACAGCGCCAGGCCTAGTGACTCGTTTCACCCGGTAAGGGCCTTCCCACTTCGGCGTCAACTTGTTGGAATTCTTGGCGGACTGAACGCGCCGAAGAACAAGGTCGCCTTCCTCGAGACTTTTGGCATTAACTTTGCGGCTATGGTAGCGGTGCAAAGCTTGCTGGTATCGAGCAGCTCGTACAGCAGCCTGAAGACCGTCCTCCTCAAGGAGCAGCATGTCATCTTGTCGCAACTGCTCTTGCTCAAGCTCATCATAAGTGAGCACTCGAGGTGACCCGTATACGAGTTCCGTGGGGAGAACTGCCTCTGCTCCATAGACTAGAGTGAAAGGTGTCTGGCCAGTGGCTCGATTTGGCGTCGTCCTGATCGACCAAAGCACCACCGGCAGCTCCTCAATCCAGTTCCTTCCGCACTTGCGCAGCCTGTCGAAAGTCCTGGTCTTGAGCCCGCGCAGCACTTCAGCATTTGCCCTCTCCGCTTGACCGTTGCTTCTTAGATGAGCAACAGAAGCGAAGCAGACCTTGGCGCCAAGATCTTGGACGTACTGCATGAAGGTGCGGCTCATGAATTGTCTGCCGTTGTCGGTGATGATCCTGTTAGGGATCCTGAAACGGCAAACAATCAACCTAAAGAACTTGACTGCTGACTGTGCCGTCACCTTCCTCACTGGTTCCACTTCCGGCCACTTTGTGAACTTGTCGATTGCAACGTACAAGTACTCAAAGCCCCCGACAGCTTGGGGAAAAGGGCCGAGGATATCGAGCCCCCAGACCGAAAATGGCCAGGATAAAGGGATCGTCTAGAGAGCTTGAGCTGGCTGGTGTATCTGCTTGGAATGGAACTGGCACGCTTCACACTTGGTTACTTGTGCAGTTGCATCTTGGAGGGCTGTCGGCCAAAAGAAACCTTGCCGGAACGCTTTGCCGGCAAGTGCTCTTGCGCCAATGTGGTGACCACATATGCCTCCATGTATCTCTGCCAACAGCTTTTGCCCGTCCTTCCGGTGAATACACTTCAATTTCACGCCGTTGAGTCTTCTTCTGTACAGTGTGTCGTCGACAAACTGGTACATACTTGACTGCCGGGCTACTCTTCCCGCTTCTTCTTGCTCTTCGGGAAGTTCTCCTGTCTGAAGGAAACGGACAATCTGCTGTGCCCATGCTGGAGCTTGCGGCTCGACAACAAAGACTAAAGGCACATCTGCTACTGTGAGAACATCCGCTTCTACGGCGAGAACCTGCGGCTCAGCCGGAGCTTGACGTTCCCCGGCAAGCTTGCCGGAGCAAAACTTGTCGGGAGCGTCTGCTTCAATGGAACAAACCCTAAGGCTTGCCGGAGCAGACTGCTCCTCAGCACCTTTGGTGTTGATCTTGAGGACCTTCTTGGCGGCGGCTTCGGGGAGCTCTGTCAAAAAATAGTCACCAGAAATCAACTTCCTCTTCTTGGTCTGTCCAGTTGATGGTGTTACAGACGGTTGAGTCAGCTTGAGCACAAAGATCCCTGGTTCCACAGGTAACCTAAGTGCGGCGCACTTCGACAGGCCATCGACAATGTCGTTCTGAGCTCTTGGAACATGTTCCATCTGTAGGCCGTCAAAGTGCTCTTCTAGCTTTCTCACTTCACCAAAGTAAGCTTCCATCAACGGACTCTGATAATTCTTGTTCACTTGGCGGATGACAAGCTGCGAGTCACCCCTGACAATGAGCTTCTTGATCCCAAGGTCTGCTGCGATCCTGAGACCGGCAAGCAAACCTTCATACTCCGCGGTATTGTTTGTTGCTTGCTCCTTGGGAAAGTGCATCTGGACTACGTACTTGAGGTGCTCTCCGGTGGGTGCAACAAGTAGCACGCCCGCACCGGCGCCTTGCAGCGAGAAGGCACCATCACAGTACATCAGCCACTCTTTGCTTGCTTCCTTAACGGGGATGCTCGTTTCTGGAATTTCTTCATCTTGTGTTGGCGTCCACTCTGCTATGAACTCTGCCAATGCTCTGCTTTGGATAGTTGAAGTGCTCTCAAACTTGAGGCCAAAGCTTGACAGTTCCAGTGCCCACTCGACAATCCTGCCTGTTGCTTCTGGATTTTGCAGTATCCTCTTCAGCGGAAAACGAGTGGCGACTGTGATCTCATGTGCTTGGAAGTAATGGCACGGTTTTCTCGAGGCCATGAGAAGGCCGAAAAGAAATTTCTGCACACCAGAGTACCTTGACCTAGCCCCTTGCAGAAGGGAACTGACAAAGTAAACTGGGAGCTGCACCATTCTTTTCTGCATCTTCTCACGCGCCTGCGCAGATCCATCTTTGTCGGGACCAGAGCTTGCCGGTGAAGTCCTCTGCTTGTCGCTGGATGCATCTGCCATGGTTGCTGGTTCATCATCCGCCTCCCTCTCCGCTACTAACGCAGCACTAACCACTTGATTGGTTGCCGCTATATATAGCAGCAACTTCTCTTGTGGCTTAGGTGCGACAAGTGTTGGAGTGGAGGACAGGTGTCTCTTTAAGTCCTGCAGCGCAGCCTCCGCTTCCGGAGTCCATTTCATTGGTCCTGCCTTTTTCAATATTTTGAAAAATGGCAGGGCGCGCTCAGCAGACCTAGAGATAAACCTGCTGAGAGCAGCTACGCAACCGGCAAGTCTTCGTACATCCTTGATGCGCTTTGGTGCTTCAATCTGCTCAATGGCCTTGATCTTGTCGGGATTGGCTTCAATTCCCCGCTGAGACACGAAGAGCCCGAGAAGCTTGCCGGAGGGGACTCCGAACACACACTTCTCGGGGTTAAGCTTGAGGTTGATCTTGCGCAGATTTGCAAAGGTTTCGTCTAAGTCTTGAATCAGAGTCGCCTTGTCCTTGCTCTTGACCACTATGTCATCCATGTAGGCTTCCACATTTCTGTGTATTTGCGGCTCAAAAGTGTCATGGACTACCCTTGCAAATGTTGAACCAGCATTCTTTAAACCGAAAGGCATCCATACGAAACAGTATGTGCCACATGGGGTGATGAATGCGGTCTTCTCCTCATCCTCTTCTGCCATGAAGATCTGATGGTATCCTGAGTATGCATCAAGAAATGAAAGCAAGTCACATCCGGCCGTGGAGTCAACGATCTGGTCGATGTGCGGCAAGGGAAATGGGTCTTTGGGACAAGCTTTATTGACATCGGTAAAGTCGATACAAAGCCTCCATTTCCCGTTTGCCCTGCGCACAACTACAGGGTTGGCCAACCACGTAGGATGGAGCACTCCTCTGACGAGGCCTGCTGCTTCCAATTTCTTGATTTCTTCTGCGATGAATTCTTGGCGCTCCACTGCCTGTTTCCTGACTTTCTGCTTGATGGGCCGCGCACGAGGACAGACGGCAAGATGGTGCTCGATTACTTTCCTGGGAACACCGGGGATGTCAGACGGTTGCCATGCAAATACGTCGACGTTCGCCCGCAGGAAAGCAACGAGCGCGCTTTCCTATTTAGGGTCGAGAGTGGCACTGATGGTGAAGGTACCACCAGTGCCATCCTCCTTGGCGGACACCTTCTTGGTCTCTGGTGGAGCTACCGTTGTTTTCTTACACTTGCCGGTGGAGCTCGATGGTGCGTCCTCGACGGTAGCGCAGCACTCCGAAGAGGTGCGCTTGCCGGAGTGGGCATCAGAACTCTTGCCGGACTTGGCCTTCTTCTTCGCCCCGGGAGCTTCAACGGCAAGTGACTTGCGATCTGCTGCGGCTGCTGCTTCCCGGTAGATCTTGTCGGCGCAGATAAGAGCATCCTTTTTGTCGCCAGGGACAGAGATGACACTTATCGGGCCTGGCATCTTCAGCATGTTGTATGCATAGTGAGAGGCTGCCATGAACTTGGCGAGTGCTGGACGGCCGAGTATCCCATTGTAAGGCAATGGAAAGTCAGCAACGTCGAAAGTGACCCTCTCAGTCCTGAAGTTCAACTCGCTGCCAAATGTCACCGGCAACGTGATCTTTCCCTTCGGCTTGCTCCTTCTCGGATTGATGCCTTGGAATGTGCCGGTCTCTTCGAGCTCGCCATCAGGGATCTGGAGTTTCTGGAGTACCGCGGAGGAGATCAGGTTCAAGCCGGCCCCGCCGTCAACTAGCATCTTAGTGACCTTGAGGTTGCGGATAGTTGGTGAAACCAACATCGGCAAGCACCCGACCGCAGTTATGCGATCAGGGTGGTCCTCAATATCAAAGATGATAGGCGTGCTGGACCATTTCAGAGGCTTGCGTGACTCGACGGGTGGTTCTGCTGCATTGACTTCCCGCACCCACTGCTTGAGCTGGCGGTGTGAAGTATGCAGAGAAGCACCACCGTCAATGCACAAGACCTCTGTGGCTTTCTAGAACTCCTGCTCATCGGTCTCGTCATCATCCATATCTTCATCGTCGTCGTCATCTTCATCCTTGTCGTGGCCGCGGGGAGGTCTGTCTCCTTGCCGCTGCTTGGCCTTGCCGCGGCGTCCTCCTCGGCCGGGGCGTTTCTTGCCGGCTCCTCCAGCACCTTCCTGGGCTTTCTCCTTGTCACGTCGCTCGTATTCAGCCTTTTGCTGCTCGACAAGCTGCTCGACCTTCTTGCAGCTCTGGAGGTCATGGCCCTTGGTGCGGTGGATCTTGCAGTACTGCTTGTTGGTGCCATCCTGCTTGTCGGCAACCGCCACAGCCTCCTCGCTGGAGCTACCAGCTTTGGCTTTCTTGGCGCCACCTCCGTTGCCGGACTGCTCAACGACTAGCACATCTTTGCCTTTCTTCTTCCTGTTGTTCCGCCACCGGTTTTTCTTTGCCGGAGCAGTCTCCTCACTATCAGATCCTCCTGCTCCTATATTCTCTCCAGGGAGTTTCCTCCCTTCCTCAGCACGTGCACACTTGTCGGCCAGGGCATATAGCTCACTGACGTCTCTGATCTTGCACATCGCCATCTCCTCCCGCATCCTGCGGTTTCGCACGTTCTGATGGAACACGCTGATTACCGCGGCAGGGTGGACATCTGGAATGTTGTGCTGTACACGGCTGAATCTCTGAATGTACTTGCGTAGGGGCTCTCCTTCCTTCTGGGCGAGCAGATGAAGGTCGCTCTCTTGGCCATGAGGCTTGTGGCCGCCTGTAAAGGCGCCGACAAACTGATGGCATAGGTCTGCCCAGGAGGATATGGAGTTGTCCGGCAAGTGCATGAGCCAGGATCTGACATTGGGCTTGAGCACCAGTGGGAAGTAGTTGGCCAGGATCTTGTCGTCCCGCCCCCCGGCAGCTTGCACCGCGATGGTGTAGATGCTAAGGAACTCCGACGGATGCGACTTGCCGTCGTACTTCTCTGGTACATCTGGCTTGAAATTCTTCGTGCTGGGCCACTGGACTTGCCGCAGCTCACGAGTGAACGCAGGGCAACCTACCGCGTACGGCAAGTCGCCTGGTTCCCCTAGTGCATGCATGTCGACAGAGGGCCCAGCGCGCTGGTCCGATTGACGCCACGCTTCTCTTCGGCGCTCGATGCGAGTACGAGCGTCTTCTTGCTGCCGTTTGTGAAGAACTTGGCGCTGATCGTGACGAGCTCGTGGATCTGATGATGCGGTGGAGTCGATGTCGAGGTGGATCCGGCGAGTTGGCGATCTTGGTCTTCGGGGTGGAGAGTGCATGGTGGTCGCACCCCCACCGGTTTCGTCGCCATCGGCTTGTGCCTGGCAGTCCTGCCGCGACAGCAATGCACTCGGCTGCCGCGGAGTGTCGCCGTTGGCGAAGCCGATGAGACTCTGAATGGTGGCCCTCCATTGATTGATCTTGTCTGCCATTGGAGGGTAATCCAGGAGCATTTGAGCTCGCGCCAAAGCTTCTGCTGGAGTGGTGGGTGGCAGTGGCGAACGGTGCGAGGAGCGGGATATGCTCGGACTTCTAACTATGTTAGAAGGAGCAGTATCCCGTCCAGGCGACCGTGTCTCGCTCGTGCCAACACGTTGGCATGCATGCTGGTCTTGAGCACCCAGAGATCCACCAGCTCGATCTTGGTCCAACAAACGTATGGCACTGCGAATACCATGACGTTGTCGATCCTGCGCCTCCTGAGACGGGCGCAGTGCATGTACGGACGCCGAGGTCTACGCAGCCTTGTCCTTGGACCTGGCTGCACCGTGATCTCCCTCGTCAATGCCCGTTCTTCCGTCGGCGTCTACCCCACCACTCGTTTGCTCCGGTGGTGGTGGGATCAACGTGGACGGAACAGCTGCCGCCGAAGTCTTCTTCTTCGGTGGCATGTCGATGAAGAAGATGAAGATCTAGCTCATGTGAACGCCGGATCAGGTTCACACAACCTCGACGCCCCCTACCTGGCGCGCCAAAGATGTCGGGTAAACTGATCCACGAACACCTATGGGACCGGCGGACCGAGCCCCTTTCGGTTCGGCGGGGGGGCGGAGATCGCACGAAGAGCGGATCGAGGCGAAGCACATGAGCAGTTTTACCCAGCTTCGGAGCTCTCCTAAGAGATAACACTCCTACTGCTGCATGTCTGAGTGTATTGAGTTCTTGCTCGGGAGCGCTGAGTGCTACAGTACACACAAGCTGCTAACGATACCGAACGTGAGTGTTTTTCTGCCCCCCGAACCCCCCTCTACGTTGCGCATGGGCCTCCTTTTATATGCTGAAGGGGTGACCGACAGGTGGCAACATAGATAAGGGTAAAAATGGAAAAGGAATTGCGGTTGGTACAACCACCTGTACAGTGTATCCTACCTAACCCTGACGGCAGGGGACAAAGGCATTAAATGCCCGTCCGCATCGCCCAAATAGTGCAGAAAGGGACCGTCAGGGATGCCACCGCTCGCCACGATGGCAGTCTTGTCAGCGTCGCTTGCCACCGCGCACCGCTGGCTGCACAGCTTCCTGCCACGCGCGCCTGGAAAGGCCCCAGGGCGACACGTTGGTGGATGTGCTGGAGTGCGGGTACAGAGTGGTAGCTTGCCGCGGCAAGCACCTTGCCGCGGCCGTTGTCTTGTCGCGTCCGGAAGCTTGTCGCTCACCGGGCCTTGCCGGGATGCGTGGCGCGTCGCGGCAAGTTCCTTGAGATGCCTTGGTTGGCCTTCCCGGCAAGCTCCTCTTGCCGGGGCCTTGTCTCCTTGGCTTGAATACTTTGTTCTTGAATGGTTCCAAAGGAACAACGGAGGACCTTGGCGGTCACCCGGCAAGCCTTGCCGCGGGGTGCTGCGACTGCCCGTGCACAAGTTCGGGATACTAGGGTACCGCTACTCTAGTACACCGACAGCGTGATTTTTGGAACACACGTGATCTAGAGGACTTGGAGTGCAAGCTAAGAAGTAGCCGAGGCGGCCACGAGAGGGTAGGGCGCGCCCACCCCTATAGGGCGCGCCCCCTGTCTCGTGGGCCCCTCGGGCGGCCACCGACGTACTTCTTCCTCCTATATAAGCCTACGTACCCTGAAAACATCCAGGGAGCAACCGAAACACAATTTCCACCGCCATAACCTTCTGTATCCGCGAGATCCCATCTTGGAGCCTTCGCCGGCACTCCGCCGGAGGCGGAATCGACCATAGAGGGCTTCTACATCAACACCATAGCCCCTCCGATGAGTTGTGAGTAGTTTACCACAGACCTTCGGGTCCATGGTTATTAGCTAGATGGCTTCTTCTCTCTTTTTGGATCTCAATACAATGTTCTCCCCCTCTCTTGTGGAGATCTATTCAATGTAAACTCTTTTTGCGGTGCGTTTGTCGAGATCCGATGAATTGTGGTTTTATGATCAAGTTTATCTATGAGAAATATTTGAATCTTCTCTAAATTCTTTTATGTATGATTGAGTTATCTTTGCAAGTCTCTTTAAATTATCAGTTTGGTTTGGCCTACTAGATTGATCTTTCTTGCCATGGGAGAAGTGCTTAGCTTTGGGTTCAATCTTGCGGTGTCCTTACCCAGTGACAGAAAGGGTTGCAAGGCACGTATTGTATTGTTGCCATCGAGGATAAAAAGATGGGGTTTATATCATATTGCATGAGTTTATCCCTCTACATCATGTCATCTTGATTAATGCGTTACTCTGTTCTTTATGAACTTAATACTCTAGACGCAGGCAGGAGTCGGTCGATGTGTGGAGTAATAGTAGTAGATGCAGGTAGGAGTCGATCTACTTGTTGCGGACGTGATACCTATATACATGATCATGCCTAGATAATCTCATAATTATTCGCTTTTCTATCAATTGCTCGACAGTAATTTGTTCACCCACCATAATACTTATGCTATCTTGAGAGAAGCCTCTAGTGAAACCTATGGCCCCCGGGTCTATCTTTTATCTTATTTGCTTTCAATCTACTTTTATTTGCATTTTACTTTTTGCAATGCTACGTCTTGAGCTAGCGTTGGTTTTCCCCGAAGAGGAGAGGGTGATGCAGCAAAGTGTAGCATAAGTATTTCCCTCAGTTTTGAGAACCAAGGTATCAATCCAGTATGAGGCTCCTCAAAAGTCCCACGCACCTACACAAACAAACTGAGAACTCGCAACCAACACAATAAAGGGGTTGTCAATCCCTTCACGGTCACTTACGAAAGTGAGATCTGATAGAGAAAGTATGGTAAGATAAATATATTTTTGGTATTTTATAATATAGATGCAGAAAAGTAAAGATGCAAATAAAAGTAGATTGAAAGCAAATATGATAAGAGATAGACCCGGGGTTTCATTAGAGGCTTCTCTTGAGAGCATAAGTATTACGGTGGGTGAACAAATTACTGTCAAGCAATTGATAGAAAAGCGAATAATTATTACGTTATCTAGGCATGATCATGTATATAGGCATCACGGCCATAACAAGTAGACCGACTCCTGCCTGCATCTACTACTATTACTCCACACATCAACCACTATCCAGCATGCATCTAGAGTATTAAGTTCATAAGAACGGAGCAATGCATTAAGCAAGATGACATGATGTAGAGGGATAAACTCATACAATATGATATAAACCCCATCTTGTTATCCTCGATGGCAGCAATACAATACGTGTCTTGCAACCCTTTCTGTCACTGGGTAAGATCACCGCAAGATTGAACCCAAAGCTAAACACTTCTCCCATGGCAAGAAAGATCAATCTAGTAGGCCAAACCAAACTGATAATTCGAAGAGACTTGTAAAGATAACTCAATCATACATAAAAGAATTCAGAGAAGATTCCAATATTATTCATAGATAAACTTGATCATAAACCCACAATTCATCGGATCTTGACAGACACACCGCGAAAAGAGATTACATCGAATAGATCTCCACAAGAGAGGGGGAGAACATGTATTGAGATCCAAAAAGAGAGAAGAAGCCATCTAGCTAATAACTATGGACCCGTAGGTCTGTGGTAAACTACTCACAACTCATCGGAGAGGCTATGGTGTTGATGTAGAAGCCCTTCGTGATCGATTCCCCCTCTGGCAGAGTGCCGGCGAAGGCTCCAAGATGGAATCTCGCGGATACAGAAGGTTACAGCGGTGGAACGTGTGTTTCATGGTGCTCCTGGATGTTTTCGGGTCCGTGGATATATATAGGAGAAAGAAGTACGTTGGTGGATGCCCGAGGGGCCCACGAGACAGGGGGCGCGCCCCTAGGGGGGTGCCCTCCTATCTCGTGGGCCCCTCGGAGATTTCTTGACTTGCACTCCAGGCTCTCCGGATCAGATTTGTTCCAAAAATAATTCTCCCGAAGGTCTCATTCCGTTTGGACTCCGTTTGATATTCCTTTTCTTCGAAATACTGAAATAGGCAAAAAAAACAGCAATATGGACTGGGCCTCCTGTTAGTAGGTTAGTCCCAAAAATGATATAAATGTGTAGAATAAAGCCCATAAACATCCAAAAGGGGTAATATAATAGCATGGAACAATCAAAAATTATAGATACGTTGGAGACGTATAAAGCATCCCCAAGCTTAATTCCTGCTCGTCCTCGAGTAGGTAAATGATAAAAAGAGAATTTTTGATGTGGAATGCTACCTAGCATAATTCATAATGTAATTTTCTTTCATTGTGGCATGAATGTTCAGATCCAAATAATACAAAATAAAAGTTCGTAAAGACATAAGAAATAGTAATACTTCAAGCATAATAGTCAAGGTAATCATGTCTTCTCAAAATAACATGGCTAAAGAAAGTTATCCCTACAAAATCATATAGTCTGGCTATGCTCTATCTTCATCACACAAAGTATTTAATCATGCACAACCCCGATGACGAGCCAAGCAATTGTTTCATACTTTAATAATTTCAAACTCTTTCAACTTTCACGCAATACATGAGCGTGAGCCATGGACATAGCACTATATGTGGAATAGAATGGTGGTTGTGGAGAAGACAAAAGGAGAAGATAGTCTCACATAAACTAGGCGTATCAACGGACTATGGAGATGCCCATTAATAGATATCAATGTGAGTGAGTAGGGATTGCCATGCAACGGATGCACTAGAGCTATAACTATATGGAAGCTCAACAAAAGAAACTAAGTGGGTGTGCATCCAACTTGCTTGCTCACGAAGACCTAGGGCACTTTTGAGGAAGCCCATCATTGGAATATACAAGCCAAGTTCTATAATGAAAAATTCCCACTAGTATATGAAAGTGACAACATATGAGACTCTCTATCATGAAGATCATGGTGCTATTTTGAAGCACCAGTGTGGAAAAAGAGATAGTAGCATTGTCCCTTCTCTCTTTTTCTCTCATTTTTTTCTTTTTCTTTTTTTATTTTTCTTTTTCTCTTCTTTTTTTTCTTTGGCCTTTTCCTTTTTTTTCCTTTTTGGCCTTTCTTTTTTTTTTCTCTTTTCTTTTTGTAAAGTCCGAAGTCTCATCCCGACTTGTGGGGGAATCATAGTCATCATCATCCTTTCCTCACGAGGACAATGCTCTAATAATGAAGATCATCACACTTTTATGGATTTACAACTCAAAGCTAGAACAAAATACGACTCTATATGAATGCCTCCGGCGGTGTACCGGGATATGCAATGACTCAAGAGCGACATGTATGAAAATTGTGAAGGTGGCCTTGCCACAAATACGATGTCAACTACATGATCATGCAAAGAGCAATATGACAAAAGTAATGTGTGTCATATGAACGGAACGGTGGAAAGTTGCATGGCAATATATCTCGGAATGGCTATGGAAATGCCATAATAGGTAGATATGGTGGCTGTTTTGAGGAAGGAGTATGGTGGGTATATGGTACCGGCGAGAATTGCGCGACACAAGAGAGGCTAGCAATGGTGGAAGGGTGAAAGGGTGCGTATAATCCATGGACTCAACATTAATCAAAAGAACTCATATACTTGTTGCAAAAATTTAGAAGTCATCAAAAATCAAAGCACTACGCGCATGCTCCTAGGGGGATAGATTGGTAGGAAAAGACCATCGCTCGTCCCCGACTGCCACTCATAAGGAAGACAATCAATAAATAAAATTGTGCCCCAACTTCATCACAAAGCGGTTCACCATACGTGCATGCTACGGGAATCACAAACTTCAACACAAGCATTCTTCATAATCACCCAACTAGCATGACTTTAATATTACTACCTCCATATCTCAAAACAATTATCAAGTATCAAGGTGATCATAGCATCCAATTCACTTCTTATGATAGTTTTTATTATACCCAACTTGGATGCTCATCATTCTAGGACCAACTTTGTAACAAAAGCAAATACCATGTGTTGGGGAACGTAGTAATTTCAAAAAAATTCCTACGCACATGCAAGATCATGGTGATGTATAGCAACGAGAGGGGGAGTGTATCTTCATACCCTTGAAGATCGCTAAGCGGAAGCGTTTATCAACGCGGTTGATGTAGTCATACGTCTTCACGATCCGACCGATCCAAGTACCGAATGCACCGCACCTTCGAGTTCTACACATGTTCAGCTCGATGACGTCCTCGCCTTCTCGATCCAGCAAGACGGGTGAAGTAGTAGATGAGTTCCGGCAGCACGACGGTGTGGCGACGGTGTTGGTGAAGTACAATCTCCGCAGGGCTTCGCCTAAGCACTACGGAAACTATGACGGAGGATAAACTAGAGGGGACAGGGTTGCCGGCACACGGCTTGGTGTTTCTTGATGTGTCTTTGGTGCTAGCCCTGCCCCTCTATTTATATGTTGAGCCTTGGGGTCGAAACTTGGAGTAAAAGCCTCCACAAAGTCGGTTTCACCCGAAAGGCAAGATTCCTTCTCGGACTCCAGGGCCAGACGCCAGGGTTCCCGGCGTCTGGACCCAGACGCCAGGGACCCTGGCGTCTGGCCCCTGGACTCCACAAAACTTCCTTTTGCGCTTTCCAAAAACCTTGTGGGCTTTCCCCTTTGGCCCAAATAACGTGTTCTCGTACCCAAACATTTCGGGAAACATCCGGAACCCCTTCCGGTGAATTCCAGAACCCTTCCGGAGATCAAACACTATTATCCCATATATCAAACTTTATCTCCGGACCATTTCGGAGTTCCTCGTCATGTCCATGATCTCATCCGGGACTCCGAACAACATTCGGTTACCAACATACATAACTCATATAATACTATATCGTCAACGAAACGTTAAGCGTGCGGACCCTACGGGTTCGAGAACTATGTAGACATGACCTAGAACTTGTTTCCGGTCAATAATCAATAGCGGGACCTGGATGCCCATATTGGTTCCCACATATTCTATGAAGATCTTATCGGTCAAACCGCATAACAACATATGTTGTTCCCTTTGTCATCGGTATGTTACTTGCCCGAGATTCGATCGTCGGTATCTCAATACCTAGTTCAATCTCGTTACTGGCAAGTCTCTTTACTCGTTTCGTAATACATTATCTCACAACTAACTCATTAGTTGTAATGCTTGCAAGGCTTATAGTGATGTGCATTACCGAGAGGGCCAGAGATACCTCTCCGACAATCGGAGTGACAAAACCTAATCTCGAAATACGCCAACCCAACATGTACCTTTGGAGACACCTGTAGTACTCCTTTATAATCACCCAGTTACGTTGTGACGTTTGGTAGCACCCAAAGTGTTCCTCCGGTAAACGGGAGTTGCATAATCTCATAGTTACAGGAACATGTATAAGTCATGAAGAAAGCAATAGCAACATACTAAACGATCAAGTGCTAGGCTAACGGAATGGGTCAAGTCAATCACATCATTCTCCTAATGATGTGATCCCATTAATCAAATGACAACTCATGTCTATGGCTTGGAAACTTAACCATCTTTGATTCAACGAGCTAGTCAAGTAGAGGCATACTAGTGACACTATGTTTGTCTATGTATTCACACATGTATTATGTTTCCGGTTAATACAATTCTAGCATGAATAATAAACATTTATCATGATATAAGGAAATAAATAATAACTTTATTATTGCCTCCAGGGCATATTTCCTTCAGTCTCCCACTTGCACTAGAGTCAATAATCTAGATTACACAGTAATGATTCTAACACCCATGGAGTCTTGGTGCTGATCATGTTTTGCTCGTGGAAGAGGCTTAGTCAACGGTTCTGAAACATTCAGGTCCGTCTGTATCTTGCAAATTTCTATGTCTCCCACCTGGACTAGATCCCGGATGGAATTGAAGCGTCTCTTGATGTGCTTGGTTCTCTTGTGAAATCTGGATTCCTTCGCCAAGGCTATTGCTCCAGTATTGTCACAAAAGATTTTCATTGGACCCGATGCACTAGGTATGACACCTAGATCGGATATGAACTCCTTCATCCAGACTCCTTCATTTGCTGCTTCTGAAGCAGCTATGTATTCCGCTTCACACGTAGATCCCGCCACGACGCTTTGTTTAGAACTGCATCAACTGACAACTCCACCGTTCAATGTAAACACGTATCCGGTTTGCGATTTAGAATCGTCTAGATCAGTATCAAAGCTTGCATCAATGTAATCATTTACAGTGAGCTCTTTGTCACCTCCATAAACGAGAAACATATCCTTTGTCCTTTTCAGGTATTTCAGGATGTTCTTGACCGCTGTCCAGTGATCCACTCCTGGATTACTTTGGTACCTCCCTGCTAGACTTATAGCAAGGCACACATCAGGTCTGGTACGCAGCATTGCATACATGATAGAGCCTATGGCTGAAGCATAGGGAACATCTTTCATTTTCTCTCTATCTTCTGCAGTGGTCGGGCATTGAGTCTTACTCAACTTCACACCTTGTAACACAGGCAAGAAGCCTTTCTTTGCTTGATCCATTTTGAACTTCTTCAAAACTTTGTCAAGGTATGTGCTTTGTGAAAGTCCAATTAAGCGTCTTGATCTATCTCTATAGATCTTGATGCCCAATATATAAGCAGCTTCACCGAGGTCCTTCATTGAAAAACTCTTATTCAAGTATCCCTTTATGCTATCCAGAAATTCTATATCATTTCCAATCAACAATATGTCATCCACATATAATATTAGAAATGCTACAGAGCTCCCACTCACTTTCTTGTAAATACAGGCTTCTCCAAAAGTCTGTATAAAACCAAATGCTTTGATCACACTATCAAAGCGTTTATTCCAACTCCGAGAGGCTTGCACCAGTCCATAAATGGATCGCTGGAGCTTGCACACTTTGTTAGCTCCCTTTGGATCGACAAAACCTTCCGGTTGCATCATATACAACTCTTCTTCCAGAAATCCATTCAGGAATGCAGTTTTGACATCCATCTGCCAAATTTCATAATCATAAAATGCGGCAATCGCTAACATGATTCGGACAGACTTAAGCATAGCTACGGGTGAGAAGGTCTCATCGTAGTCAATCCCTTGAACTTTCAAAAACCTTTCACAACAAGTCGAGCTTTGTAGACAGTAACATTACCGTCAGCGTCAGTCTTCTTCTTGAAGATCCATTTAGTCTCAATGGCTTGCCGATCATCGGGCAAGTCAACCAAAGTCCACACTTTGTTCTCATACATGGATCCCATCTCAGATTTCATGGCCTCAAGCCATTTTGCAGAATTTGGGCTCACCATCGCTTCTTCATAGTTCGTAGATTCGTCATGGTCTAGTAACATAACTTCCAGAACAGGATTACCGTACCACTCTGGTGCGGATCTTACTCTGTTTGACCTACGAGGTTCAGTAACAACTTGATCTGAAGTTTCATGATCATCATCATTAACTTCCTCACTAATTGGTGTAGACATCACAGGAACCGGTTTCTGTGATGAACCACTTTCCAATAAGGGAGCAGGTATAGATACCTCATCAAGTTCTACTTTCCTCCCACTCACTTCTTTCGAGAGAAACTCCTTCTCTAGAAAGGATCCATTCTTAGCAACGAATGTCTTGCCTTCGGATCTGTGATAGAAGGTGTACCCAACAGTCTCCTTTGGGTATCCTATGAAGACACATTTCTCCGATTTGGGTTCGAGCTTATCAGGTTGAAGTTTTTTCACATAAGCATCGCAACCCCAAACATTAAGAAACGACAACTTTGGTTTCTTGCCAAACCATAGTTCATAAGGCGTCGTCTCAACAGATTTTGATGGTGCCCTATTTAACGTGAATGCAGCCGTCTTTAAAGCATAACCCCAAAATGATAGTGGTAAATCAGTAAGAGACATCATAGATCGCACCATATCTAGTAGAGTACGATTACGACGTTCGGACACACCATTCTGCTGTGGTGTTCCGGGTGGCGTGAGTTGCGAAACTATTCCGCATTGTTTCAAATGTAGACCAAATTCGTAACTCAAATATTCTCCTCCACGATCAGATCATAGAAACTTTATTTTCTTGTTACGATGATTTTCAACTTCACTCTGAAATTCTTTGAACTTTTCAAATGTTTCAGACTTATGTTTCATTAAGTAGATATACCCATATCTGCTTAAATCATCTGTGAAGGTGAGGAAATAACGATATCCACCACGAGCCTCAATATTCATGGGACCACATACATCTGTATGTATGATTTCCAACAAATCTATTGCTCTCTCCATAGTACCGGAGAACGGCGTTTTAGTCATCTTGCCCATGAGGCACAGTTCGCAAGTACCAAGTGATTCATAATCAAGTGGTTCCAAAAGTCCATCAGTATGGAGTTTCTTCATGCGCTTTACACCGATATGACCTAAACGGCAGTGCCACAAATAAGTTGCACTATCATTATCAACTCTGCATCTTTTGGCTTCAACATTATGAATCTGTGTATCACTACAATCGAGATTCATCAAAAATAGACCACTCTTCAAGGGTGCATGACCATAAAAGATATTACTCATATAAATAGAACAACCATTATTCTCCGATTTAAATGAATAACCGTCTCGCATCAAACAAGATCCAGATATAATGTTCATGCTCAACGCTGGCACCAAATAACAATTATTTAGGTCTAATACTAATCCCGTAGGTAGATGTAGAGGTAGCGTGCCGACGGCGAACACATCGACTTTGGAACCGTTTCCCACGCGCATCGTCACCTCGTCCTTGGCCAGAGTTCGCTTAATCCGTAGTCCCTGTTTCGAGTTGCAAATATTAGCAACAGAACCAGTATCAAATACCCAGGTGCTACTGCGAGCTCTAGTAAGGTACACATCAATAACATGTATATCACATATACCTTTGTTCACCTTGCCATCCTTCTTATCCGCCAAATACTTGGGGCAGTTCCGCTTCCAGTGACCAGTTTGCTTGCAGTAGAAGCACTCAGTCTCAGGCTTAGGTCTAGACTTGGGTTTCTTCTCTTGAGCAACAACTTGCTTGCTGTTCTTCTTGAAGTTCCCCTTTTTCTTCCCTTTGCCCTTTTTCTTGAAACTGGTGGTCTTATTGACCATCAACACTTGATGCTCCTTCTTGATTTCTACCTCCGCAGCCTTTAGCATTGCGAAGAGCTCGGGAATCGTCTTATCCATCCCTTGCATGTTATAGTTCATCACGAAGCTCTTGTAGCTTGGTGGCAGTGATTGAAGAATTCTGTCAATGACGCTATCATCCAGAAGATTAACTCCCAGTTGAATCAAATGATTATTATACCCAGACATTTTGAGTATATGCTCACTGACAGAACTGTTCTCCTCCATCTTGCAGCTGTAGAACTTATTGGAGATTTCATATCTCTCAATCCGGGCATTTGCTTGAAATATTAACTTCAACTCCTGGAACATCTCATATGCTCCATGACGTTCAAACGTCATTGAAGTCCCGGTTCTAAGCCGTAAAGCATGGCACACTGAACTATCGAGTAGTCATCAGCTTTGCTCTGCCAGACGTTCATAACATCTGGTGTTGCTCCTGCAGCAGGTTTGGCACCTAGCGGTGCTTCCAGGACGTAATTCTTCTGTGCAGCAATGAGGATAATCCTCAAGTTACGGACCCAGTCCGTGTAATTTCTACCATCATCTTTCAACTTTGCTTTCTCTAGGAACACATTAAAATTCAATGGAACAATAGCATGGGCCCTCTATCTACAATCAACATAGACAAGAAAGATACTATCAGGTACTAAGTTCATGATAAATTTAAGTTCAATTAATCATATTATTTATGAACTCCCACTTAGAAAGACATCCCTCCAATCCTCTAAGTGATCACGTGATCCAAATCAACTAAACCATAATCGATCATCACGTGAAATGGAGTAGCTTTCAATGGTGAACATCACTATGTTGATCATATCTACTATATGATTCACGCTCGACCTTTCGGTCTCAGTATTCCGAGGCCATATTTGCATATGCTAGGCTCATCAAGTTTAACCTAAGTATTCTACGTGTGCAAAACTGGCTTGCACCCGTTGTAGATGGACGTAGAGCTTATCACACCCGATCATCACGTGGTGTCTGGGCACGACGAACTTTGGCAACGGTGCATACTCAGGGAGAACACTTTTATCTTGAAATTTAGTGAGAGATTATCTTATAATGCTACCGTCAATCAAAGCAAGATAAGATGCATAAAAGATAAACATCACATGCAATCAATATAAGTGATATGATATGGCCATCATCATCTTGTGCTTGTGATCTCCATCTCCGAAGCACCATCATGATCACCATCGTCACCAACGCGACACCTTGATCTCCATCGTAGCATCGTTGTCGTCTCGCCAACTATTGCTTCTACAACTATCGCTACCGCTTAGTGATAAAGTAAAGCAATTATAGGGTGATTGCATTGCATACAATAAAGCGACAGCCATATGGCTCCTGCCAGTTGCCGATAACTCGGTTACAAAACATGATCATCTCATACAATAAAATATAGCATCACGTCTCGACCATATCACATCACAACATGCCCTGCAAAAACAAGTTAGACGTCCTCTACTTTGTTGTTGCAAGTTTTACGTGGCTGCTACGGGCTGAGCAAGAACCGTTCTTACCTACGCATCAAAACCACAATGATAGTTTGTCAAGTTAGTGCTATTTTAACCTTCGCAAGGACCGGGCGTAGCCACACTCGATTCAACTAAAGTTGGAGAAACAGACACCCGCTAGTCACCTGTGTGCAAAGCACGGCAGTAAAACCAGTGTCGCGTGAGCGTACGCGTAATGTCGGTCCGAGCCGCTTCATCCAACAATACCGTCGAACCAAAGTATGACATGCTGGTAAGCAGTATGACTTGTATCGCCCACAACTCACTTGTGTTCTACTCGTGCATATAACATCTACGCATAAAACCTAGGCTCGGATGCCACTGTTGGGGAACATAGTAATTTCAAAAAAATTCCTACGCACACGCAAGATCATGCTGATGTATAGCAACGAGAGGGGGAGTGTATCTTCATACCCTTGAAGACCGCTAAGCGGAAGCGTTTATCAACACGGTTGATGTAGTCGTACGTCTTCATGATCCGACCGATCCAAGTACCGAACGCACGGCACCTCCGATTTCTGCACACGTTCAGCTCGATGACGTCCTCGCCTTCTCGATCCAGCAAGATGGGCGAAGTAGTAGATGAGTTCCGGAAGCACGACGGCGTGGTGATGGTGTTGGTGAAGTACAATCTCCGTAGGGCTTCGCCTAAGCACTACGAAAACTATGACGGATGATAAACTAGAGGGGATGGGGTTGCCGGCACACGGCTTGGTGTTTCTTGATGTGTCTTTGGTGCTAGCCCTGCCCCTCTATTTATATGTTGAGCCTTGGGGTCGAAACTTGGAGTAAAAGCCTCCACAAAGTCGGTTTCACCCGAAAGGCAAGAGTCCTTCTCGGACTCCAGGGCCAGACGCTAGGGTTCCCGGCGTCTGGACCCAGACGCCAGGGACCCTGGCGACTAGCCCCTGGACTCCGCAAAACTTCCTTTTGCGCTTTCCAAAAACCTTGTGGGCTTTCCCCTTTGGCCCAAATAACATGTTCTCGTACCCAAACATTTCGGGAAACATCCGAAACCCCTTCCGGTGAATTCTGGAACCCTTCCGGAGATCAAACACTATTATCACATATATCAAACTTTATCTCCGGACCATTCCGGAGTTCCTCGTCATGTCCATGATCTCATCCGGGACTCCGAACAACATTCGGTTACCAACATACATAACTCATATAATACTATATCGTCAATGAAACATTAAGCGTGCGGACCTTACGGGTTCGAGAACTATGTAGACATGACCTAGAACTTGTTTCCGGTCAATAACCAATAGCGGGACCTGGATGCCCATATTGGCTCCCACATATTCTACGAAGATCTTTATCGGTCAAACCGCATAACAACATACATTATTCCCTTTGTCATCGGTATGTTACTTGCCTGAGATTCGATCGTCGGTATCTCAATACCTAGTTCAATCTCGTTACCGGCAAGTCTCTTTACTCGTTCCGTAATACATTATCTCACAACTAACTCATTAGTTGTAATGCTTGCAAGGCTTATAGTGATGTGCATTACCGAGAGGGCCCAGAGATACCTCTCCGACAATCGGAGTGACAAAACCTAATCTCGAAATACGCCAACCCAACATGTACCTTTGGAGACACCTGTAGCACTCCTTTATAATCACCCAGTTACGTTGTGACGTTTGGTAGCACCCAAAGTGTTCCTCCGGTAAATGGGAGTTGCATAATCTCATAGTTATAGGAACATGTATAAGTCATGAAGAAAGCAATAGCAACATACTAAACGGTCAAGTGCTAGGCTAACGGAATGGGTCAAGTCAATCACATCATTCTCCTAATGATGTGATCCCGTTAATCAAATGACAACTCATGTCTATGGCTAGGAAACTTAACCATCTTTGATTCAACGAGCTAGTCAAGTAGAGCATACTAGTGACACTATGTTTGTCTATGTATTCACACATGTATTATGTTTCCGGTTAATACAATTCTAGCATGAATAATAAACATTTATCATGATATAAGGAAATAAATAATAACTTTATTATTGCCTCTAGGGCATATTTCCTTCACCATGCTGTTCTGAAAGACTCTCAAAAAGATATAAGTGAAGCATGAGAGACTGGCAATTTCTTCAAAATTAAGACACCATTGCCGTGCTCTAAAAGATATAAGTGAAGCACTAGAGCAAAAACTATCAAGCTCAAAAGATATAAGTGAAGCACATAGAGTATTCTAGTAAATTCTAATCAAATAGACTTCTCCCAAAAGGTGTGTTACAGCAAGGATGATTGTGGTAAACTAACACGCAAAGACTAATATAATACACGACGCTCCAAGCAAAACAGATATCATGTGGCGAATAAAAATATAGCTCCAAGTAAAGTTACCAATGAACGAAGACGAAAGAGGGGATGCCTTCCCGGGGCATCCCCAAGCTTAGGCTTTTGGCTACTCTTGAATATCTTGGGGTGCCATGGGCATCCCCAAGCTTAGGCTCTTGCCACCCTTTATTCGATAGTCCATAAAGGCTTTACCCAAAACTTGAAAACTTCACAACACAAAACTCAACAGGAAATCTTATAAGCTTCGTTAGTGAAAGAAAACAAAACCACCACATAAGGTACTGAAATGAACTCATTCTTTATTTATTTTGGTGTTAAACCTACTGTATTCCAACTTCCTTATGGTTTATATACTAGCCATATATGCATTGAAATAAGCAAACAACACACGAAAAACAGAATCTGTCAAAAACAGAACAGTCTGTAGCAATCTGTAACTAACGCAAACTTCTGGAACTCTAAAAATCCTACCAAAATAGGACGTACTGGACAATTTGTCTATTGATCAGCAGCAAAAATAATCAATTCAAAAGCACGTTTCTGTGATTTATTGAATTTTTTCTCGTGAGCGCAAAGTTTCTATTTTTCAGCATAATCAAATCAACTATCATCATAGCTTATCCTATAGGTTCTACTTGGCACAAACACTAATTAAAAGATAAAAACACATCTAAACAGAGAGTAGATGCAAGATTTATTCCTAAACAGGAGCAAAAGCAAAGAACATAAAGAAAAATTGGGTTGCCTCCCAACTAGCGCTATCGTTTAATGCCCCTAGCTAGGCATAAAAGCAAGGATAGATTTAACTAGTGCCATCTTTGGCACTAGATTCATAAGTAGCACGCATGATAGATTCATAAGGTAATTTGACTTTCTTTCTTGGAAAGTGCTCCATGCCTTTCTTTAAAGGAAATTGGAATCTAATGTTCCCTTCCTTCATATCAATAATCGCACCAATCGTTCTAAGGAAAGGTCTACCAAGAATAATAGGGCAAGAAAGATTGCAATCTATATTAAGAACGATAAAATCTACGGGCACCAAATTTCTATTAACAACAATAAGAACATCATTGATCCTTCCATAGGCTTTTTAATGGTGGAATCCGCAAGGTGCAAATTTAAAGAGCAATCATCAAGATCATGGAAACCTAGAATATCACATAAAGTTTTCGGAATCGTGGAAACACTAGCACCCAAGTCACACAAAGCAAAACACTCATAATCTTTAATTCTAATCTTTATAGTATGTTCCCACTCATCATTAAGTTTTCTAGGTATAGAAACTTCCAAATTCAGTTTTTCATCATAAGATTGCATCAAGGCATCAACGATATGTTTGGTAAAAGCTTTATTTTGACTATAAGCATGAGGAGAATTAACAACGGATTGCAACAAGGAAATACAACCTTTTAAAGAGCAATTATCATAGTCAAATTCCTTGAAATCCGAGATAGTAGGTTCAATATTAGAAGTTGAAGATTCTCCAATCTCTCTTTTACCAAATTTAACATCACGATCTAAAAAATTCCAAATTTTTGGGACGCCTTGTAGGCAAAGTTGATTCATCATCACTCCCATAATCATCAAAATTCATCTTACAAAACATAGATCTAATCGGAGATGCATCAATAACTTTAAGATCCTCATCATTATTTTCATGTAGATTAGAAGAACATGCTTTTATGAAGCTTTCTTTTTTAGCACGCAATCTAGCGGTTCTTTCCTTGCACTCGTCAATGGAGATTCTCATTACTTTGAGAGACTCATTGATATCATGCTTGGGAGAAGAAGATCCAAGTTTAAGAGAATTAACATCAAGCGAAAGTCTATCAATGTTCCTAGCCAAATCATCAACTTTAAGCAATTTTTCTTCAAGCAAGGCATTAAAATTCTTTTGTGAAATCATAAATTCTTTCACACTATTCTCAAAATCAGAGGGCATCTTATTAAAATTACCATAAGAATTATTATAGGAATTTCCATAATTGTTAGAGGAATTACTAGGGAACGGTCTAGCATTAAAATTTCCTCTATAAGCATTGTTTCCAAAATTATTCCCACCAACAAAATTCACATCCATAGATTCATTATTATTCTCAATCAAAGAAGACAAAGGCGTATCATTTGGATCAAGAGGAGTATTTTTAGTAACAAACATCTTCATAAGTTCATCCATCTTTCCAATCAAAACATTGATTTCTTCTATAGCATGCACTTTTTTTACTAGAAGATCTTCCGGTGTGCCATTGAGAATAATTAGCCATAATATTATCAAGCAATTTTGTAGCATCTCCTAACGTAATTTCCATAAATGTGCCTCCCGCGGCCGAATCTAAGAGATTTCTAGAAGCAAAGTTCAAACCGACATAAATTTTTTGTATGATCATCCATAAATTCAAACCATGAGTAGGGCAATTGCGAAGCATCAATTTCATTCTTTCCCAAGATTGGGCAACATGCTCATGATCAAGTTGTTTAAAATTCATAATATCGTTCCTAAGATTGATGATCTTAGCGGGAGGAAAATACTTAGAGATAAAAGCATCTTTGCACTTCTTCCAAGAATCAATACTGTTTTTGGGCAAAGATGAAAACCAAATTTTAGCACGATCTCTAAGTGAAAACGGAAATAACTTCAATTTGACAATATTGTTATCCGTATCTTTCTTCTTTTGCATATCACACAACTCAACAAAATTGTTTAGATGAGTAGCGGCATCTTCACTAGTAAGGCCGGCGAATTGATATTTCGTAACAAGATTCAGCCAAGCAGCATTGATTTCATAAGACTCAACATCATTAAAAGGAGCAATCGGAGTACTAAGGAAATCATTATTATTGGTATTTGAGAAGTCACACAACTTGGTATTATCTTGTGCCATGGCAACAAGTAATCCAACACACAAGCAAACAGAAAAACGGCAAGCGAAAAGAGAGGAGGAGATTGGGAAGGAGAAGGCGAATAAAACGGCAAGGGTGAAGTGGGGGGAGAGGAAAACGAGAGGCAAATAATGTAAATGCGAGGGAGATGGGTTTGTGATGGGTACTTGGTATGTCTTGACTTGAGCGAAGACCTCCTCGGCAACGCCGCCAGAAATCCTTCTTGCTACGTCTTGAGCTAGCGTTGGTTTTCCCCGAAGAGGAGAGGGTGATGCAGCAAAGTGTAGCATAAGTATTTCCCTCAATTTTGAGAACCAAGGTATCAATCCAGTAGGAGGCTCCTCAAAAGTCCCACGCACCTACACAAACAAACTGAGAACTCGCAACCAACGCAATAAAGGGGTTGTCAATCCCTTCACGGTCACTTACGAAAGTGAGATCTGATAGAGAAAGTATGATAAGATAAATATATTTTTGGTATTTTATAATATAGATGCAGAAAAGTAAAGATGCAAATAAAATTAGATTGAAAGCAAATATGATAAGAGATAGATCCGGGGGCCATAGGTTTCACTAGAGGCTTCTCTCGAGAGCATAAGTATTATGGTGGGTGAACAAATTACTGCCAAGCAATTGATAGAAAAGCGAATAATTATGACGTTATCTAGGCATGATCTTGTATATAGGCATCACGTCCATAACAAGTAGACAGACTCTTGCCTACATCTACTACTATTACTCCACACATCGACCGCTATCCAGCATGCATCTAGAGTATTAAGTTCATAAGAACGGAGCAACGCATTAAGCAAGATGACATGATGTAGAGGGATAAAATCATGCAATATGATATAAACCCCATCTTGTTATCCTCGATGGCAGCAATACAATACGTGTCTTGCAACCCTTTCTGTCACTGGGTAAGATCACCGCAAGATTGAACCCAAAGCTAAACACTTCTCCCATGGCAAGAAAGATCAATCTAGTAGGCCAAACCAAACTGATAATTCGAAGAGACTTGTAAAGATAACTCAAACATACATAAAAGAATTCAGAGAAGATTCCAATATTATTCATAGATAAACTTGATCATAAACCCACAATTCATCGGATCTTGACAGACACACCGCAAAAAGAGATTACATCGAATAGATCTCCACAAGAGAGGGGGAGAACATTGTATTGAGATCCAAAAAGAGAGAAGAAGCCATCTAGCTAATAACTATGGACCCGTAGGTCTGTGGTAAACTACTCACAACTCATCGGAGAGGCTATGGTGTTGATGTAGAAGCCCTCTGTGATCGATTCCCCCTCCAGCAGAGTGCCGGCGAAGGCTCCAAGATGGAATCTCGCGGATATAGAAGGTTACGACGATGGAAATTGTGTTTCGTGGTGCTCCTGGATGTTTTCGGGGTCCGTGTATATATATAGGAGAAAGAAGTACGTCGGTGGACGCCCGAGGGGCCCACGAGACAGGGGGCGCGCCCTCCTATCTCGTGGGGCCCTCAGAGATTTCTTGACTTGCACTCCAGGCTCTCCGGATCCGATTTGTTCCAAAAATAACGCTCCCGAAGGTTTCATTCCGTTTGGACTCCATTTGATATTCCTTTTCTTCGAAATACTGAAATAGGCAAAAAAACAGCAATATGGACTGGGCCTCCTGTTAGTAGGTTAGTCCCAAAAATGATATAAATGTGTAGAATAAAGCCCATAAACATCCAAAAGGGGTAATATAATAGCATGGAACAATAAAAAATTATAGATACGTTGGAGACGTATCATGCATCTATAATATAAAATACCAAAAATATATTTATCTTATCATACTATCTCTATCACATCTCACTTTCGCAAGTGGCCGTGAAGGGATCGACAACCCCTTTATTGCGTTGGTTGCGAGTTCTTTGTTTGTTTGTGTAGGTGCGTGGGACTTCTGAAGAGCCTCCTACTGGATTGATACCTTGGTTCTCAAAAACTGAGGGAAATACTTATGCTACTATTGTTGCATCACCCTTTCCTCTTCAAGGAAAACCAACGCAAGCTCAAGACATAGCAAGAAGGATTTCTGGCGCCGTTGCGAGGGAGGTCTTTGTTCAAGTCAAGACATACCAAGTACCCATCACAAACTCATCTCCCTTGCATTTACATTATTTGCCATTTGCCTCTCGTTTTCCTCTCCCCCACTTCACCCTTGCCATTTTATTCACCCTCTCTTTCCCAATCTTCTTCTCCTCTCTTTTCGGTTGCCTTTTTCCGTTTGCTTGTGTGTTGGATTACTTGTTGCCATGGCGCAAGATAATACCAAATTGTGTGATTTCTCAAATACCAATAATAATGATTTCCTTAGTACTCCGATTGCTCCTCTCAATGATGTTGAGTCTTGTGAAATCAATACTGCTTTGCTGAATCTTGTTATGAAAGATCAATTTGCCGGCCTTCCTAGTGAAGATGTCGCTACTCATCTAAACAACTTTGTTGATTTGTGTGATATGCAAAAGAAGAAAGATACGAATAATGATATTGTTAAATTGAAGTTATTTCCGTTTTCACTTAGAGATCATGCTAAAGTTTGGTTTTCGTCTTTGCCTAAAAATAGTATTGATTCTTGGAACAAGTGCAAAGATGCTTTTATCTCTAAGTATTTTTCTCACGCTAAGATTATCACTCTTAGGAATGATATTATGAATTTTAAACAACTTGATCATGAGCATGTTGCCCAATCTTGGGAAAGAATGAAATTGATGATTCGCAGTTGCCCTACTCATGGTTTGAATTTATGGATGATCATACAAAATTTTTATGCCGGTTTGAACTTTGCTTCTAGAAATCTTTTAGATTCGGCCGCGGGAGGCACGTTTATGGAAATCACGTTAGGAGATGCTACAAAACTTCTTGATAATATTATGGCTAATTATTCTCAATGGCACACCGAAAGATCTTCTAGTAAAAAAGTGCATGCTATAGAAGAAATCAATGTTTTGAGTGGAAAGATGGATGAACTTATGAAATTGTTTGATACTAAAAATACTCATCTTGATCCCAATGATATGCCTTTTTCTACTTTGATTGACAATAATAATGAATCTATGGATGTGAATTTTGTTGGTAGGAATAGTTTTGGAAACAATGCTTATAGAGGAAACTTTAATTCTAGACCGTTCCCTTGTAATTCCTCTAATAATTATGGAAATTCCTACAATAATTCTTATGGTAATTTTAATAAGATTTCCTCTGATTTTGAGAATAGTGTGAAAGAATTTATGATTTCTCAAAAGAATTTTAATGCCTTGCTTGAAGAAAAATTGCTCAAAGTTGATGATTTGGCTAGGAACGTTGATAGACTTTCGCTTGATGTTGATTCTCTTAAACTTAGATCTTCTCCTCCTAAGCATGATATCAACGAGTCTCTCAAAGCAATGAGAATTTTCATTGACGAGTGCAAGGAAAGAACCTCTAGATTGCGTGCTAAGAAAGATAGCTTTGTAAAGGTGTGTTCTTCTAGTTTCCATGAAAATAATGATGAGGATCTTATAGTTATTGATGTGTCTCCTATTAGATCTTTGTTTTGCAATATGAATCTTGATAATAATGGGACTGGAGATGAGTCAACTTTAATTAGAAGGCGTCCCAAGAATTCAGAGTTTTTAGATCTTGATGCTAAATTTGGTAAAAGTGGGGTTGGAGAGGTCATGACTTTAAATAGTATTGAACCCACTATCTCGGATTTCAAAGAATTTGATTATGATAATTGTTCTTTAGAAGGTTGTATTTCCTTGTTGCAATCCGTTGTTAATTCTTCTCATGCTTATAGTCAAAATAAAGCTTTTACCAAACATATCGCTGATGCCTTGATGCAATCTTATGATGAAAAACTTAATTTGGAAGTTTCTATACCTAGAAAACTTAATGATGAGTGGGAACCTACTATATAGATTAGAATTAAAGATCATGAGTGTTTTTCTTTGTGTGATTTGGGTGCTAGTGTTTCCACGATTCTGAAAACTTTATGTGATATTCTAGGTTTCCATGATCTTGATGATTGCTCTTTAAATTTGCACCTTGCGGATTCCACCATTAAAAAGCCAATGGGAAGGATCAATGATGTTCTAATTGTTGAAAATAGAAATTTGGTGCCCGTAGATTTTATCGTTCTTGATATAGATTGCAATCTTTCTTGCCCTATTATTCTTGGTAGACCTTTCCTTAGAACGATTGGTGCGATTATTGATATGAAGGAAGGGAATATTAGATTCCAATTTCCATTAAAGAAAGGCATGGAGCACTTTCCAAGAAAGAAAGTCAAATTACCTTATGAATCTATCATGCGAGCTACATATGAATCAAGTGCCAAAGATGGCACCAGTTAGATCTATCTTCGCTTTTTTGCCTAGCTAGGGGCGTTAAACGATAGCACTAGTTGGGAGGCAACCCAATTTTCTTTGTGTTTTTTGTTTTTGTTCCTGTTTAGTAATAATTTTTGCATCTACTTTCTGTTTAGATGTGTTTTTATCTTTTAATTAGTGTTTGTGCCAAGTAGAACCTATAGGATAACCTATGATGATAGTTGATTTGATTCTGCTGAAAAACAGAAACTTTGCGCTCATGAGAAAAAATTCAATAAATCACAGAAACGTGCTTTTACATTGATTCTTTTTTGCTTCTGATCAATACAAAAATTTCCAGTACGTCCTATTTTGTTAGGATTTTTAGAGTTCAAGAAGTTTGCGTTAGTTACAGATAGCTACAGACTGTTCTGTTTTTGACAGATTCTGTTTTTCGTGTGTTGTTTGCTTATTTTGATGCATCTATGGCTAGTATGTAAGGGTATGAACCATAGAGAACTTGGAATACAGTAGGTTTAACACCAAAATAAATAAAGAATGAGTTCATTACAGTACCTTATGTGGTGGTTTTGTTTTCTTTCACTAACGGAGCTTATAAGATTTCCTGTTGAGTTTTGTGTTGTGAAGTTTTCAAGTTTTGGGTAAAGCCTTTATGGACTATGGAATAAGGAGTGGCAAGAGCCTAAGCTTGGGGATTCCCTTGGCACCCCAAGATATTCAAGAATAGCCAAAAGCCTAAGCTTGGGGATGCCCCGGGAAGGCATCCCCTCTTTCTTCTTCATTCATTGGTAACTTTACTTGGAGCTATATTTTTATTCGCCACATGATATGTGTTTTGCTTGGAGCATCGTGTATTATATTAGTCTTTGCTTTTTAGTTTACCACAATCATCCTTGCTGTACACACCTTTTGGAGAAGCCTATTTGATTATAATTTATTAGAATTTGCTATGTGCTTCACTTATATCTTTTGAGCTTGATAGTTTTTGGTCTAGTGCTTCAATTATATCTTTTAGAGCACGGCGGTGACTTATTTTTGTAGAAATTGCTAGTCTCTCATGCTTCACTTATATTATTTTGAGAGTCGTTTAGAACAGCATGGTATTTGCTATGGTTATAAAATTGGTCCTACAATGGTAGGCATCCAAGTTGGGTACAATAAAAACTATCATAGGAAGTGAATTGGATGCTATGATCAATTTGATGCTTGATAATTGTTTTGAGGTATGGAGGTAGTGATATTAAAGTCATGCTAGTTGGGTAATTATGAATTTAAATAATGCTTGTGTTGAAGTTAGCAAGTCCCGTAGCATGCACGTATGGTTAAAGTTGTGTAACAATATTGAAACATGAAGTGTACCTGGCTTGTGCATCCTTATGAGTGGCGGTCGGGGACGAGCAATGGTCTTTTCCTACCAATCTATCCCCCTAGGAGCATGCGCGTAGTGCTTGATTTTTGATGACTTCTAATTTTTTGCAATAAGTATATGATTTCTTTAGACTAATGTTGAGTCCATGGATTATACGCACTTTTACCTTTCCACCATTGCTAGCCTCTTCGGTACCGTGCATTGCCCTTTCTCACCTTGAGAGTTGGTGCAAACTTCACCGGTGCATCCAAACCCCATGATATGATATGCTCTATCACACATAAACCTCCTTATATCTTCCTCAAAACAGCCACCATACCTACCTATTATGGCATTTACATAGCCATTTCGAGATATATTGCCATGCAACTTTCCACCGTTTCGTTCATCATCATCATGACATACTTTACTTTTGTCATATTGCCATTGCATGATCATGTAGTTGACATCGTATTTGTGGCAAAGCCACCATGCATTATTTTTTATACATGTCACTCTTGATTCATCGCACCATCCCGGTGCACCGCCGGAGGCATTCATATAGAGTCATATCTTGTTCTAGTTTCGAGTTGTAATTCATATGTTGTAATCAATGAAAGTGTGATGATCATCATTATTAGAGCATTGCCCAAAAAGAAAAAAAAGGCCAAAAGAAAAAAAAGAAAAAGAAAAAAAAGAAAAAAGAAAAAAGAAGAAGAAAATAAATAAAAGGGGCAATGTTACTATCTCCTTTTCCACACTTGTGCTTCAAAGTAGCACCTTGTTCTTCATGTAGTGAGTCTCATATATTGTGCTTCAAAGTAGCACCATGTTTTTCATATAGTGAGTCTCATAGGTTGTCTTTTTCATACTAGTGGGAATTTTTCAATATAGAACTTGGCTTGTATATTCCTACGATGGGCTTCCTCAAATGCCCTAGGTCTTCGTGAGCAAGCAAGTTGGATGCACAACCACTAGTTTCCTTTTTGTTGAGCATTCAATTATAGCACTAGTGCATCCGTTGCATGGCAATCCCTACTCCTCATGTTGACATCAATTGATGGGCATCTCCATAGCCTGTTTCTTATCCTCGTCAATGTGAGACTTTCTCTTTTTTTGTCTTCTCCACACAATCCCCATCATCATATTCTATTCTACACATAGTGCTATATCCATGGCTCACGCTCATGTATTGCGTGAAGGTTGAAAAAGTTTGAGATTGTTTAAGTATGAAACAATTGCTTGGCTTGTCATCAGGGGTATAGAAGTTGGGAACATCTTTGTGTGACAAAAATGAAGCATAGCCTAACTATATGATTTTGTAGGGATGAACTTTCTTTTGCCATGTTATTTTGAGAAGACATGATTACTTTAATTAGTATGCTTGAAGTATTACTATTTATTTTATCAATATGAACTTTTATTTTGAATCATTTGGATCTAAACATTCATGCCACAATAAAGAAAATTACATTGAGAATTATGCTAGGTAGCATTCCACATCAAAAATTCTGTTTTTATCATTTACCTACTCGAGGACGAGCAGGAATTAAGCTTGGGGATGCCTGATACGTCTCCAACGTATCTATAATTTTTTATTGTTCCATGCTATTATATTACCCCTTTTGGATGTTTATGGGCTTTATTTTACACATTTATATCACTTTTGGGACTAACCTACTAACCGGAGGCCCAGCCCGTATTGCTGTTTTTTTGCCTATTTCAGTATTTCGAAGAAAAGAAATATCAAACGGAGTCCAAATAGAATGAAACCTTCGGGAGCTTGATTTTTGGAAAGAACGTGATCCAGAGGACTTGTAGTGCAAGCCAAGAAGCAGCCGTGGCGGCCACGAGAGGGTAGGGCGCGCCCCCTGTCTCGTGGGCCCCTCAGGCGGCCACCGACGTACTTCTTCCTCCTATATAAGCCTACGTACCCCAAAAACATCCAAGGAGCAACCGAAACACGATTTCCACCATCGTAACCTTCTGTATCCGCGATATCCCATCTTGGAGCCTTCGCCGGTGCTCCGTCGGAGGGGGAATCGACCATGGAGGGCTTCTACATCAACACCATAGCCCCTCCGATGAGTTGTGAGTAGTTTATCACAGACCTTCGGGTCCATAGTTATTAGCTAGATGGCTTCTTCTCTCTTTTTGGATCTCAATACAATGTTCTCCCCCTCTCTTGTGGAGATCTATTCGATGTAAACTCTTTTTGCGGTGTGTTTGTCGAGATCCGATGAATTGTGGGTTTATGATCAAGTTTATCTATGAGAAATATTTGAATCTTCTCTGAATTCTTTTATGTATGATTGAGTTATCTTTGCAAGTCTCTTTGAATTATCAGTTTGGTTTGGCCTACTAGCTTGATCTTTCTTGCCATGGGAGAAGTGCTTAGCTTTGGGTTCAATCTTGCGGTGTCCTTACCCAGTGACAGAAAGGGTTGCAAGGCACGTATTGTATTGTTGCCATCGAGGATAAAAAGATGGGGTTTATATCATATTGCATGAGTTTATCCCTCTACATCATGTCATCTTGCTTAATGCGTTACTCTGTTCTTTATGAACTTAATACTCTAGATGTAGGCAGGAGTCGGTCGATGTGTGGAGTAATAGTAGTAGATGCTTTCAGGAGTCGGTCTACTTGTTGCGGACGTGATGCCTATATACATGATCATGCCTAGACAATCTCATAACTATTCGCTTTTCTATCAATTGCTCGACAGTAATTTGTTCACCCACCGTAATACTTATGCTATCTTGAGAGAAGCCTCTAGTTAAACCTATGGCCCCCGGGTCTATCTTTTATCTTATTTGCTTTCAATCTACTTTTATTTGCATCTTTACTTTTTGCATCTATAATATAAAATACCAAAAATATATTTATCTTATCATACTATCTCTATCAGATCTCACTTTCGCAAGTGGCCGTGAAGGGATTGACAACCCCTTTATTGGTGTTGGTTGCGAGTTCTTTGTTTGTTTGTGTAGGTGCGTGGGATGTCTGAGGAGCCTCCTACTGGATTGATACCTTGGTTCTCAAAAACTGAGGGAAATACTTACGCCACTATTGCTGCATCACCCTTTCCTCTTCAAGGAAAACCAACGCAAGCTCAAGACGTAGTAGAGCCTCCTACTGGATTGATACCTTGGTTCTCAAAAACTATGGGAAATACTTATGCTACTATTGATGCATCACCCTTTCCTCTTTAAGGAAAACCAACACAAGCTCAAGAGGTAGCAACAAGGATTTCTGGCGCCGTTGCCGGGGAGGTCTTCGCTCAAGTCAAGACATACCAAGTACCCATCACAAACTTATCTCCCTCGCATTTACATTATTTGCCATTTGCCTCTCGTTTTCCTCTCCCCCACTTCACCCTTGCCGTTTTATTCGCCCTCTCTTTCCCAATATCCTCTCTCTCTCTTTCGCTTGCCTTTTTCCGTTTGCTCGTGTGCAAAATCATTACTTTGTCGTTATGGTTAGTTCCTTATCTGCTCCTATGTCTCCCGAGTTTGAATTCTTCACTTCAAGCAAAGGCAAGGAGAAAACTTAAAAGATGCTTGGTATAGGATGATGGAATCCTATCACAAGTGCATCCTAGAGGTGAACTTTAGAATTCTTCTTCGCAATTTTTATGTTGGGCTGAATATGACACATAGACAACTCTTGGATTGCATTGCCAAGGGAAATTTTATTGAAATCGATCCTTGTATTGCTCATGTAATTATAGAGGGAATAGTGGGAACACTACCTCAAAAGGGAGGATCGCATCCTACCCAAGAAGAAACACAAGTGTTTGGAAAGATTTGCGAAGTTACAATTTTTTTACAAAAATCTCTTGAGCCCCTTAAAAGTGTTAGCGGGAATCTTCATCGCATGAATATGTTGATTACTCTTTGCAATAAGCGGTTGGATTCTATAGATCTAAAAATTTCTGAGTATGAAGGGAAACGTAAAGAACCTCCCGAATTCGAGCATGACTCCGCTAAAAAACTGAAAATTAAAGATGGCACCACTTAGATCTATCTTCGCTTTTATGCCTAGCTGGGCATTAAACGATAGCGCTAGTTGGGAGGCAACCCAATTTTCTTTGTGTTTTTTGTTTTTGTTCCTGTTTAGTAATAAATTTTGCATCTACTTTCTGTTTAGATGTGTTTTCATGTTTTAATTAGTGTTTGTGCCAAGTAGAACCTATAGGATAACCTATGATGATAGTTGATTTGATTCTGCTGAAAAAGAGAAACTTTGTTCTCACGAGAAAAAAATCAATAAATTACAGAAACGAAATTTTGCATTGATAGTTTTTGCTTCTGATCAATAAACAAATTTTCCAGTACGTCCTATTTTGGTAGGATTTTTAGAGTTCCAGAAGTTTGCGTTAGTTACAGATTGCTACAGACTGTTCTGTTTTTGACAGATTCTGTTTTTCGTGTGTTGTTTGCTTATTTTGATGCATCTATGGCTAGTATGTAAGGGTATGAACCATATAGAACTTGGAATACAGTAGGTTTAACACCAAAATAAATAAAGTATGAGTTCATTACAGTACCTTATGTGGTAGTTTTGTTTTCTTTCACTAATGGAGCTTATAAGATTTCCTGTTGAGTTTTGTGTTGTGAAGTTTTCAAGTTTTGGGTAAACCTTTTATGGACTATGGAATAAGGAGTGGCAAAAGCCTAAGCTTGGGGATGACCTTGGCACCCCAAGATATTCAAGAATAGCCAAAAGTCTAAGCCCGGGGATGCCCCGGGAAGGCATCCCCTCTTTCGTCTTTGTTCATTGGTAACTTTACTTGGAGCTATATTTTTATTTGCCACATGATATCTGTTTTGCTTGGAGCGTCGTGTATTATATTAGTCTTTGCATTTTAGTTTACCACAATCATCCTTACTGTACACACCTTTTGGGAGAAGCCTATTTGATTAGAATTTATTAGAATTTGCTATGTGCTTCACTTATATCTTTTGAGTTAGATAGTTTTTGCTCTAGTGCTTCACTTATATCTTTTAGAGCACGGTGGTGGTTTGATTTTATAGAAATTTTTAGTATCTCATGCTTCACTTATATTATTTTGGGAGTCTTTTAGAACAGCATGGTATTTGCTATGGTTATAAATTTGGTCCTAGAATGATGAGCATCCAAGTTGGGTATAATAAAAACTATCATAGGAAGTGAATTGGATGCTATGATCAATTTGATACTTGATAATTGTTTTGAGGTATGGAGGTAGTGATATTAAAGTCATGCTAGTTGAGTGATTATGATTTTAAGGAATGCTTGTGTTGAAGTTAGCAAGTCCTGTAGCATGCACGTATGGTTAAAGTTGTGTAACAAATTTGAAACATGAAGTGTACCTGGCTTGTGCATACTTATGAGTGGCGGTCGGGGACGAGCGATGGTCTTTTCCTACCAATCTATCCCCCTAGGAGCATGCGCGTAGTGCTTGATTTTTGATGACTTATAAATTTTTGCAATAAGTATATGAGTTCTTTTGACTAATGTTGAGTCCATGGATTATATGCACTTTTACCTTTCCACCATTGCTAGCCTCTTCGGTACCGTGCATTGCCCTTTCTCACCTTGAGAGTTGGTGCAAACTTCGCCGGTGCATCCAAACCCCGTGACATGATATGCTCTATCATACATAAACCTCCTTATATCTTCCTCAAAACAGCCACCATACCTACCTACTATGGCATTTCCATAGCCATTCCGAGATATATTGCCATGCAACTTTCCACCGTTCCGTTCATCATCATCATGACATGCTTTACTTTTGTCATATTGCCATTGCATGATCATGTACTTGACATCGTATTTGTGGCAAAGCCACCATGCATATTTTTTCATACATGTCACTCTTGATTCATTGCACCATCCCGGTACACCGCCGAAGGCATTCGTATGGAGTCATATCTTGTTCTAGTTTCGAGTTGTAATTCATATGTTGTAATCAATGAAAGTGTGATGATCATCATTATTAGAGCATTGCCCAAAAAGAAAAAAAGAAAAATAAATAAGAAAGGCCAAAAAAGGCCCAAAAAAGGGGAAAAAAAGAAAAAGAAAAAAAAGAAAAAAAGAAAAAAAAGAAAATAAATAAAAGGGGCAATGTTACTATCTATTTTTCCACACTTGTGCTTCAAAGTAGCACCTTGTTCTTCATGTAGTGAGTCTCATATTTTGTGCTTCAAAGTAGCACCATGTTTTTCATATAGTGAGTCTCATAGGTTGTCTTTTTCATACTAGTGGGAATTTTTCATTATAGAACTTGGCTTGTATATTCCTACGATGGGCTTCCTCAAATGCCCTAGGTCTTCATGAGCAAGCAAGTTGGATGCACACCAGGGGCGAAACTGGGCCTGGGGCAACTGGGGCTGTAGCCCCAGGCGTGGCCCAACTAGCACCTATATGGTAGCAAATATTTTAGAATTTGGGATACAGAGAAGAAGATTAGCCCCAGGCTTCACGTAGATATACAAGGCTTCAGCCCATTAGCCCAACTCAAGTGGATCGATCAGAAAGAAAATCAATAGACAGAAAATCTATCGATCAGAAGATGTTGACGCTTCGATCTGTCGCTCGTTCGCTAAGAAAAAAATCCCTCTCCCGATCGGCAACAGAGAAACCCTCGCCTCCCTCAAGCGGAACGCCCATGCGCTGCACCGTTGTGCCTCCGCCACTGTTAGTCGTCAAGCCGCGATTCCCCGCCGCGCCGGCTGCCGGATCAGGCATCCTGACCACCTGCCTCTCCTAGTCTCCGATCTTCTCGAACTATTGCTAAATTAATTACAGTGCACGCACACTCTGCCGCACAGGTAATAATTAATCTGTAACTCTGTACATCTAATTCTTTTGCAAGGGATAAATCACACAAACTCAGTGAATTGCTGGTATTAAATTATATTGCTTAGTCAGTTTTATTTCATTGTCAACAGGAGATTAGAAATCCAAGATGAAGAGGCTCCATACAATTGAATCTTTTTGTCAACCATCGTTTGGTGTGCCATTGACGATACTAAGATTATACAGTGCTATCAAAAAATGAGGAAACGCAAGGGGCTACTACCTCGTGGACTTCATGTTAATGATCCAGGTCCTTCTACTATTGCTGGTGAAGAAATGATGGCCTTGACTTAAGCAAGTCTTCACTAATTTGGTACCAGACCATTTTTGCAATGATGCAGTTTGTTCAACTATTTATTTTATGGAATTTGCTCTCGTGATAACAATGAAATTATATTTCGTTTTGAATGTGATTTGTGGCATACTTATAAAGTTATAATGCACATTGATGCGCATGGTATTTGACGCTATATTTAGTCAGTTAGTTTTAGCCCTAGGCTTTGACAAATCCTGGTTCCGCCTCTGATGCACACCCACTAGTTTTATGTTGTTGAGCATTCATTTATAGCTCTAGTGCATCCGTTGCATGGCAATCCCTACTCCTCATGTTGACATCAATTGATGGGCATCTCCATAGCCCGTTGATTATCCTCGTCAATGTGAGACTTTCTCCTTTTTTGTCTTCTCCACACAATCCCCATCATCATATTCTATTCCACCCATAGTGCTATATCCATGGCTCACGCTCATGTATTGCGTGAAGGTTGAAAAAGTTTGAGATTATTTAAGTATGAAACTATTGGAAATATGCCCTAGAGGCAAGAATAAAATGATTATTATTATATTTCCTTGTTCATGATAATTGTCTATTATTCATGCTATAATTGTATTAACCGGAAACAGTGATACATGTGTGAATACATAGACCACAACATGTCCCTAGTGAGCCTCTAGTTGACTAGCTCGTTGATCAACAGATGGTCCTAGTTTCCTGACTATGGACATTGGATGTCATCGATAACGAGATCACATCATTAGGAGAATGATGTGATGGACAAGACCCAATCCTAAGCATAGCACAAGATCGTATAGTTCGTTTGCTAAAGCTTTTCGAAATGTCAAGTATCAGTTCCTTAGACCATGAGATTGTGTAACTCCCGAATACCGTAGGAGTGCTTTGGGTGTACCAAACATCACAACGCAACTGGGTGACTATAAAGGTGCACTACAGGTATCTCCGAAAGTGTCTGTTGGGTTGGCACGAATCAAGACTGGGATTTGTCACTTCGTATGACAGAGAGGTATTTCTGGGCCCACTCGATAATGCATCATCATAATGAGCTCAATGTGACTAAGTGGTTAGTCGCGGGATCATGCATTATGTAACAAGTAAAGTGACTTGCCGGTAACGAGATTGAACGAGGTATTGGGATACCGACAATCGGATCTCGGGCAAGTAACGTACCGATTGACAAAGGGAATTGTATACGGGATTACTTGAATCCTCGACATCGTGGTTCATCCGATGAGATCATCGTGGAACATGTGGGAGCCAACATGGGTATCTAGATCCTGCTGTTGGTTATTGGCCAGAGAGCTGTCTCGGTCATGTCTGCGTGATTCCCGAACCCGTAGGGTCTACACACTTAAGGTTCGATGACGCTAGGGTTATTAGGAAGACTTGTAAGTGATTACCGAATGTTTTTCGGAGTCCCGGATGAGATCCCGGATGTCATGAGGAGTTCCGAAATGGTCCAGAGGTGAAGATTTATATATGGGAAGATGTCATACGGTCACCGGAAAAGTTCGGGGGCATACCGGTATTGTATCGGGGCCACCGGAGGGGTTCCGGGGGTCCACTGGGAGGGGCCACCTCTCTCGGAGGGCCTCATGGGCCGTAGTGGGAAGGGAACCAGCCCTTGGAGGGCTGGGCGCTGATACATCCATTTTGCATCATGCTTTTATATCAATGTTTATTGCATTATGGGCTGTTACTACACATTGTATCTCAATACTTATGGCTATTCTCTCTTATTTTACAAGGTTTACCATGAAGAGGGGGAATGCCGGCAGCTGGAATTCTGGCTGGAAAAGGAGCAAACATTGAAAACCTATTCTGCACAACTCCAAAAGACCCGAGGCTCCACGAAACAACTTTTTGGATTTATTAAGGAAATATGAGCAAAAGAAATAGGCCAGGGGGCCCACACCCTGTCTAGGAGACAGGGGGCGCGCCCCCCCTAGGGCGCGCCCCTATCTCCTGGGGCCCCTGGTGGGCCCCCGGCGTCCATCTTCTGCTATATGAAGGGTTTTGTCTTGGAAAAAATCGTGGGCAAGCTTACGGGATGAAACTCCGCCGCCACGAGGCGGAACCTTGGCGGAATCAATCTAGGGCTCTGGCGGAGCTATTCTGCCGGGGACACTTCCCTCCGGGAGGGGGAAATCATCACCAACGTCATCACCAACGATCCTCTCATCGGGAGGGGGTCAATCTCCATCAACATCTTCACCAGCACCATCTCATCTCAAAACCCTAGTTCATCTCTTGTATCCAATCTTGTATCAAAACCACAAATTGGTACCTGTGGGTTACTAGTAGTGTTGATTACTCCTTGTAGTTGATACTAATTGGTTTACTTGGTGGAAGATCATATGTTCAGATCTTTTATGCATATTATTACACCTCTGATTATGAACATGAATATGCTTTGTGAGTAGTTATGTTTGTTCCTGAGGACATGGGTGAAGTCTTGCTATTAGTAGTCATGTGAATTTGGTATTCGTTCGATATTTTGATGAGATGTATGTTGTCTCTCCTCTAGTGGTGTTATGTGAACGTCGACTACATGACACTTCACCATTATTTGGGCCTAGAGGAAGGCATAGGGAAGTAATAAGTAGATGATGGGTTGCTAGAGTGATAGAAGCTTAAACCCTAGTTTATCCGTTGCTTCGTTAGGGGTTGATATGGACCCATATGTTTAATGTTGTGGTTAGGTTTACCTTAATACTCCTTTTTATAGTTGTGGACGCTTGCAATAGGGGTTAATCATAAGTGGGATGCTTGTCCATGTTAGGGCAGTACCCAAGTGCCGGTCCACCCACATATCAAATTATCAAAGTACCGAACGCGAATCTTATGAACATGATGAAACTAGCTTGACGATAATTCCCAATGTGTCCTCGGGAGCTTCTTCCTCATTATTAGAATTTGTCTAGGCTTATCCTTTGCTACATAAAGGATTGGGCCACCTTGCTCCACTTTATTTACTTTTTGCTCGTTACTATTTATCTTATCACAAAACTATCTATCACCTACTATTTCAGTGCTTGCAGAGAAAACCTTACTGAAAACCGCTTATCATTTCCTTCTGCTCCTCGTTGGGTTCAACACTCTTACTTATCGAAAGGACTATGATAGATCCCCTACACTTGTGGGTCATCAATACTCTTTTCTGGCGCTGTTGCCGAGGAACGTAGCGCTCTTGGTGAGTGGAACTTGGTAAGGAAACATTTATATAGTGTGCTGAAATTTTCTGTTACTTGTCACTATGGAAACTAATCCTTTGAGTGGCTTGTTTGGGGTATCTTCACCCCAACCAGAAGAGCAAAGAGATGCTCCTCAACCTACTGAACCTTATGAAAATATTCACTTTGAGATTCCTTCGGGTATGATAGAAAAACTGCTAGCTAATCCTTTTGCAGGAGACGGAACATTGCATCCCGATTTACACCTTATCTTTGTGGATGAAGTTTGTGGATTATTTAAGCTTGCAGGTATTCCCGATGATGTTGTCAAAAGGAAGGTCTTCCCTTTATCTTTGAAGGGAGATGCAATGACATGGTATAGGCTATGTGATGATACGAGATTTTGGAATTATAAGCGATTGAAGTTGGAATTTCACCAGAAGTTCTATCCTATGCATCTTGTTCATCGTGATCGTAATTACATATATAATTTCTAGCCTTGCGAAGGAGAAAGCATCGCTCAAGCTTGGGGGAGGCTTAAGTCAATGTTATATTCATGCCCCAATCATGAGCTCTCTCGGGAAATGATTATTCAGAATTTTTATGCTCGACTTTCTCTTGACAATCGCAACTTGCTCGATACTTCCTGTGCTGGTTCCTATATGCTGAAGACTATTGATTTCAAATGGGACTTATTGGAAAGAATTAAACGCAACTCTGAAGATTGGGGTTCCGACGATGGTAAGGAGTCAGGTATGACACCTAAGTTTGATTGTGTTAAATCTTTTATGGATACCGATGCTTTCCGTGGATTTAGCTCTAAGTATGGACTTGACTCTGAGATAGTAGCTACTTTTTGTGAAACTTTTGCTACTCACGTTGATCTCCCTAAAGAGAAGTGGTTTAAATATAATCCTCCTGTTGAAGTGAAAGTAGTTGCACCTATTACAGTCGAAGAGAAAACTGTTACATATAGTGATCCTATTATTCCTGCTGCTTATGTTGAAAAACCTCCTTTTCCTGTTAGGATAAAAGATCATGCTAAAGCTTCGACTGTTGTTCGTAAGAGTAATACTAGGACTTACACACCTCCTGAGCAAATTAATGTTGAACCTGGTATTGCTATGATTAAACATCTCTTGGATGAGGATTTAGATGGGCATGTTATCTCTTTCTTGGGTGAAACTGCTAATATTGCTAGACCCGATACTAAGACACGTAGACCTATTGTAGGCACGCCTGTTATTTCTGTTAAAATAGGATATCATTGTTATCATGGTTTATGTGATATGGATGCTAGTGCTAATGCGATACCTTATGATCTTTATAAAGAAATTATGCACGACATTGCGCCTGTTGAATTAGAAGATATTGATGTTACTATTAAGCTTGCCAACTGGGACACCATTAAACCTATTGGGATTGGTAGAGATGTTGAAGTCTTGTGTGGGAAGATTAAATACCCTGCTGATTTTCTTGTTCTTGGTTCCCCACAAGATTATTTTTGTCCCATTATTTTTGGTAGAGCCTTCTTGAATACTGCTAGTGCTAAAATTGATTGTGAAAAGAATATTGTCACTGTTGGCTTAGATGGTATGTCTCATGAGTTTAATTTCGCTAATTAAGTTTAGCAGACAACATCGTGAAAAGGAACCATCTAGTAAGGATGAAATTATTGGTCTTGCTTCCATTGTTGTTCCTCCAACTGATCCGTTAGAACAATATTTGCTAGACCATGAAAATGATATGTTTATGAAGGAAAGGGGAGAAATAGATGAAGTGTTGCTTAAACAAGAACCTATGCTGAAACATAATCTTCCCATTGAAATTCTTGGGGATCCCCCTCCACCCAAGGGTGATCCCGTGTTTGAACTCAAACCATTACCTGATAATCTTAAGTATGCTTATCTTGATGAAAAAGAAATATATCCTGTTATTATTAGTGCTAACCTTTCAGAGAAAGAAGAAGAAAGATTATTGAAAACTCTGAAGAAGCACCGAGCTGCTATTGGATATACCTTGGATGATCTTAAGGGCATTAGTCCCACATTATGTCAACACAAAATTTCAGTGGAGAAAGATGCCAAACCAGTTAGAGATCCTCAAAGACGATTAAATCCCAAAATGAAGGAAGTGGTAAGAAAGGAGATACTAAAACTCCTTGAGGCAGGTATTATTTATCCCGTTGCTGAAAGTGAATGGGTAAGCCCTGTCCGTTGTGTCCCTAAAAAGGGAGGTATTACCGTTGTTCCCAATGATAAAGATGAATTGAGCCTGCAAAGAATTATTACAGGCTATAGGATGGTAATTGATTTCTGTAAGTTAAATAAAGCTACTAAGAAAGATCATTACCCTTTACCTTTTATTGATCAAATGCTAGAAATACTATCCAAACACACACATTTTTGCTTTCTAGATGGTTACTCTGGCTTCTCTCAGATACCTGTATCAGCGGGGGATCAATCTAAAACTACTTTTACTTGCCCTTTTGGTACTTTTGCTTATAGACGTATGCCTTTTGGTTTACGTAATGCACCTGCTACCTTTCAAAGATGCATGATGGCTATATTTTCTGATTTTTGTGAAAAGATTTGTGAGGTATTCATGGATGACTTCTCCGTCTATGGATCCTCTTTTGATGATTGTTTGAGCAACCTTGATCGAGTTTTCCAGAGATGCGAAGACACTAGTCTCGTCCTGAATTGGGAAAAGTGTCACTTTATGGTTAATGAAGGCATTGTCTTGGGGCACAAGATCTCCGAGAGAGGTATTGAAGTTGATAAAACCAAAGTTGATGCTATTGAAAAGATGCCATGTCCCAAGGATATAAAAGGTATAAGAAGTTTCCTTGGTCATGCCGGTTTTTATAGGAGGGTCATTAAGGACTTTTCGAAAATCTCTAGGCCTCTAACTAACTTATTGCAAAAAGATATTCCTTTTGTCTTTGATGATGATTGTGTAGAAGCATTTGAAACACTTAAGAAAGCTTTGATCACTGCACCTATTGTTCAGCCACCTGATTGGCATTTGACTTTTGAAATTATGTGCGATGCTAGTGATTATGCTGTAGGGGCTGTTTTAGGGAAAAGAGTCGATAAGAAATTGAATGTTATCCATTATGCTAGCAAGACTCTTGATACTGCCCAGAGAAATTATGCTACAACTGAAAAAGAATTCTTAGCAGTTGTGTTTGCATGTGATAAGTTTAGACCTTATATTGTTGATTCCAAAGTTACTATTCACACTGATCATGCTGCTATTAAATATCTTATGGAAAAGAAAGATGCTAAGCCTAGACTCATTAGATGGGTTCTCTTGCTCCAAGAATTTGACTTGCACATTGTTGATAGAAAAGGAGCTGAGAACCCCGTTGCAGACAACTTGTCTAGGCTAGAAAATGTTCTTGATGACCCACTACCTATTAATGATAGCTTTCCTAATGAACAATTAGCGGTCGTCAATGCTTCTTGTACTGCTCCTTGGTATGCTGACTATGCTAATTACATTGTTGCTAAATATATACCGCCTAGTTTCACATACTAGCAAAAGAAAAAGTTCTTTTATGATTTAATACATTACTTCTGGGATGATCCACATCTTTATAAAGAAGGATTAGATGGTATTATTAGACGTTGTGTGCCTAAGCATGAACAGGAACAAATCCTACACAAGTGTCACTCTGAATCCTATGAAGGACACCACGCTGGAGACAGAACTGCACACAAGGTAGTACAATCTGGTTTTTATTGGCCTACTCTTTTCAAAGATGCTTGTAAGTTTGTCGTATCTTGTGATGAATGTCAAAGAATAGGTAACATCAGTAGACGTCAAGAAATGCCTATGAATTATTCTCTTGTTATTGAACCGTTTGATGTTTGGGGCTTTGACTATATGGGACCTTTTCCTGCCTCCAATGGTTATACACATATTTTAGTTGCTGTTGATTACGTTACTAAGTGGGTAGAAGCTATTCCAACTAGTAGTGCTAATCATAACACTTCTATTAAAATGCTTAAAGAAGTTATTTTTCCGAGGTTTGGAGTCCCTAGATATCTCATGACTGATGGTGGTTCACACTTTATTCATGGTGCTTTCCGTAAGATGCTTGCTAAGTATGATGTCAATCATAGAATTGCATCTCCTTATCACCCGCAGTCTAGTGGTCAAGTAGAGTTGAGCAATAGAGAGCTCAAATTAATTTTGCAAAAGATTATGAATAGATCTAGAAAGAATTGGTCCAAAAACTTGATGATGCATTATGGGCCTATAGAACTGCATACAAAAATCCTATGGGTATGTCTCCATATAAGATGGTTTATGGAAAAGCATGTCATTTACCTCTTGAACTTGAACATAAAGCATATTGGGCTATTAAAGAGCTTAATTATGACTTCAAACTTGCCGGTGAGAAAAGGTTATTTGATATTAGCTCACTCGATGAATGGAGAACCCAAGCATATGAGAATGCCAAGCTTTTCAAAGAAAAAGTCAAATGCTGGCATGATAAAAGGATACAAAAGCGTGAGTTTAACGTAGGAGATTATGTGTTATTGTTCAACTCTCGTTTAAGATTTTTTGCAGGAAAATTTCTCTCAAAATGGGAAGGTCCCTATGTTATCGAGGAGGTCTATCGTTCTGGTGCTATAAAAATAAAGAACTTTGAAGGCACAAATCCGAGGGTGGTAAACGGTCAAAGAATTAAACATTATATTTCAGGTAATCCTATCAATGTTGAAACTAATATTATTGAAACCATAACCCCTGAGGAATACATAAGAGACACTTTCCAGAACGTTTCAGACTCCGAAAAGGCATAGGTACGTGGTACGGTAAGTAAACCGACTCCAAAACAACTCTAATGGCAATTTTCACCAGTTTTGGATTATTTAAGGATTTTAGGAAGAAAGAAGTAGTCCGAAAGGGACACGAGGCTCCCATGAGAGAGGAGGGCGCCCCCCCCCTGTAGGGCGCCCCCCCTGTCTCATGGGCACCTCGTGTGCCTCCCGGACTCTGTTTTCTTGTATGTTACGTATTTTGGTCGGTAAAAATTCATTATATATACTCCCGAAGGTTTTGACCACCGTATCACGCAATTATCCTCTGTTTTTGTTTCGAGCTGTTTCTGTTGCATATTTAGAGCACCATGACTTCTCCCTCCTCCAACAACGAAGACAAGGATGCTTGGCTATTGAAGATAGAGTTGAAAAGAGAGGAACCATAAGAGATCAACAAGGATGAGGGGATCAACAAGGCCATGGAGGTTCAAGCTCGGGTGGTGAAAGAAGAAGAAATCCCTCAACCTTTACCTAACCTTTTTACTCCAATAGAGATTGAAGCTTTCAAGATGATTGAGTTAGCCCGCATACAGAACAAGTATCTCACACAGGAGAATATTTTGTTGAAGGATCATATTGTTGGGCTCAAGGGCATTATCCGCAGGTTGGAGGAGCTTTTACGCTCAATGTGCGATTATCCATCGTCATCATCACCATCTCCATCACCTCAGAAGGAATAATCTCATGGGTATGGGCACTCCCCTTGGCAACTGCCAAGCTTGGGGGAGGTGCCCTGGTATCGTATCACCATCACACTCCTATCTTTACCGCTTTATTTAGTTCGATTCCTTTTAGTAGTATCTTGATCTTTTAGCTCAAAGTTTTGATATCAAGTAGTTTTGAGTTTTTGGTTGTGATATCTTTATGTAAGCGAGTCTGTGTGCTATCTATAATAAAGATTAGTGTTGAGTCAAGGGCTTTACTACGTTGCTATGATCTTGAGAAAGTAGAAAGAACAAAAGAGTTCATATTGATCTTATGGATAGTGATAACTTCACACATAGAAAGTATGAGGCATAAAAATTGTTGAGAGTTGATGAACGTAGCCTTGGTCATCGTTGCAATTAATAGGAAGTGATAAGGAAAGAGGGGTTCACATATAGATATATTATCTTGGACATCTTTTATGATTGTGAAGTACTCATTAAGTATGACATGCTAAAAGAGTTGAGGTTGGACAAGGAAGACAACATAATGGTTTATGTTTTTCGACATCTCAGTTAAAGTATATTGTCATTGACCTTCCAAACATGTTGAGCTTGCCTTTCCCCCTCATGCTAGCCAAAGTTCCTTGCACTAAGTAGAGATACTACTTGTGCTTCCAAATATCCTTAAACCCAGTTTTGCCATGAGAGTCCACCATACCTACCTATGGATTGAGTAAGTGTAGGGGAACGTAGTAATTTCAAAAAAATTCCTACGCACACGCAAGATCATGGTGATGCATAGCAACGAGAGGGGAGAGTGTTGTCCACGTACCCTCGTAGACCAAAAGCGGAAGCGTTAGAACAACGCAGTTGATGTAGTCGTACATCTTCACGATCCGACCGATCCAACTACCGAACATACGTCACCTCCGAGTTCAGCACACGTTTAGCTCGATGACGATCCCCGGACTCTGATTCAGCAGGGTGTCGGGGAAGAGTTCCGTCAGCACGACAGCGTGGTGACGGTGATGATGTTCTACCGACGCAGGGCTTCGCCTAAGCACCGCTACGATATGACCGAGGTGGAATATGGTGGAGGGGGGCACCGCACAAGGCTAAGGAACAATCATGAAGATCAACTTGTGTTTATTGGGGTGCCCCCTGCCCCCGTATATAAAGGAGAGAGGGGGGAGGTGCAGCCGACCCCTAGGGGTGCGCCTGGAGGAGTCCTACTCCCACCGGTAGTAGGACTCCCCCCTTGCCTTGTTAGAGAAGGAAGGGGGAAGGGGGAAAGAGGAAAGGGGGCGCCGCCCCCCATCCTTGTCCTATTCAGACTAGGGGGGTAGGGGGCGGGCGGCCTGCCCTGGCCGGCCCTCCTCTTCTCCCTTAGGGCCCATATAGGACCATTAAC